>NC_044323.1:125185414-125486972 GCF_007399415.2 Gopherus evgoodei
GAAGCTGGTATTGCATCATACATGATATGAATTGCATCATGTTATTCCTGGAAGTCATGGATGATGCAATCATAACGGAGTTTACATCACTCTGCTGAACAAATTGCCCTATATCAGCTCTAGAAATCATACAGTGTCATGCTCTCTTATTTGTCAGTGTTTGATTTTGCAAAGGGACACATTTCTGTTTAGCCAAAGTGAGCAGAGATGCCTCGTACTTGTGTGAACAGTGCAGATAACTTCTGCTACGTTTGTGGTGAAGTGACTTTTGCATCACAAAAGCGCAGTCTAATCACTGTGGTTAAGAAAGCCTATCACTTTTATTTTGGCTGCAAAATTGGAGATCAGGGCAAGAGGTGGGCCCCACACATGTGCTGCAACACTTGTGCAACAAATCTTCGCCAGTGGTTGAACAGGAAAAGGAAATCTATGCCTTTTGCAATGCCAATGATTTGGAGAGAGCCAACAGATCATCCCAGCAATTGTTACTTCTGCATGGTGCCTCCAGTTGGGAAAGGTGTGTCAAAGAAGAAAAAGTGGACTGTGCATTATCCAAACATTCCATCAACTATACGCCCAGTACCCCACGGAGAAGGACTGCCGGTTCCTGATGAACCAGAATCCTTCTCACTTGAATCAGACGAGGAAGAGGAAGAGGATGAAACTTCTGGTCCTGAACCATCAATGTCACAGGACCCATATTTTCTCCCATCCTCCTCCTCTGAAGCACACCTCATAACACATGGTGAACTGAATGACCTTGTCAGGGATTTGGAACTACCCAAGAGTAAGGCAGAGCTGCTGGGCTCCAGACTACAGCAGTGGAATCCCCTGGCAGGCTATCAGGGCAAATGGAGCCCATCAGTGCTTGCAGACTATTGCTGGACAGTGACAAGAGATGCTCCATTTAATGAATACGAGAGACAAGCCAAGAAGCGCTGAGTAGACACTGAATAGGACCAAACTATGTACAGAATAGTTTTTTGCCTTTTGTTTCATAATAAATTTTATTTATATAACCCTTTTGCTGATTTTTAAAGTGTTACATAAACAGGACAGGTGAAATATTATCATGTAAAGCAACCATAAACACATAAAAAGACCTAGGTTTACAATTGATGATTAAAATTCTACTATCTACACAATATACATAGACATAAAATGTAAAAACTTAAATATCTTAGAAACAGTAGCCAATCAGTTGTTTTAATTGTCATATTTGAATTCAGCACATCAAAATACATAATAAATATCACATTTTATCTCTGAAGCAGACGACTTCTCAAAAATTGTAGACCAGTGTTATTTGTGCCAGATAGTTAGCCCTTGCCTGATTGTGCATCTTTGGGTACCAAGTAAAGTGGACCTCTGTAATAGCTTTGCCTCACCTCCTACATATCTTGACACTTTGCATAGAATATTCCAGAAGAACTCTGGAAAATGGTTAACATTTCACTTCCTTCAAAAAAACACCCCCTAAACTCTTTAGTTTGTTTTAAAGAAAAATAAATACTTTTTTTAAAGGGTGCATTCTGAAAGTGTTAAGCATTTAAAAACACAATTCAAATCTAAATTGATGTTCTTTGGGCCACTATAAGGCCCAAGGATGTCTGACTAAAGATTATTTTAGTGCTAGATCTCAAGTTTCTATGCCCTTGCACTAAGGTGTGTGTGTGTGTGTGTGTGTGCGCCTGTGTATATGTGTATATATAAAATGTGTGTGTATATGTTACCAAACTTTAACAGTTGGGGCTGAAATTTCCATGCTGGGTGCCTCAGGCATAGGGCAATTTCAGTAAAAACACTTCAGCCATTATGAGGAATGAGATTAAGGAAAAATATGTTGTTTTGCCCATGTTAAATTTTTTGGCAGGCTTTTCTTTGAAAACTTTTGTGCCCCATGCTTTGGAACAGGAAATAGAAATTTGGCAGTGGTGCTGGCCTTTGTGGCAGGGGTGGTTGTACCAGTTCAATTTGGGTGGATTTTCATCAGTTTATAAACCTTTGAAAAATAGCACTTCATATGTGCTTGGTAGAGATTTGATAGGCTGCATCTAAATTTCCTATGGATTCTGTATGCACTGAGCATTCTCCAGTTTTGGGCTGCAAGAGGTTGAGCAGGTCTTCCTGTGTAATTGCAGGTGTGGGCTGCTGCAGGCCAGTCACCAGAACAAAAAAAGAGCAAAACTCTCTCCTGTGCTCTGATAACCTTTCCTACCCTGTTGGATCCAGGCAGCGTAGCAAAGGAAGCTGCCTGATTCAGATGCAGAGGGGAAATGAGCTACAATGGGGTAAAGACGGCAGTAGATTGGGACAAGGAATGTGTATGGAGGGGAGACAGGGACTTGCAGGACAAGAAAACGGGGGCAGGGGCTGGGAAGGAAAACTGGATGGATATTGGAAACCTGTGGTGGGGTGAAGACTGGAAACCAGCAGGGCTGGGTGGCAGACAGATATAAGGAGCCAGACTGCAGGGAGAAAAGGACTTGTTGACATAGGTGCAGGAACTAGAGGTGCGTGGGTGCTGCCAAACATCCTGGCTTGAAGTGGTTTCCATTATATTCGGGTTTTACAGTTTGATTCAATTGCTGTCAGCACCCCCACTATAAAAACTTGTTCTAGCACCCCTGCTTGTTGGGCAGGGAGATGGAAACAAAGAGCCAGACGCATGGGAAGGAGACCCTGGAATTGGACAAGGAGTCTGTGGAGGGATACTGGGCACGAGAGCTGGTAGTGATAGGGAATATGGCCATGGTGGTGGCAGCTGGAGGCCATGGGCGGGAATTGACAGATAAGAAAAACTGGGAGAGGGGGGAAGTTGGGGCTAGGATCAGACTGGGACTAGGTAGGTGAGGTGAGTGGGATTGAGACGAGCTGGGGATGAGGAAGAAACAGGACTGGGACAGGCAGATTAGAGGGGATAGGGCAGAATGGTCTAGCTTTGGGGAAGTGGCACAAGTCTGTCCACTAGTGAATACTCCCCTCCAGAGCCTGGAATGGAACCCAAGTTCCTGAGTCTCACCAGTGCTCTGCTATCAGCAAATATCTGGGAAACCCACTGGCAAAGTGTGTGACTCATCCCTCCTCTAGTGCTAGTCCACATAGAAGACAACATTCAGCTACTGTCACTTACTCCATTAGGTCAGGTGGTGCAGTAGATCTACAGGTTCAAACTCTACTGATGACCCAGATGGATGTCAGTATGATGCCAATCGATGGAATTTGTTTTTTCAGTTTGAGGGAAAAGTGCTATGTAATGCTCAGTATTCTAATATTCTGGTTCTTTCAATCTCAAATTTGTCACCGAGAATTAGTTGATACCTTTTACCTTAATATCTCAGTGCCTCTGTTTCCTGTTGTGAGAATGGAAATTCTACCCCCTCATCTCACAGTGTTGTTGTGAAAATACATTATTTGTGAATCACTCATACTGTATTGATGAGAGCCATAGAAAAGCCCATGAATCAATAATTCGTCAGAGCAGGATTTGAATAATGTGCAGTAAATAAGGCCTAGAGCCACAACAATAATGGTAAAATATATTGTTCGTTAAATACACACTGTCCATTCTATGCACAGAATGAGGCAGGGGCCCTGTGGAAAAACATAGTATGTGATCATATAATTAAAGACTGTGTCATAATGCATATGCACAAGGGATCGAAATTAATTCTGGAATATTATCATTTTTGAGTGCTTGGCTTTGCAGCCATGATGTATGTGACACTCTATACCAGGCCTGCACAACATGGGGCCCGCGTGGGCTCACTATGCAGCTCGCAGCCAAACGGCGGCGTGGGGCTGTTGGGTTCGCCCAGGGCCGGTGCAACCATCTGGGATTTTTCCCCCCTCTGCTCCCTTCCCCTCACGCAGAGTGCGGCATGGCTGATTGGGCACCTGGGTCTGATTTAGCTGCTCCCATTAGTCTCCAACAGGCAGAGTCCCTCCCCTGTACGCCCCCTTCTCCTCCCTCAGCATCATGTCACAGCACTCTGCAGGGAAGGGGTTGTGTGCTCGGCAGCTTGTTTGGTTGGCTTCACGTGGAGCCAGCAGCTTGGAGCAGTGTGGTGATAACGGGAGTGTCGAGGGGCAGTCAGGGAGCAGGAGGGTTGGATGGGTTGGGAGTTCTGGGGGTATGTCAGGGCGTAGGGGTGTGGATAGGGATCAAAGCAGTCAGAGGACAGAGCGGGGGCAGGGTTGGATAGGTTGGGAGTACTGGAGGGGCTTTCAGGAAGCAGGGGGAGGGTTGGATGGGTCGAAAGTTTGGTGGAGGTGGTCTGTCTGGGGGCAGGGAGTGGTTGGATGGGACGTAGGAATCCCAGGGGTCTGTCTGGGGGCGGGGGTGTGGATAAGGGTTGGGGCAGCCAGGGGACAGGTAGGGTCCTAGTGGGGCAGTTAGGGTGGGTGGGGGATCTCAAGAGGGGGCAGTCAGGGGACAAGGACAGGGGGGGGTTGGGGGCTTTGAGGAGGGTGGGAAGTGGGAGAGAGTGGATGGGGCGGGGCTCTCACCTCATCCTCTTTTTTGATTGTTGAAATATGGTAACCCTAAAAAAGTGGTGCCCTGGCTTGGCAGGGAGGAGCCGCCTTCTGGAGGGGAGTTCAGGGTGTGTGTGTGGGAAAATCTGGTCTGGGGTGCAGTCACTGGGCACGGCTGGCCTCTGGGATCTATAAAGGCTTGGGATTTGCCCCTCAATGAACCGATGTGTGGGGGGTTGAGGGGTGCAAGGTGGAAGTTTCGCCTAGGACGCAAAATATCCTTGCACTGGCCCTGGATTTGCCTCCTGCCTTCGGAGGGGAGAGGGTGTAACCTCACAGCCCCGCGCACGTGTCGCGTGCCAACCGCCCTAACGGCCAGAAGCACACATGTCTCCATCTCTGTCTCCGTCTCCTGCTCCCCCAGCCTGGCATACAGCGGGTACATCACTTCCAGGGCTTGCTGAGGCGGGAAGCGCTGGGCAGGAGGCAGAGCCGGTAAGTGCTGAGTAAGGGGAGGGTTGCCCAGCCTTGGCTTTAGCTGCAGCTCGGGGAGGGGCAGAGGGGGACTCGGCCAAGACCCCCCCAAAATTCCCCCTTTGGTTTGGGGTGGGGCGGCTACTGCGCTGGTTGCTCCCAGAGTGGCCTCTGTAGCGTTGGGGGGGTTGAACTGTCTGTGGGCAGCCAGGATATCCCCAGGGGAGGTGTGTGTGTGTGTGTGTGTGTTTTGCACCTGCCCTGCCCCAACTGCTGCCCCCTTCGCTGGTCCAGGGACCATCCCCCTTCCCGGCCCCTATCACACGGCTCCCACCCCGCAGGGCTCCCTGTGTTTGTCTGTTGGACAGTCACATCCAGTCCCTTCACACTGTCCCCCTTTTCCCTTCCTTCATTCATAGCCCCAGAAAATCCCTTCAAACTGTCCCCCCTTTTCCCCTCCCCTTATTTCATAAGGGATGACAAACTGAGCTGGTGGGTGGTGCTGGGTGTGTGTATGTTATGTTTCGAGGGAGCTGGGGGGGTGTTTTGGCAGCGCTGAGGGGGTTCGGCCCTCAGCTGTTTTCTTTGGAGTAATATGGCCCTCGCCACTTTACGAGTTGTGCAGGCCTGCTCTATACCTTGGGAGAGTTCCCTGTACCCCTCGTATGCCTGATCTATATATAATTGTGCTATTACATATAAAGCATGCCATGTGAGGTATCATAGAATATCAAGGTTGGAAGGGATCTCAGGAGGTCATCTAGTCATTTAGTCCAACCCTCTGCTCAAAACAGGACCAATCCCCAACTAAATCATCCCAGCCAGGGCTTTGTCAAGCCTGAACTTAGAAACCTCTAAGGAAGATGGTGGTGTAATCTCCTTAGATAACCCATTCCAATGCTTCACCACCCTCCGAGTGAAAAAGTTTTTCCTAATATCCAACCTAAACCTCCACCACTGCAACTTGAGACCTTGTTCTGTCATCTGCTGCCACTGAGAACAGTCTAGGTCCATCCTCTTTGGAACCCCCTTTCAGGTAGTTGAAAGCAGCTATCAAATCCCCCCTCATTCTTCTCTTCTGCAGACTAAACAATCCCAGTTCCCTCAGCCTCTCCTCAGAAGTCATGTGCTCCAGCCCCCTAATCATTTTTGTTGCCCTCTGCTGGACTCTTTCCAATTTTTCCATATCCTTTTTGTAGTGTGGGGCCCAAAACTGAACACAGTACTCCAGATGAGGCCTCACCAATGTCGAATAGAGGGGAATGATTAAGTCCCTCGATCTGCTGGTAATGCCCCTACTTATACAGCCCAAAAGGCCGTTAACCTTCTTGGCAACAAGGGCACACTGTTGACTCATATCCAGCTTCTCGTCCACTGTAACCCCTAGGTCCTTTTCTGCAGCACTGCTGCCTAGCCATTCGGTCCCTAGTCTGTAACAGTGCATGGGATTCTTCCATCCTAAGTGCAAGACTCTGCACTTCTCCTTGTTGAACCTCATCAGGTTTCTTTTGCTCCAATCCTCTAATTTGTCTAGGTCCCTCTGTATGTTATCCCTACCCTCCAGCATATCTACCACTCCTCCCAGTTTAGTGTCATCTGCAGACTTCCTGAGAGTGCAGTCCATGCCATCTTCCAGATCATTAATGAAGATATTGAACAAAACCGGCTCCAGGACTGACCCTTGTGGCACTCCGCTTGAAATCAGCTGCCATTGATTTAGATAGATCACTATCCATTAAGCCTGACGATCTAGCCAGCTTTCTATTCACCTTATAGTCCATTCATCCAGCCCATACTTCTTTAACTTCCTGTCAAGAATACTGTGGGAGACCATATCAAAAGCTTTGCTAAAGTCAAGGAATAACACATCCACTGCTTTTCCCTCATCCACAGATCCAGTTATCTCCTCATAGAAGGCAATTAGGTTAGTCAGGCATGACTTGCCCTTGGTGAATCCATGCTGGCTGTTCCTGTTCACTTTCCTCTCCTCAAAGTGCTTCAGAATTGATTCCTTGAGGACCTACTCCTTGATTTTTCCAGGGATTGAGGTGAGGCTGACCAGCCCGTAGTTCCCCAGATCCTCCTTCCTCTCTTTTTTAAAGATAGGCACTGCATTAGCCTTTTTCCAGTCATCCAGGACCTCCCTGGATTGCCATGAGTTTTCAAAGATAATGGCCAAAGGCTCTGCAATCACATCTGCTAACTCCTTTAGCACCCTTGGATGCAATGCATCCAGCCCCATGGACTTGTGCTCGTCCAGCTTTTTTAAATAGTCCTGAACCACTTCTTTCTCTACAGAGAGCTGATCATCACCTGCCCATGCTATGCTGCCCAGTACAATAGTCTGGGAGCTGACTTTGTTCATGAAGACAGAGTGGAAAAGATCATTGACTTTAGCTTTTTCCACATCCTCTGTCACTCAGTTGCCTCTCTCATTCAGTAAGAGGCTCACACTTTCCTTGACTTACTTCTTGTTGCTAACAGGGGAAAGATTATGATCTGCTGAAACTCACTGCTCCATCTAAATATGTATATCAAGTATCAGAGCGGTAGCCGTGTTAGTCTGGATCTGTAAAAGCAGCAAAGAGTCCTGTGGCACCTTATAGACTAACAGATGTATTGGAGCATGAGCTTTCGTGGGATGCATCCGATGAAGTGGGTATTCACCCACGAAAGCTCATGCTCCAATACGTCTGTTAGTCTGTAAGGTGCCACAGGACTCGGCTGCTATTAATGCATATGAAGTTATGAGAACTGTTATATTGATTGTCACTAAAATGTGTTGTGGGTTTGGGAAGTGCCTAGATACTAGCTTCCCAAAGACATTAACCAGGGGGATAACCAATGCCTGGACGGATGTCGAGCAACCGTCAACAGCCATTTTCCAACAAGGGAGCTAGAATGCAATGACTCACTTACATAAGGCTATACTAGGGGAATTGCTCAACCTTGCCATGCCCACCAGACTTGCCTGAACTTCTTTTCTCCAAGCACATGGACAAAGGGTATAAAACAGAACACAATGGCCCCATGCTTTACCTTTTCTCCTCCCCCTATCTATGCTGCAAGCAACAAGGATGCTTAAGAAGACTGAAGACTCCAACAGAGGAGACTGGTCCAGGTTTAAGAGACAAACTTGTATACCAAGGACTGTAAGATCCAGTGGGGTGAGAATATTGCTTGATCTAAATACTGTCTAGCGTTGTCATAATATAATTCCCAATTCTGGACCTTAGCGTCCAAAATATGGGTATTAGCATGAATTCCCCTAAGCTTAATTACCAGCTTAGATCTGATAGGCTGCCACCAATCAGGACTTAGAGTAGAGTGCCTGATCGACTCTAGTCTCCCCCAACAACCTTCCCTGGGGATCCCAAGACCCAAATGCCCTGAGTCTCACGACAAAGGGGAATAAACCATTTCCTTCCCCCTCCCTCCTTCCTCCCCAGCTCCTTCCTGCCCTGGGAACACTAGGAGATCACCTGATTCAACTCCGTGGATCTAACACAAAGAGGAACTTTACCATTCCCTCCCTCAGGCAATACAGACTCAAGCTTCTTTGAGCCTTAACTAGGAGAAAACACTCAAACAGGTCTTAAAGCAAAGCTTTTAATAAAAAAAGAAAGAAAAATAACAGGTTTATCTCTGCACTTTAGATGGTAAAAATGTAACAGGGTCTTTCAACTTATAAACAATAGAAAGAAACTTTCTCCAGCAGAAACACAATTTAAGCTACTTCCAGCAAGTACACATATGCAAATGAAAAAGAAAACAAATTAAAAGACTATGACCTCCTTTTCGACTTACAATTCTGAACAGATAAGAGACTGTAGCAGGGAGATTGGCAGAAACCTGGTTACACCTCTAGCCCCGTCCAGGACTCAGAGAGAACAAAGCCAAGCCCCAAACCCACAAACAAAGGCTTCCCTGCCACGAGATTTTAAACTATCTTGTCTCCTGATTGGTCCTCTGGTCAGGTGTTTGGGGTCCCTGTTTGTTAACCCTTCACAGGTAAGAGAGACATTAACCCTTAACTATCTGTTTATGACAAGTGTGATAAGGGTTAAAGTTCAGACTGCGTGCTTGTATTTTCTGTTCTTTTTCTTATGGTAACCGCTCTGACTTTTTGCCTATCACTTGTAATCACTTAAAATCTGTATTTTGTAATCAATAAATTTATTTTACTGTTTATCTTTTCCAGTGAGTTTACCTGAAGTGCTTGGTAAATCTGCTCAGGTTTACAAATGCTGGTGTATATCCACTTTCCATTGATGAATTGGGGAACCAATTAATAAACTTGCATTACTCAAGAAAGAGTCTTGAACAGTGCAAGACGATATAATCCTGAGATACAAGACTGGGAGCTGGTGGGATTTGGTGTGATTTTACGAGTGGCTCTGAGAGCATTCATGCAATCTAGCTGGGTGTGGGGCTCTACATGCTGTTGTGGCGAGTGATAACAGTGCCTGGAGGGGTTTGCTGCTTGTCACTAGCAAAGCATTGTGAGAGACAGCCTAGGCTGGAGAGTTAAGGGGGCACAATGGTCCCACAGTCCCAGGCTGCACCCCAGGAATCCTATCTCAATGTACTTTTAATGTAACTTTGTGTATGTAATATATCATTATATTTATTTCATATAATGACAAAATATATTTTAATTTTTCAAATAATTGATCCTTTTTGTCTCAAAATGTATTTAATGAAAAAAATAGTTAAGAATTCATCCTTACGCATGGAATTTTTTTTAAAATAACATTCTTTTTAAGTTTTTCAGAATGGTAGCCATGTTAGTTTGTATCAGCAAAAACAATACCTTGTTATTTATTCTTTTAAAGTGTTTCTTAAAATAGTAAACTTTTTTCCATCAGTCTAGATTACATATTAAAATAACAGAATTGTTTGGGTTTTGCAGATTGCCTTCATGACCTTGACTTTGTTCCCCATTCGACTGTTTTTTGCTGCTTTTATGATGTTATTGGCCTGGCCTTTTGCATTCATTGCTTCAATGGGATCTGCTGAGAGAGAACTGGAAAAGCCCCTCTCCTGGTGGCGAAAGTGAGTCACTGCATTCATTGATTTGGTAAAGCATGCGCTGAGGTACACTAAATAGATAACCATTATATAACTTTTCAGCTTCGAGGAGAGAAGTCCTGGAATAACCTGACAGTACTAGACAGTTTTCCTTTTAATAGGGAAAGTTAGCTCTGTGACAAGTGTAAAATCTGTCACTTACACGTTTTTCCCTAATGATAAGTTAAAAATATGTGAATTGACTGAATACATATGTGCATTATCAGTTGCCCTTAGGTTGCAGAGACAGAGGGGGATTTAAGTCAGTTTTGTAAAGCACAATTTGTGCAGTTTCATTTTAATATTCTTTAACTTGCATTTTTTCCATAAATATCTATTTCTCCTTACTGCAAAGAAGGTTTTCTGGAAAGATTAGGAAACCACCAACAGTCATGTAATTTTTAAATTAAGGTCTCTGCTAAAGACAAGATAACACTTTATATAGAAAACATTCTTAATAATCTGAAAAGTCTATACCCAGAGATGGTTTTCTTAGTGGTCAAAGCCAAAATCAGTTAGTGTTAATTGCTTCAAAACTGGGGACTTCTGGGTAAGAAAGATGCCTATAATACTCAGGAATTAAATAAAATATAACTGAACTAGATGCTATTGGTTTGCAAATGGCTTATACGTTTAGAAAATGAGAACAAAATAACTTTATTAAATGTTTCTGGTTCAAAGAAACAGAGGGTTTGGAAAGATTAGATTTTTATTGATAAATGTCAGCAAACATCAATTTCACCATATACACACAAATCAATATAAACATTTCCATTGATAATCAAAATTTGCATGTAAGCAAAGTAAGAAAAGGCTTGATACGAATGGAATAGCAAATGGATAGTAAAACATATTTATTGTCTTAAGGATATTTACTTTGTATATCTTGATGTGATGTTGAAAATTTGTGTTTTAACTGTTTAAAGCTTTAATTTTTTGAATATATACAACACGTTTATTTAAAATCAATTTCTGTAACACTTTTTCATTACTGAAGTAGTGTAACCATTATATCTAAATTATTTACAGAGTAGTGGACTTTTTGCTGAAAGCAATCATGAGAACAATGTGGCTTGCTGGAGGATTCCATTGGATAAATGTAAAGGGCAGACAGGCTTTACCAGCAGAAGCAGCAATATTAACTCTGGCTCCACATTCCTCATACTTCGATGCCATTCCTGTGACCATGACTATGGCTTCCATTGTGATGAAGGCAGAAAGCAAAGATATTCCTGTATGGGGAAGTAAGTTCAGTTAGTCAACATTTTATTTTCCAAGTAAGATTAATAATAAAGTCCTAGAAATGTCATGACTGCATATTAAATTTGGCAGAGCGGGGATGGACCGTAAGCAAAGCAACAAAGTTAAGTTAGAACAAGTGACGAAGTGAAATTTTACAGGACTGTTTTGATTTTTAAATGAGTTAACTGAAAAGTATGACATGGTTGTTCCAAAAGGTAAATGACTGTAGGAAGCAAAACCAAATAATTCCACAGACTCCAGAGGTAAGTCACAACATCCTGAGGGCAGAGTAAGGACTGTAAGAGTAGAGAAAGAGACAACTATTTAAAGTTCTGATATTTAGGGACATTGTAGAACAAGTCCACAAGTCCCAGAATTCCTGTCCTGATTTTTCCACTTGGGGAAGCTGGTCTCGTGAAAGGAAAAGACCCAGATGGAATGGAGGGACACATTTCTTCTGATTGAGATAGGGGAGGCTGATCGTCCCTCCTGCACCAAGGAGGTGGTTCTAGGCAATGAGGTTACAGTTTGAGATGGAGGTATACTGAAGTGGCTTTGGGTTGGTCATTAGAAACATAGATGGTTCTGAGATACCACTTACTTAGCTATCTTGCAAACAGCTAAACAAACTTCTAGTAAGTGTGGGAAGACGCTTGTGGTTGTGGTACATATTAATGACATAAGAAGGTGTAAGAGAGAGGTTGTGGAAGCTGAATTCAGATTGTTAGGAAGATTTAGGGTCAGAGGTCAATGGTTAGAAACATTTCAGAGAAAGCTACTAGTTTCTTGGATGGGTCAGCTGGACAGAGCTCAGCATCTCAATGTACGGATATAAAGACCTATAGAAAGAATGGGTTTAAATTAAACACTGGATGGGGAACACTTTGGCTTAGAGAGAGCCTAGACAAATGAGATGAATTCCACCTTAATCAAGAGGAACCAGACTATTGACAGACATGAATAATAAAGTTTTGGGGACTTGGTTAAACTAGAAGTTGGAGCAGAACTGACAAGTATTGAGCAATCAATCTCATGAAGACATCTGTTAGAGAAGTCAGTGATATGGATGTGTATCTGTATCAAGTAAAGGATAGGCCAGAGAACTACAACAGAACAGGAAACGTCAAGGTCACAGAGCTAAATTCTGTTAAGTCAACTCAGAATATAAAGAGTTTTGTAGAAGTAAACATATGGTTAAAAACAAAAATCTACAAATTTCTGAATACAAATGAATGAAGCCTAAAAGCAAAAATAGTGTCTGAAAGTGGAAGAGGACCTTGCTATAATAGTGATTACTGAAATGTGGTTAAATGACAAAAATCGGTGGGATATAATGTCTGCCTAAATTCCACAAAGGAAGTCTAGATTGTGTTGAATGTGAGAGAGTAACTCTATCTAAAAGATTACATAGTGAGAGAAGTTCTAAGGAGAGGTGATCATGAAGTTGAATCTGTAGGGATACAGAGATTGCAGATAAAATTCAAATTTGACAGATACAAAGTAATGCACACTGACTAATTCAAATCATTTTCTCTATAAACTTCACTGGGTTCTCAATTATCTGTATTGACTTAAGAAAAAGACTGGGAGCGAAATCCTGCACCTGTTGAAGTAAAAGGCTAAATTCCCATTGACTTCCCCAGGGCCAGAATTTAATACCTGAGGATTATTATAGACAGGTCCACGAACACCTCTGCTCAATGTCCAGCAGTTGTCAAAAATCGCTAATGCTAGAATATATAAGAAATTGGATGGAAAAATATGGAAAGCATTATACCATCATGTAAATTAATGGTACATTCTTATTTAGAATACTGCATTTAGTTCTTGTCACCCCCATCTTCACAACAACAGATTTGGAGGGTTTTCGGACATGGTCAATACGACTGATTAGAAATATGGAAAAGAGAAAAGATTGGAACTGTTCACTTTATTATGTGCCACCTATTCATCTCCTCTCTAGTGAATAGTAAAAAAGGAGTTTGATCAGTAACATAGTCACCTTTTATGGTAATGAAAGGTTAAAGAATGTTCAGTAAAATTGAAAGGTAGCAAATTCAAAACTGGTAAAAAGAAATACAACATCTACCATGTCATTAAAGGGACTAAGAGCTTAACAGGATTTAAAAAAGGATTAGACATTTATATGAATAACAAGAATGGCCAATGTTACAATAGCAAGTATTTGAAAAATAAATAAGAGCTTTGAACGGGATGTAAATCCTCAAATTTCAGGGTATAAACTTACTTCTAACCTTTAGGCTTTAGGAGGAAACTTGCCCTGTAGAGTTGCTTCTTCTGAAGGATACTGGAGTAAATGAAGCTACTGGTCTGATTCAGAATGGAAATTCCTGTGTTACTATCTATATTCTTACTTTGGATATGCTTCATATTGGAGTTATGTTGTTTATGATCCACTAAAACTGAGTCCCCTATATTTTTTGGATTGCAGAGTTGATTCTCAGAGATTTTTTTTAATAATCTAAGTACATTACTTTGAAACTAATGAATATGTTGAAAGTCTTAATTATGTGTATTTTATCAGTGCTGTAACCTAGAAATAATTTAGTCTGAAATTTTGTTTTTGGATTCTTATGGCTTTGTAGTATGTGATTTTTAGCAGAAGTTTTATTGCAAACAAATGTCTAGCTTTTATAATTTCGTTGATACTTCACAACTCTGCAGAGCAGTAAGAAGTTATAGATGACTGTCTTAGGAAGGGTGGTCCCCAAATATCTCTTCTGGCTCTGAGTAACCGAATTTTACATAATTAGTAACACCAAAACCAAGTGGTTAACTGTGAAGAATTTCAATTTAAGTATTCCTACTCTTAGGAGGACTTGAACTTCTCACATCCATGGCCAGAATCCTGTGGCAAGCAGTGTATGCTCTGTGCAGAGCTGAATATTGTGTAATACAAAGAAATGTAGCACCATTTCCATCTCATACCTTTAGACAGTATGTGAGGCTTCAACCTTTTATCATTATGGCTGCTTTTAGGCTGGGCACGTTGCTGTAAAATAGGATGTAGGAGGCATTTTTGGAGAAAAGTAGATAAACAAGTTATCTTTCGTAATTTGAATGTGCTGAAACTGAAAAAAAAATGTTTACCAGGATGAAGTTTGAACATTTCACTTTCTAAATTGGAGATCAAAATTTAAATACAATTTGAAAAATTAGTACATTTCTATGGTTTTTATTCCACTACATATAGTTATTATATGTTCCACACATTGTTTAGACAAGCATAATTTAACAGTTCCTACGTATGCCAACACACTCCTTGCATTTACAGGCTGCAGTCTATGCCAGTGTGGCTTTTTCTGCAGCTACAGCATTGTGATATGCACTTTTTGACATATTCACAGGTGGTAATTTCTGTACTGCTGTCAGGTATTGGCTGCATTGACATAAGCTTGGGTATCAGTTCTCCACTGTGTTTGGTCCAACCTATATTCTCCAGTGGGATTGTTGCATTTGCCTGCCTCCAGACCATGGCTTGAAAGTGAGCTCTTTGGATGTAATAGCATGGTGCATGTCTAGTTGGGAACATAGCATCTGGTGATAGATACTTGGAGAAGAATATCACCCATGCTTTGTCACAGTTCTTCCTCATCAGCAAATCTTTTGCTGAAATGGGAAGGATGATCTACAGAGTGAACCAAGTTCCTTAAAGTCCCTGTTTCTCCATGAATATTGTCAAAGCCATTTTCTTGCTGTGCCCAGCAATATGGGAAACTGTATCACAGCCTGTCGGTACATGGAAGAGAGTATTGTTCCATTGTCTGCTTCACAAAATACAGGCAGGAGCTTCATTCAAACAGCATGCACAAGAATGTGCACCAAAAAAACCAAACACAACTTGCTGCAAGGCATTTTGTCAGTGTGCCACTAACAGAAGAACATCAGTTTCTTGCGCTGACATGATGACACAATCAACATCTATATGCATACAAAGCAACAAAGAGTTCTGTGGCACCTTATAGACTAACCAATATATTGGCGCATAAGCTTTCGTGAGTGAATGCCCATTCGTTAGATACATGTGACTGACGAAGTGGGTATTCACCCACGAAAGCTTATACTCCAATACATCTGTTAGTCTGTGAGGTGCCATAGGACTCTTAGTCTGGATCTGTAAAAAGCAACAAACACAGCTACCCCTCTGATATAGGCATACAGTGCAGTATAGTCCTGGTGTCTGCCTCTTCATGGTCAGCTTTGTAACTCACCTGTGTCCACAGTTGGGTTTGATTTAACTGAACTGTCTTCTTTGAACCCTCCGGACATGAAAATTGTTTTGGTATGTGACGCATTGGTATGTGGCTAGGAGTTTTTCAGAGATGAAAGAAGCCAGATCAGCTTTAATTTTGAGATGGGTCAAGTGGTCTGGTGAGCAGTTGAGTGGAACAGATTTGTCTTCAATCATAGTAGCTTCTGTTGCATCATTCCTTTAATAGAATCCTGTCTGTACCTGTCAAAGGTATAGTCCTGCTGAAATGCTGTCCAGAATGATGAACTCACTCAACAAAAATGTTTGCAAGGTCTCCAATGATTGTATACTGAAGAGGTTTTTCTAGTGCCACTTCATGTGCTTGGCTAACCATCACCAGAGAGAATGTACTGTCAAGAGTTATCTCACAAGGAGAAGGATGTCTCTGGTTAAAATGTCTATCATAACAGGCTTATTTCTAACTTTAGACACTTGTTTACCTCGGCAAGAGTAAATTGAACTACCATTAGCTCAGGACACAATTTTTTGAGCAAATCCACTGTCATTATAGGCAGTAACTATGCACTTAATATCAGAAGATCAGCCTTTATTGTGACTACCTTGTCTTTGCTTTTCATTTCCTTTCCAGCTGCATAGAGGGAGGAAGATGTCAGAGCCCTTGTCCTTTTCAGTGGGTCATGGAATTTGGTATGGGCACTTGCTTCCTATGGTGTCATGAGCCTTTCCTGAACAAAAATATTAAGGGCATGTCTACACTACAAAATTAGGTCGATTTTATAGAAGTCTATCTTTAGCATCCGATTTTATACAGTTGATCGTGCATGTCCCCACTAAGCGCCTTAGGTTGTCAGAGTGTCTCCTCAATACTGTGGCTAGCGTCAACTCCCGGAGTGGTGCACTGTGAGTAGCTATCCCACAGTCCCCTTAGCCCATTAGAATTCTGAGTTAAGCCCTCAGTGCCTGATGGGGCAAAAACATTATCATGGGTGGTTTTGAGTACATGTCGTCAGTCTCCGTTCCCCCCTCCCTCCTTGAAAGCAATGGCAAACAATCACTTTGTGCCTTTTTCCCTGGGTTATCCATGCACTGTACACTGTTTTTGTGAGCATTGCAAACACCCCATGCATTATCCTGCAGTATGTGCAGAGTCTAGCTAGCAGCCGCCAGCATGAGGAAGATTGTGAGGAGGACATGGACACAGACATTCCTGAAAGCACAGGATGTGGCATTTGGGATATCATGGCAGCATTAGGGCATGTTGATACAGTGGAATGCCGATTCTGGGGCCAGCAAACAAGCACAGACTGGTGGGACCGCATAATGTTGCCGGTATGGAATGATTCCCACTGGCTGCGAAACTTTCACATGTGTAAGGACACTTTCATGGAACTGTGTGAGTTGCTTTCTCCTGTTGTGAAGTGCAGGAATACCAAGATGAGACCTGCCCTGACAGTTGAGAAGCGAGTGGCGATAGCCCTGTGAAGCTTGCAACGTCTGACTGCTCCTGGTCAATTGGGAATCAATTCAGAGTGGGCAAATCTACTGTGGCGGCTGCTGTGATCCAAGTAGCCAGGGCAATCAATAATCTTCTGCTAAGAAGTGTAGCGACTCTGGGAAATGTGCAGGGCATAGTGGATGGCTTTGCTGCAATGGGGTTCCCTAACTGTGGTGGGGCAATAGACAGACCGCATGTCCCTATCTTGGCACCGGACCACCTTGCCAAAGAGTACATAAACTGCAGGGGGTACTTCTTAATGGTGTTGCAAGCACTTGTAGATCATTAGGGCCATTTCACTGATGGCTGTTCGGAAAGCTGCAAGAAGGGACTTTCTTCCCAGACTGGAAAATTACCACTGGGGATGTTGAAATGCCTATAGTTATCCTTGGGGACCCAGCCTACCCCTTGCTCTCATGGCTCATGAAGCCGCACACAAGCAGCCTGGACAGCAGTAAGGAGCAGTTCAACTGTAGGCTGAGCAAGTGCAGAATGGTGGTAGAATGTGCCGTTGGGAGTTAAAAAGGGTGCTGGTTCAGTTTCCTGAGTAGGTTAAACCTCAGCGAAAGCAATATTCCCATTGTTATTGCTGCTTGCTGTGTATTCCATAATATCTGTGTGAGTAAGGGGGAGATGTTTATGGCAGGGTGGGAGGTTGAGGCAGATCGCCTGGTGGCCAATTTTGAACAGCCAGACACCAGGGCAATTAGAAGAGCACACTGAGGCGCACTGTGCATCAGAAATGCTTTGAAAAACAGTTTCATGACTGACCAGTCTGTGGTGTGACAGTTGTGTGTGTTTGTCCTTGATGCAAAGCCGCCCTCTTTGGTGAACATACTTCCCTGTAAGGCAATCCCCATCCTTCCTTCGACCACAGCTGGCACAGGAAATAAAGTCCCTATTGTTCTGAATCAATTCATTCTTTATTTATTAAAAAAAACTTGATCACTGGCAATGCTGACTAGTCAAAAGAAGCCCTGGTGTACAAAGGGTTTGATAACAGGGTGGGGTCAGGGAGGAGGGAAGGACAAGGCCATATTGCTTATTGTAGCCACACTACAAATGACAGCCTTCTGTTGCTTGGACCATCCCCTGGAGTTGAGTGGCAGGGTGCGTGGAGCCCCTGCCCCCACATTCTTGGGTGTCTGGGTGACGAGGATATGGAACTTGGTGAGGAGGGCAGGTGGTTGCACAGTGGCTGCAGTGGGGGTCTGTAGTCTAGTTGCCTTTCCTGCAGTTCCACCAGATGCCTCATCATGTCCGTTTGTTCCCTCTTTAGCCCCAGCGTCTCCTCCTGAGTGTTACGATCATGCTCACTGTAAGCTTTCCTGGCCTCTGCCACCGAATGCCTCTATGCATTCAGCTGTGCCCTATCAGTGCAGGAGGATTGCATGAGCTCTGAAAACGTTATTGCGAGTGTGTTTTTTATCGCCTTCTAATCTGCGATAACCTCAGGGATGGAGTTGATGCGGGGAGCATAGAAACATTTGTGGCTGCAGGGGGAAAAAAGGGAGAATAGACGTTAAAGAAGATCAAAAGGGAGACTTCCACAGTGAATTAAGCAATTCACAGCAGACAGCACCTGTGTTTTAGGTACAAGGTCGCATGTTGCCTTTTATATTGAGCGTCTGCTGGTATGGTGACACATGGCTGGGCCACAGAAATTGGTTTGCCGGCAGCCATGGTAAGCAAAAGAGTATGTGGGGTTGGCTTCTTCCGTGTTCATAACACATGGAAATCTTTTCAAACTGCAGCGCCCTCCTTTCCCATAGCAACCAATGCCGGTTGTGTTGGCCGTTTAAAAGGAGGGGGCTGTGGTTGCCATTTAAAAAGAAGGGCTGCGGTTTTGGAGTGGATGTACAAAACACCTCTCCCTCCCAGCATGGCTGTTTTCCGGGATGATCCCTTTTAGCAAAGCGCAAACAGCCCAGAATGCTCGGGGTCTAATGTGTCAGGGATCACTAAACACAGGGAATTACTGTTCCCTTACAAAACTTCCCCTATTTCAGTCAGGTGGCCATGAATGATATCTCTATCCTGAGGCTGACACAAAAGGTAAAGACCAAATGTTGTATGAATGTGACCAAAACCCAGGACCATTTGCTGCCATACTTTGTGCTGCAGTGATTCCAGACCACTTGCTACTGGCATGGCATGGTAAAGTGTCCTACCGTGGAGGATGAAATAAGGCAGCCCTCCGCAGAAACCTTCTGCAAAGGCTTTCAGAGTACCTCCAGGAGAGCTTCATGGAGATGTCCCTAGAGGATTCCTGCTCCATCCTCAGACATGTAAACAGACTTTTCCATTAGCTATACTGGCTGTGAATGCATCTCAATTGTTCAGGGCAAATCAAACATTAAACACAATTGCTTATAAATGTGCACTCACAAGAGGTGTCTTCTCCGCCATGGGTCTGGGAGCAATAGGCCCTGTGAGGGTATTGGCTCCAGGTTGAGGAAAAGGTCCTTGGTTGGGGAGAATGGATTCTCTGCTTGCCTGCTGCACATTCTCTTCCTCCTCCTCCTCCTCTTCCTCATCCACAAAATCCTCATTCATGTTGCCTGAGGCTGCCATCTTGCAGGTGTCCAGGGAGAGTGTTGAGAGTACTGATAGGGCCCCCCCTAGAATTGCATGCAGCTGATCATAGAATTGGCATGTCTGGGGCTCTGACCTGGAGCGACCATTTGCCTCCTTTGTCTTTTAGTAGGCTTGCCTGAGCTCCTTAATTTTCACACGGCACTGCTGTGCATCCCTGGTATAGCCTCTCTCCACCATGCCCTGTGCAATTTTGGCATATATATCAGCATTTCTTCTGCTGGATTGGAGTTCTGCCTGCACAGATTCGTTTCCCCATACAGCAGTCAGATCCAGTGTCTCCTGTTTGCTCCATGCTGCAGCTCGTTTGTGATTCTGAGACTGCATGGTCACCTGTTCTGCTGAGTTCGCCACGCTGACCAAACAGGAAATTAAATTCCAAATTTCTCAGTGCTTTTCCTATGTACCTGACTAGTGCATCGGAGTTGAAAGTGCTGTCCAGAGCGGTCACATTGCAGCACTCTGGGATAGCTCCTGGAGGCCAATACCATCGAATTGCCCAGTGCTGCGTCTACACTACCCTAAATTCGACCCAGGAAGGTCAATTTTAGTGGTACTCCCCTCATCAGGAAGGAATACAGCGGTCGATTTTAAGAGCCCTTTAGGTCAGCGGAATGAGGTTGGTTGTGTAGACGCATTCATTATAAAATCAACCTAATGCGGCTAAGTTCGACCTAACTTTGTAGTGTAGACCAGGCCTCAGTTACTCCTGGTCAAATATTTCCTCATTCAGGAGAGCTTTGTGGGTCACTTTTGTAGCCAAATCTTTCATTGTAATGTTTTGCAGTGCTTTGGAGGCTGGCTCACTAGTGAATCATTTGAATTTTTGAAGTGTCATTAGCTCTTTATTTTCTTCAACATGATCACCTTGCTAGTGTTGATTCATTGTACGTCATTTGAAGATCAGGTCCAAGAACAAACGATTTGCTGATTTGGTTTGCAATTTGGGTACATAGACTATAGGAGAGAGCCCATCTGCTGAGTGCTACGGCCATACTTCCAATACCTTTAATTTCTTCTCCCCTTTTATCAGTGGCATTGAGGCATTCTTGAGAGTGATCCAGATCTATCTGAGAAGAAGATGCGATGGAATTTGACAGGCACTAATAATGTTTGTCTCTGAAACAGGTTGATCACATAAGAAAATGAACTCATAAGCATCATCAAGATGTAAAGCAAGTTTTTCTTTGAAGGTTGCCATATGACTTACAGATGAATTTGAGACCTTTCCACCAGACCTTTCTCCATCATTTGAGAGAAAACAATAATGAATACATGCCTGTGAAAGTTCCAGAACACGGCCTTTTTCTGCTCAATGCTTTAACTCATTTCTAAGCCAGACCATTGCCAAGTCAGTTCCAGTATGAGGGGTTTGATGCTTAGTTTTTATTATTTTTCTCAAGAAATGCTTATAGCAGTTGGGTGATATTTCCCTTCTGAGGTTATAAGGTCACTTAGACCAGCTGTATATAGACTGAGTTCATGTTCGTACTCTGCTTCCTCAAGTATTTGTTTTTTCATTTTGAACATTGTGTAACAGGGTCAGGCCAGGTGGCTACAAGAGAGTGGTTGAAGGTACAAAATTAGCTCCAGGTTAAGCAGTTACCTTTTCCTTGGGTAAGATAACAGGGACTATTCCAGAATGCTCAGGAACTTTCTGGAACTAATTAAGGCAGGCAGGCTAATTAGGACACTTGTAGCCAAGTTACTAGAATGAAGGTTAATCAGGACACCTGGTATAAAAAGGTTCTCACTCCAGTTAGTGAGGTGTGTGTAATGTGCTGGGAGTGAGAGGACGTGCTGCTGGAGGACTGAGGAGTACAAGTGTTATCAGACACCAGGAGGAAGGGCCTGTGGTAAGGACAAAGAAGGTGTTGGGAGGAGGCCATGGCGAAGTAGCCCAGGGAATTGTAGCTGTCATGTAGCTGTTCCAGAAGGCACAGCTTCAGTCCACAGGGCCCTGAGCTGGAACCTGGGATAGAGGGCAGGCCTGGGTTCCCCCCAAAACCTCCCAACTCCTGATCCAACATGGGAAGATCTCTGAGGCTAGCAAAATCCGCCAATAAGCGCAGGACCCACCAAGGTAGAGGAGGAACTTTATCACAATTGTTACAGGAAGAAGTTTTTGTTTGAAACTTCTATCCTGAGAGAAAATTCAAAGACTCCAGTTCATTGAGGGGCCCTTATTCTGAAGCACTGTTGAGGTTTGGTGATTGTAACACAAAATTAGATTTGCAGTTCACCCTTACTGGTTGATGAAGTAGCTTCAACAGATTTATGAAGTCTGCTAGTTTTACCTTTATCTGTTTATATTGATAAATGTCTGCATTCAGATGGAAAAGCTATTTGGAGTCTGTCAATTGAATTCTTTTTTTGGAAATCCCTGACTTCATCTTGCGTTGGCTGCATCTTGTATTGTAGCCAATACCTGTTCATTAGAAGCAGAAATTATACCCTTTTCTTATTGTTGGCAAATAATGCAATGTCCATAAGATAAATGTTGAGGGATACTTCAGGTACAAGATTGTATCCATGTTTGATCTTTATATTTATTTTCTTCATCAGGTATTCTAGTTAATAACTACCACATGAATATTGAATACATAATAAATATTTGCTAGTATGTATCTTATGCCATGCCATGCTATAAGTATCCAAATCAATACTCAACTCATTTACACTGTAAGCAAAAGCTGGTTAGGTTAGATTAGTGTTTCGGCTAATGATTAGCTAATAATAATTTATATTTTTGAAAGAGGAGAACTTATGGAAATAACTATATCATACTGTGTGGTATATGATTCTTTGTGTAATCCCTATTAGTGCATTTAACTCCCTCATGTATCAAAAATACTTGAAAAGTACTTTGTTTACTTAGTCGCAAATGTCATTTTTACTGCAAAATTCAAGTGCATATCATCACATGACTAGAAGTAGTAGAGAGTATGATCTTCAGCAGATATCATTCCCTGCATTTTCTGATAGTACAGTATTTCAAATTGGGAATGTATTCCATATTTAGTATCTTTTACTTTGTTTATTTTTTTAAGTAACATATGGTAAC
Organism: Gopherus evgoodei; assembly: GCF_007399415.2. Taxonomy (NCBI): domain Eukaryota; kingdom Metazoa; phylum Chordata; order Testudines; family Testudinidae; genus Gopherus; species Gopherus evgoodei. Next base: position 125,208,065 of record NC_044323.1, read on the forward strand.
CATTTTTCTTTTTTGTTTTTACTTATTTTAAAGTTCAAAATTCAGTTTCGTAAACATTATTTTCAGATTCAGCCCTCGGTTTTAGGACTAGTTATTTATTTAGTTAACATTCTTCTTTAGTTCTCCCCTTCCCCAACTTTACCTATTGGCAACTAAATACTTCCTCTCCACCATCTGGGGCTACTTATGCCTTTGGTGCTGAGGCAAAATCTCTAGACTCTGAGTCCTGTCTATCCTTCTGTGATGCTTCTGTGCCCCTGAATGATGAACACATCAAGTGCTTTCCTTGTTGATAAAAACCATAGCACAGATCAGTGCTCCATCTGCCAGTCCTCAGAAAGGACATAGATCCAGGGATATTAGCCTCCATCTTTTCCTGTTGGAGCACTCACTGGGAGCAGCAGAGTCTACAGTGAGTGAGCCACAAACAGAAGAGGGACTGTGCCCCTGTGAGCTGGGACTTTGATCACCCTGAGCCACTGCTATCAGTGATTTGGATGTGGCTCGAACATCTGCCTTTCCGGACACCTCTAAGGTCAGCAGTGGCCCCCAGTACTGCCTTGAGCTTTTCTAGCTAGGGCAAAAAGGAGCACAGCTCCAAAACTGGCTCCAGGCATCAGTCTCCCTCTCTGACATAGATTGAAAAAAAAAATTGGTCACCAGATCCATGACTCTTCTAAAGTCACACCTTCCAAATCAGTCACCAGCCTGGCTCTACAATCACTCCTGAGACCTCCCTTACTGAGTGTGCCCATAGCTATGTTGCCACTAACCATATCAAGGGAAACTGTCCCACCATTAACCATATCCAGGGAAGCTCTCCTGCTTCAGTACTGATTTCCTCTGTGCCAGTCTTGGTATTGCAACCATTGATACCAATCATAGTGGTACCAACCACATTTTCAATATCAGTGGTTCTTCTAAGTAGGCAACAAGAATCCTAAATCTAGCACCAATTATGATACCAAAACCCGCAATACCATTTTAGTGCCCCCTAATCCTAGAGCACCAGTAACACCAGAGAAGTCTGACTCTTCCTCTCCCTCAGCCCGTTAGGGAGCCATCATCTGAACCCATTCCTTGTTCATCCTCACAGGATCAAGACTTAGATCTCATTCTCTGGCTAGACTCCCAAGCACAACTAAGCCATCTGATCCAACATGGGTGACAGGAATAGAGGCCCAAGAGGATGAAGGAGAGGGAAGTGTTGACTACCAAGAGGAAGATGTCCTTCTAATCCACCTGCAATTCCCTCACTATTGCCTCCTCCATTCTGGAGGCTACTGGAACTCCAACTATCCTTTCCCCTCCAGATGACTTGAAATTCTTCCAAGATCACCTGAGCGATAGTGCTGACACTTTGGATATACATCTCAAAGTTGTCTAAGATGATGACATTTTTTGATTACCTTCATTCTTCTGCAGCTGGCAGACTAGCTATGCCAATCAATGGTGGGTTTGAGCCTGTCAAGGCAAAACCCATCCTGTATATCTCTCACAACTAAGGCCATGTCTATACTGCTGCAATTGATGCTCTCTCCCATCAACTCTGGTTCTCCAGATGCCCAAGAAGAGAAGCGTCTCCTATCGAGACAGCATGGTGTAGACACCTTGGCTAGTTGACCTAAGCTACGTTGACTTCAGCTACATTATTCACCTAACTGAAGTAGCATAACTTAGGTTGACTTACTGCAGTAATGTAGACAAAGCCTCAGAGAGCTGATCAGCCTTACCAGCCCTTCCCCCACCACCTCACCCAAAAGGCTTCAAATATTTCTACATGAACTAAGCCCTGTGCTGTTAGGTCTTTGCAGTACATGAAAGAGCTCAACAGCTCCCAGGTCTCAAAATCAAATTATTGGACAAGGACCCCAAAAGGCTGTAACTCTCTGGCTGAAAGATCTGTTCTTCCACCAGTCTCCAAATGCACATAGTAAATTATCAGGTGCTTCTAGTGAAATGTGACTACCTCCAGTGGGATAAAGTGTCTGAGTTTCTGGACAAACTGTGAGACGAAAGAAGAGCTGGAGGCTAATTTGTCATGACAGCTTCCTTTCTATCATGTCTGCCTGTGCTATGCCTACCTCAGTTACCATGATTTCAATACTCTGGCATTTCTAAAGAAGTCTAGATAATAGAAGACCTGACCTTTAAGGAACTATTCCACAGCAGGATTGATAAGGCTGTCCATACTCTGACTCCAGAACCACTCTTTTGTCTTTGGGCATCTATATCTTATCTCTAAAACAAAGACATACAAGTGTCAAGTTCTCTTCAGACAGCTTGCTTCTCTTAACAATAACAGAAGACATTTGGCCTTCTTGAACAATGAGGCCTTTTCAAGAAGTTCAGCTTCCATTGATACTATCCACATGATATCATCCAGGCATCAGGTTTGATGTCTTTTGACAAGAGCCCTCTACCAGTTCTTGTGGATCCATATACTTTCCTCCCCTGATTTTGGCAATAACCTTGCCTTTCTTTTGGCAGCATGGGCTGGAATCACCATGGACTGGATCCTGGAGATAATTGACAAAGACTGTTCTGTGCGATTCCATCTCTACATACTTCCCCACCCACTTCCTCATTCCTTTTCAGGGATCCTTCTCATGAGACGTCATTAAGAAAAGCGGACTCCCTATTGCAATGTGAGCAGTAGAAGAGTTGTCGCAGGAGGTCTTTTTTCCCTTATTTTCTCATCTTGAAAAGGTCTATGCCCCATTCTAAATCTGAGTAGACAAAACAGATTAATCCACCACAAGTTCAGAATGGTGACCTCAGTCTCAATTATTCCCTCCGAGGACCCCCAAAATTGGTTTGTGACACTGGACCTTGAGGACACCTATTTTTACCTGGCAATTCATGCAGCACACAGGAAATACTTGCATTCAGTAGCAGAGAAACAACCACTATCTGTATACATTTCTACCCTTTGGTCTGTCCACAGCACGAAAGGGGTTCGCCAAACAAATGATACTAATGGTTACTCACTTATGACATTCAAGGCATTGATATACTCCTCCTGACAATTAGCTAATGTGAGGAAAATCCTCTTGTGACACTGTGTCTCCAAGTAGTACCCTGGAACCTCCATATTCACTGCTGTGATATGACTATGATATGTTTTGTGCAAAGTTTGCCTTGTGAGATATCATTTTTTAAATCTTGATCTGTTGAACAATAATATCCGGTTGCATTTTATGCACTATTGTATGCACAGTTATGAAGTATTTCTATATGTGTTACTGAAATATGTTGTGAGGTTGGGAATACTCACAACCAGCCTTCCAATTGCAAAAGAGGAGGGCTCAAATAGCGTTAATGGCCCATCAAGAAAACAATCCACTATCCCAGAGGCTCCTTAGAGAAGGCACATACACAATGGAGACTGCTTGAATAATGGGGACTCACTGACCCCCATGTCACAGCAAGGATCTTTCAAGCAGCTGGAAGAAGGTATAAAAGAGAAAGTGATATCATCACTTGGCCTCTCTACCTCCCTCCCCTCTCCCCGAAACCCGATCTCAATACCTGGAAGAACGTCTGGAGGAAAAAGACTTTGAACTGGGGAGGAATGGTCCCAGCTTGGAAAGGGAGTTCAGTCTGTGTATTGAGGAACAATAACCTGCTTGTACCATCTGTTAGGGTGAGACATTGTTTGATTTAAATCTTGCTTAGTGTGTAAAGTTAGAATTAGACTGTGAATTTATTTTTGTTTCTTGGGTAACCAACTTTGATCTCTATGCCTGCTAGTTATAATCACTTAATCTATCTCTTTGTTAATAAATCTGTTTTATAATTTACCTAAAACTGTGTTTTTGTTGAAGTGCTTGGGAAATCTCATCTCAGATTACAAAGGCTGGAGCATGTCCACTTTCCTATGAAGACGAGGCAAACTAAGGGTATGTCTTGACTACCTGCTGGATCGGTGGGCATTGATCGATCCAGCGGGGATCGATTTATCACATCTAATCTAGACATGATAAATCGGTCCCCGAGCACTCTCATGCCAACTCCTGTACTCCAGCGCTGTGAGAGGCTCAGGCATAGTTGACAAGGGAGCGGCAGCAGTCGACTCACTATGGTGAAGACACCATGGTAAGTCAATCTAAATACATCGACTTCAGCTACGTTATTCATGTAGCTGAAGTTGTGTAACTTAGATTGATTTCCCCCCACAGTGTACACCATGCCTAAGTAATCAACATACACTGGTCTGGCTTCTGACCAGTGCACGACAGTACAGTTTGGGGGTGCAGGGCTGGGGAGTTGGTGGTGGTGGGGGAATTGCTTGAGGATCTCTATTGATGGTTCATGAGTGGCTGCAAGATCATTCACGTGACACAGTTGGGTGTGTCCCTGCCTGTGGATGTCTGTGTAAGTGCAGTGCTTGTAGCTTGACATCAGCATCACAGTGTGAGAGGCAGCCCAGGTTGGTGGAACAGAGGGCTTAGTGGTCCCACAGTCCAGATGTACCCTGGGGACCCCTTCACAGATCACTTATGAATATGTTGAACAGCACAGGTCCCAGTACAGAGCCTTCGGGGACCCCACTGTTTACCTCTATTCTGAAAACTAGCCATTTATTCCTATCATTTGTTTCCCATCTTTTAACCAGTTACTGATCCATGAAATCACCTTCCTTTTTATCCAATGATTGCTTTGCTTGCTTAAGAGCCTTTGGTCTGGGACTTTGTCAAAGGCTTTCTGGAAGTCCAAGTATACTATGTCCACTGGATCACCCTTGTCCACATGCTTATTGACTCCCTCAAAGAAAAGACAACTGCAAGGATGAAGCATTAAGAATAGCTTTGTTGAGGTCTAGCTTAAAGGTTACAAGCAAGAGAAAAAAACACCTGGGGTTAGCACAGAGGAATCCACAAGCCGTAAAGAAATAAACCTAATCACGTCTTCCTAGATATTTCTTGATCTACTTACATATCTGGGGTTTTAAATAAGTAGTTTCTAGGTATGATACTGAAGATTTTTCATACCTGGCCCAAAGCTTCTTACAGCATAACTGCAGCCCTGTCTGCCTCTTCCCAGAGAACAACCATAGACAGACAAAAGGAGAGTTGTTTTTCAATTTGAAAAAGGTTTAGCGTTCCCATTGGCTCTTTTGGCCTGGTGTTCACTCACTTCCTTTTACCTATGCATTGCAGTGAGACTTTTTAACCCTTTACAAGTAGAGCAATTACAGAACAGCCACCAAGAGCGGTTTTATAGCTGCTGGCTGGCTGGGTGACCATAAAAGGGAACTACTCCTTCCCCACCTTCATTTGTCACAGATGTGCTATGCTTTTCCTTTCTACCAAAAGACGCAAGATCTGCTTAAGTGCAAACTGGTGGCTATATTGCAGGAAAAGGTATATTATCTGGAAGTGCAAGTTTTCAACACTGTGTAACCTCTGAGAACCTGGACAAGCATTTTCAGAAATGCTTGCTGCAGACTTCACAAGGGGAAGTCATAAGAGCAGAAGGGACCACCAGATCATCAAGTGTGACCTCATGTATAGCACAGGCCACCACCAGCACAGTAAACCCAACAACTGAAATTAGACCAAAATATTTCAGCACACAGGATACTAGGCTGTTATGTGCCACAGACAGAGAATAGGATGAACCAAGGAACCTAGATATGAGTCAACAGTATGCCCTTGTTGCCAAGAAGGATAACAACATTTTGGGCTGTATAAGTAGGGGCATTGCACGCAGATTGAGAGACGTGATCATTCCCCTCTATTCGGCATTGGTGAGGCCTCATCTGGAGTACTGTCCAGTTTTGGGCAATGATTAGGGGGCTGGAGCACATGACTTATGAGGAGAGGCTGAGGGAACTGGGATTGTGTAATCTGCAGGAGAGGAGAATGAGGGGGGATTTGATAGTTGCTTTCAACTACCTGAAAGGGGGTTCCAAAGCAGATGGATCTAGACTTTTCATAGTGGTATCAGATGATAGAACAAGGAATAATGGTCTCAAGTTGCAGTGGTGGAGGTTTAGGTTGGATATTAGGAAAAACTTTTTCACTAGAGGGTGGTGAAGCACTGGACTGGGTTACCTAGGGAGGTGGTGGAATCACCTTCCTTACAGATTTTTAAGAGCAGGCTTTATGAAGCCCTGGCTGGGATGATTTAGTTGGTGGTTGGTCCTGCTTTGAGCGTGGGGTTGGACTAGATGACCTTCTGAGGTCCCTTCCAACCCTGAGATTGTGTGATTTGAAGGTGCACCAGTGTCTAGGGCAGGGGTAGGCAATCTGTGGCACTGGTGCTGCCTTCGGCACGCGAGCTGATTTTCAGTGGCACTCACGCTGTCCTGGTCTTTGCTGCCAGTCCAGGGGCCTATGCATTTTAATTTAATTTTAAATGAAACTTCTTAAACATTTTAAAAACCTTATTTACTTTACATACAACAAGAGTTTAGTTATATATTATAGACCTATAGAAAGAGACCTTCTAAAAATGTTAAAATGTATTACTGGCACGCAAAACCTTAAATTAGAGTGAATAAATGAAGATTCGGCATACCACATCTGAAAGGTTGCCGACCCCTGGCCTAAGGCCCCCCGCAATGGCAGGGAAATGATTAAGTGAGAGATTCTCAGATAATCTTAGCAAGTGATCCATCACCATATGCTGCAGAAGAAGGTGAAAATGCCCCAAGCTCGCTGCCAGTCTAACTTGGAAGAAGATTCAGTTATAAGGCAACTGGAAGGAGTACATGTGTGACTATATGTAAGCACGAGGGGAAAGAGCCAAGAGTCATTCAGTCTGGCTGGGAATACCAACTGTTACCAATTATTCAGCAATTACTGGAGTGTGTGTATATGGAGAACAGAACATACCAGCTACAGTGACGTGGACATGGCATTCTGATGAATATTAGCACTATACGGTATCAGTAAAGCATATGTTAAGTGGATAAAAAAATGGGTAGCTCACAGATCACCAAAAGTAGCTGTCAATGAGGAATCATTGTTGAATGAGGATGTTTCTAGTGTCAGAGGGGTAGCTGTGTTAGTCTGGATCTGTAAAAGCAGCAAAGAGTCCTGTGGCACCTTACAGACTAACAGATGTATTGGAGCATGAGCATCGACATGCATCTGACGAAGTGGGTATTCACCCATGAAAGCTCATGCTCCAATATGTCTGTTAGTCTATAAGGTGCCACAGGACTCTTTGCTGATGTTTCTAGTGGGATTTCACAGGAATCAATATTAGGGCCAATGCTATTCAACATTTTCATTGATGATTTGGAAATAAAATCACTGCTGATAAAATTTGTATATGACCAACAGATTGGCAGAATGGTAAATAATTGTGAGACCGGGGCAGTCATGCAGAGCAATCTGGATCACTTAATAAGCTGAGGCCACCCAAATAAAATTTTTTACTACAAAGTTACATATTTAGGAACAAGGAATTGGGGCCATAACTACAAAATGGGGAAAGCAGTATCCTGGAAAGCAGTAACTATGAAATGGATGTAGGGGTCATAGTGTACGTGTAACTCAACACTTTCCCAGTGTGATTCTGTGGCAAAAATGTCTAATGCAAGCCTTGTATGTATAAACAGGGAAGTAGTGAGTAGGAGTAGGGATATGATTTTTAACCTTTGTATATGGCGTGGTTAGACCAGTTGTGCAATACTGCATGTAGTTCTGGTGTCCATGTTTTTAAAAGGGTGTTGAAACATTTAAGAGGGTGCAGAAAAGAACCGTAAAGTGATTTAAGGGCTGCAGAACAATGCCCTACAGCAGGGGTGCCCAACCAATGGCCTGCAAGCCGTACATGGCCCACCTGAGCATTTTCTTAAGACCCGCAGCCTGCTTCAGCACAATATATTAACAGGCACTTTGTTAGTATTTTGTTGTCATATTTACATTTTAATTTACATAGGAAGCAAGTTGAACTTAAAATATAAATAATACAGGTGACTTTAAATCTTATTAAAATACACCTCTACCCTGATATAACGCTGTCCTCGGGAGCCAAAACATCTTACCGTGGTATAGGTGAGACCGCATTATATCGAACTTGCTTTGATCCACCAGATTGCGCAGCCCTTCCCCCCCCCCCCCAGCACTGCTTTACCGCATTATATCTGAATTCATGTTATATCGGGTTGCGTTATATCGGGGTAGAGGTGAATGTAGAATCTGTTTGGCCCACACAAGGTTGTGCTTAGGTTTATGTGGTCCTCGTGTGTAATAAGGTTGTGCACCACTGCATAGGAAGAAACTTTGGGAGCTCAATCACTTTAGCTTGTCAAAAAGATTAGAAGGTGACTTAATTATGATGTATAAATTCCTTCACAGGAGAGAATACTGGCTTACTAAAGGTCTTTTTAATCTAGCCCGGAAAATCAAATAGATGATGTGTTGCCTATGGGGAGAAATGCTTCAGCAATGTGGCTTAATGGAGACTTGTAAAGCAGAAATTTGAAGTTCCAAACACCTTTGCCAAGCCAGATTTGGGATGTGCCTTGTGAATTACTGCACAACAGAAGAAATCCTGCTTTCCAGTAGGATTGTGAGGGGGATCTCAATGAGGGAGATGCTCACAGAGGATCTCCTCCCTTAAGTCACAGGAGGAAATGTTCTGGCCCATGGCTGGTCAAACGTAACTATTTTGCTGTCCCAAAAAGTAAGTGTGCTTTAAACGATAGTCAAATTTGTATTTTAGAATCACATTCACATAGTCTCCTTATAGTTACAAATAAGGTCTTGGTCTATTACAAGTGCATTCAAAAAAATTAATTTACTTTTCATTATTCATTTTACTTTTTGCATTTCTCTCAGGTTAGGTAATGAATATGGTTCAAGGATTTGCTTTAATTTTACATTGAAATAATATAATACACCGCTACCTCGATATAACGCCACCCGATATAACACGAATTTGGATACAGTGTGGTAAAGCAGTGCTTGGGGCGGGACTGTGCACTCTGGTAGATCAAAGCAAGTTCAATATAACATGGTTTCACCTATAACACGGTAAGATTTTTTGGCTCCCAAGGACAGCATTATATCGAGGTACAGGTGAATAAGCCAATCAAAAAGAGTCATTATTTGCTTGTAACAAGGACTCCTGTTCAAAGGATGGCCATGATATAACATTAATTTATTTAGCTTAAGAAAGAAAAAATTTAAGGGTGACTTAATTACAGTCTGTAAGTACCTACATGGGCAACAAATGTTTAATAATGGGCTCTTCAGTCTAGCAGTGAAAGGTATAATGTGATCCACATGCTAGAAATTAAAGCTACGCAAATTCAGACTGGAAATAAGGCATAAAAATTTAATTAACCATTGGAACAATTTACCGAGGTCATGGTGGATTCTCCTTCACGACAATTTTTAAATCAAAGATTGGATGTTTTCTCTCAAATCTATGCTCTAGGAATTATTAGGGAAAGTTCTGTGGCCCGTTATACAGGAAGTCAGACTGAATGATCACAGTGGTCCCTTCTGTCCTTGAATATTTCATAGATTCATCGATTTTTAAAGCAGTTCTATGAAAAATTTGTGTTTTTTTTCTTTTCAGCTTTAATAAAATATATACGACCAGTATTTGTATCTCGGTCAGACCAGGATTCTCGCAGAAAAACTGTTGAAGAGATAAAGAGACGTGCTCAATCTGATGGCAAATGGCCACAGGTGTAGTATAACCTCTTTTATGTGATATTTGACATTTGTTGGCTTTGAGAAGCAAATTTTAGTCTTTTTTTTTCTCCATAGAGGACACACTAGACCTGCATGCTTTTTCTCCATGAATGCAAGATTTAAAATGTTTCTTTGCACAACACATTGCTAGCATGATCTTTAAGTTATATTATAACAATTTTTAGTCCTTGGAGAAAATTTCCATTGGACCAAAAATGTTAGTAGCATCTGAAGCCTTTACATTTAATCAGCAGCTGAGGTTCTTGCACTTGAATTTTATAATTGTTATGATATGGTACACTTTTGGGGGGGAGGGAGGAAATAGAAAAGGAGGGACGGTTATGACTACTGTTTTTCAGCCCTAAACTTTTTAGAAGTATGTGCATTTTTATTTTAAAATTTGAAGCATATTAAAGACTCTGCTGTTTTTTGAAGATAGCATGTCTGTGGTTTTAGTCTTAGCACTAGATGTGCATCTATGTAATCCCTTTTCTCAGTAACTGCACATATTAATAAGTCATATTTGATAAGCATATGTGCCAGCATAATCCATCAAACAAGTAGATTTTAAATAGACATAAATTTCTGTTAGAGTAGTTCCTGATTTTGTGGGGTCCCTCAGTGAGGGCATGTACTCCCTTTCCTATACCATTAGCACTCACAACAAGGGAGAAGAGCTTGGAACCTACAAAGTACCATCACAAAGTACCTGTGCATTAAAAAGTGCATTCCAATTGATATAAAGAGGTAGGTGTTGGAGGGTGGTCTTTGCCCTTTCTTTTCTCATCCATTGCATTAACATTCAGAAAACTTGAACCAGTTTGGCTCAAACTAAAAAAACAAAACCCTAAACTCTGAAACCCTATTTTGGGACAGACAAGGTACCTGAAATATGAAAATTCGTGAATTGTTGAAAGACCTATAGAATGAAATATTAAGCGACGCAAATTATAGCTCTTCTTAAGCACACCAGGTATAATCCTGTAGTCAACATGAATAAGAAACAGAATACGTCTGTGGCATAGGATAGTCACTCACCTCTGTAAGTGTTTTTAAGATTGGGACCTTAATACTTGATCCTATGCCTTTGCTCAGCAGCTCAAGTCAAAATATAATGTAATGCAATCTTTTTTTACTGCTGGGATTAAAATATAAATGGTATAGTTTAAGCAATGTTTCCCAGTCTCTTCAATGCCAAGCTCTTATTCAGGAAAATGAAACTAATTGCACCCTCACTGTGTGTTGTTCATAGCCTTAGAATTATAGATGGAAGGGACCTCAAGAGATCATCTAGTCTAGCCCCCTGCTTAAGGCAGGACCAATCCCCAAACGGCCCCTTCAAGTATTGAACTTACAGCCCTGGGTTTAGCAGGCCAATGCTCAAACCACTGAGCTATCCCTCTCCTTGTAAAATATAGAGGACATAATACCTTATAGATCATCAGGGTTGGAAGGGACCACAGGAGGTCATTTAGTCCAACCCCCTGATCAAACCAGGGCCAATCCCTAGACAGATTTTTGCCCCAGATTCCTGAATGGCCCCCTCAAGGATTGAACTCTCAACCCTAGGCTTAACAGGCCAATGCTCAAACCACTGAGCTATCCCTCCCCTTTGTAGTTTAACTTGCACATCTTCCATGCCCTGTTGTCAAGTCCTTTGTGTCCCCTTCCCTTCTTCCTTCCTCCCCCGTGACATACCCAGGGTACAATCCAGACTGAGTAGCTGTGTCACCCGTGCCCTCTAACCTGGAGTGCCCTTTAAACTGCTTTGCTGCTGTAGCCTCCAGTCAAGACTGCTTGGAAACAGTCTTTGACATGTAAGTCATTCCTAGCTATGTCGTGTGTGTGCTGCAGCCAGCCCAACCCCACCTTGGTTATGTTGCAGTGTGACCCTAATGTATCCCTAGTCCTAGATTTTCTCGCTAAAATGTATGTTCTGTACCGCCCAGTTCTTTCCTGGAAAATACAAACTTATATAAAGTCCCACATTTTATTATTAGAATTGATATGCACACATCTTGTTACCCCAGATGGAGTTTCACAGACACTTCAGTTTAAACACACTAGATAAGATAAAACAAGTTTGTTAACTAAAAAGAGATTTTGACAGTGCAAATGATGAGGCATTAAAGTCAGCAATGGTTACAAGAAAAATAAAGATAAAACTTAACTAATGCCTTATTTAACAAAGTTCGTTAAGCAAAGTTATTTCACCACATTCTCTCAGCAGTCTCACTGACCAAACTTCTTAGGTCAGTGTTACCACATTTGCCCATTACTTTGGGGTATGCTCATTTATTAGGGTTACTCTTCTGGGCATGGGAGGGGAGGTTCTGTAATTCTGTCAACGTACTGCTTGTGTCACTTGTTTTCATACGGAGCTCTACTTCTCCCTTCTGCAAGTTCCCTCCCAAAGGAACTATCCCGCAGGACGTAGGTCGTCCCCCCCGCATGTCTGAGCGTATTGGGTCAATCAGCACTCCCAAGCTGCCACCCTTATATGCCCCTGGACTCAGCAGGCTGGGTCGAGCAGCACTTCCAAGCTGCCACCCTCACATGCCACAGGTTCAGCACATCCTTTCACATTACAACTGTTCTGGTAGTAACCCACTTGATGAGCAAACCTCACAGGATTTTTGGGCACTGCAGGGATCTTTAGCTTAGGTAAGAGGAGCATTGCTGCAGAGCAAATGGGGAAGCCAAAAACACGAGAGAGGGAGGGAGAGAGGGAAGCAACCAGCTTAACCATAGAAGTTATTTATTGCCTAATAGTAACCATACAAGGAGAGCCAAATAAACAAAACAGTTACAATATTAAATCTAGCTTAAATTTAATTACAAAGTCAGGTTTAGAAAACTATACCTGATCACCCAAGTCAGGGTTGGAAAGCTATACCTAGAGTAGGAAAAAAAAAAAAGATAGCAAGAGGGAGGGAGAGTTGGGTTTTCACCACTCCATGAAGCTTGAACTGGTCGGGGTTCCCAGGTGGTGGTGGTAGCTGAGGGTCTGGAGTGTTGGAGACAGGCAGAGCCCACAGCATGATCAGTCAGGAGAAGATGAAGTCCCAGTGGAAGTGATGCAGATTTTGGATCCAGGCATCAGAACCCTTACTTGAGTGTGAGTAAGGGTTTTTGTAGGGAAACAACAATGGTTCAAGAGAGAACTCTAGATTTTTTAATGGGTAAACTGATGGTTCAGAGGAGTATACCAAAGTTGTTTTGTTCAGGCTAGACAATAGGAACTGATCATTCCTGGCTATAGGCGGTGTTCCTTCAAGGGAGTTCACAACGCAATTAGGCAGCTTCAGTAGTTTGGATACCAATAAAGGATTTATTATTAGATTTGGTCTGATAACTACTGAGCTGAGTGTGTGCAGGCATGGGTTCATTAACATCTGGAGCAAAGATCCCCCATCATGCAATGCTTCCTTGCTTTTCTGGTCCCAGAGTTCAGTGTGGTTCTTGCCTTGGAACTTCTGTTCTCCATTCTGTATGCTAATGGAGATGCCTCCCTGTTCCATCTTCAATGCAGATAAAGCTAGGGGAGTTGCTTTAATCTTGTCACCGTTTTCCGGAGGGATTTAGGTGTGTCTCCCACTCTTTGCAAGTCTTTCTTCTGGTCAGTTTTGGTTCAAGCAGAGGCTGGGGTGGGGGGGTCCTTCGTGAGTCTGAGAGGCTGGATACTGCACCCTGGTTCCCCAAGAACACAGAACTGATGGGTAACATCGGAACCCCTTCTCCAGTTCGATAACTGTTTCCTTTGTTCCTTTTGGTGTAGTAAGTCAAAGGACAGAGAAAGAAAAGGGGTGCCTTGGGGTATTTGTCCCTCATGTTTATAGTATCGGTCCCTTTCTTGGAAAACATCTCCAGCTGAGATTCAGGAGACAGAGTCTCCATAGGAAAGGATGCTCCCTGCTGCTTTTCCTTACCTATTGTATCCTATTTTTTGTTTCTCTTCCTGCTTAATGATTTTGTTTACTGCTTAAATGCAAATTAAGCAGAGCATACATTCCTTTGTTTGAGACGCACCTGTTTGGAACATGTGTTAATAACACCATATAACTTCACATACAGTGTTGCTACACACATTTTAAGAGGACTGTATTGACCAGCAAATTATACGTTTTCAAATGATATCTTAAAAGCATACTTTGTACAAATATTTTACAATAGTGTCTAGGGAGTGGACATGAGTACATTGTCACCTCTCCCAAATAAAACCCACTTTGGGAAACACTAGTGGTGCATCCTTTCTTACATGCTCTGAATACTGAAGTAGTTATCAGTGTTGACATTTAAAGTATTGTTGCAAAGTTGGCATCTATTGAAATGAATGTAACAGTTACATCTGAGAACCATTGGTTGTGTTACGTTCTCTTCAAACTCAAGCAGGCCTCTCTCTATCAGTTACACATAGTTCATGTGTTTTTTAAAATGAAACTGAGAATCTGGAAAATAGTGTGGCAGTCTGTTCCCCCTGTCCTCCCACCAGCTAGTCCTTCATGCTACCCTGTGCTGTGGAAAACACTGGTTTAAAGAATAAATAAAATATCCTATTCCACAGTTTATGTGCCAGATTCCATGCATCTGAAAGTCTTCATGACTTGAAAAGACCATGCTATCATTTAAACATTTTCTTTAGCTTGCTTACTTTTTCTTAAATTACTATAACTCAGATGTGAAGAGTTTTAATATTGGTTTTGAAAAGATGTAAATACAACAAATATTCTGTAACAGTAAATTTTGTTTTTGCTCCAAGATAATGATATTCCCAGAAGGAACTTGCACAAACCGATCTTGTCTAATTACCTTCAAGCCTGGTAGGTATGAAGCATAGCTTTCTTTACAGAATGTTCTCATATTGTATAATTTTTTTAATATATTGGTTGCCATTGTAAATGGTTTGCAGTTATAGAATTTGAATAAAAAACTGGTAATGAGGTGCAGTTGAAGTGGATTTTTTTGATCCTATAGATGGACTCCAGATTACTCTGTGTAAGTAATCTGTTTATCTGATTTACCACATGACAGATCTTTATCTGCAAACTTTACTGGTAGAGATTGTATATTTTTTTCTTGACCACTGATAGACATTAAATACCACTGAGACAAGAACAGATTGCTGCTTGATCCCCGCCCTCAAAATATCTTCAGTTAGTGGTGGTGAATTCACATTAATAATTACATTTTGGACAATGGTTTTTAATCTTTTATGTGATATATTTTAGAGTGCTATTCTTAATCAGAATGTATTGTAGTACAAAGTCAGATGCCCTACAGAAGTCTGTTATGCTAACACAGTTACCTTTATCAACAAAACTGGTAACTTCATAAAAATATATCAAACTCATTTGTGAGACTTTTTTACAAGATACTTGACTATCAGATTTTTACGAAATTCACATCTGACAACAACTGTTAAAAGGCAGAAGCAACAAATATATATAAAAAAAATCAACAATCCTGACCATAAGTCAAATTTAGGGATTTGGCTGTACTAAAATATGAATGTCTTCATAATTGATTATGATTTATGTAGGTTTTGGTGGATTTCAAATGTCTATATTTCCATTCTTCTTAATTCTTGTATCTTCTAAATAAGATAGGTATGTACGTTGTTGTCAGTTACCAACACTGCCTTTTTTTAAATGACTTTTTCTGTGGAATATTGATGTATATTTTGCAACTTCTAGATCTTGTATTCTTTCCACTAGCATGCTATGAATTTCTGCTACTGTACACAGCAGACTAACGACGTAACCAATAATCACATAATCTTTTTTGTAATGAGTAATTTATCTGACAATAAGAAAATATGCCAAAGACTAATGATGTGTAATGTGTGCTTTCCAGGAGCATTTATTCCTGGAGTTCCTGTCCAGCCAGTAGTTTTGCGTTATCCGAACAAATTGGTAAGTTCAGCTTGCTCTGCAGATTAAGGGTAATAGGACGTTGCTTTTTTGGACGTTGCCAGCCCACTAGATGGAACTAAGAACAATTAGAAAAGAGGAACAGTCCACAGATTGTACAAGGGAATGTGTTGACCATTAGACACTTGGGGAATGAATGTATGGATGAGTAAAGCAAAATGGCCGAGAAACAGTATTTAGTCCACAGTGTCATTTTCAGTTAATTCATTATGCTTTTCTGGGATGACGGGTAAACATCCTGCCCATAAAACGACAAAAAGGAAGGGACCGTAGGCCTTGCAGGAGCCCTAAGCATAACTTGCTGTGTGAACGAAAGGTTGTGAACCAGAGTAGCACGCACCTCAGCAGACTAGTAATTCACTGGGTATCAGCTAACTAAGTAAGCACGTTCCTGACTGGAGAGGATGGTATGAAAAGACATAGATCTCTCAAGTAACTATTTTAAAGCATTCATAAGAGATGATACAAGAATACACTGACCCCTTGTTAAAATAAGGAGGAGATGACAGGATAATGGATAAGCATCTTTTGTTTGAACTCATGTGTATGAGGATTAGGGTGGTAACTAACACCTACTGGAGTGTAGTAGCTAACTTGTTTGTATCAAAATATAAAAGGAGAAGTGATAGGAGGGGAATCTTTGTGCTAGTCTAGGGGACAGAATCCTAGTGTCCTGATTGAACTGGTACCATTGTTGCAGGCATACATGTATTAGTATACCTGTAGCTCCTATGAGGCACTTGTACTGTGCTTTCTCAACAACAAACCTGGCTGAGTGCCTTTGCCATCAAACCGAACCTTGTGGTCCTTCTTTATGAATAACATCAAGGGTTGTTGAATCAGCAAGCTGTACTCTCTGCTAGTGCAGCTAACGCTGGAGCTCCAAGGACAGCAGCACTAGTAGCATTAATAACTTAACAGCCTTAACAATGCTCCACAGCACTAATACCATCTGATTTCCTCATGTATTCCTTTCATGCTCCTTCATATTCTGCTGCATGATAATTTCCTTTTTTTTTTTGCCCTTGTCCTTATTTAAAGCCTACAGCAACAATTTTGCTTATTCCATTGCTTTGCAGATTTCCATGGCTTGTTCTCCAGTCAGCTAACAATTTCTCCATAAATATGTGCTTTCTCATCACTGTAGCCTACCATCAGCTTGTCTCTTACCAAGAAATCCTCAAAGGGGTCTTAAAATTGCAAGACTGGCTCTTGAGCCTTGAGCTTGTGACACATTCTTCAATACTTTCTTGTTCCTTTTGCACTCTTGCGTGGAAGAGGAATCTTTCAAAGGTTACACTTTCTAGGTACACAAGCTTCAACCTGTGCTATGACCATATCATAATCAGTGCTATCCATGAGTGAGCGCTGGAAGCTATTATAAATATTTAGAGCATCTACATCAGCCGCAGATAACATTAGTTTTCTGGCAGTACTCCTTGTCTGTGTTTACATAACAGGGTAGTGAGAGCCTATTATAAGCTTCAGCCAGTCTGTCTCCTGCAGTCAGGAACCCCATCTTCCAAAATAGAGACTGATCATTGGTCTTTGTAGCCACTGCCCATATCCTTACTTAGTAATGACAGTTAATTCGCACATGGAGTGGGAGGGACACATGAGTTACAACTGCTTGAGGTGACTTTTGGGTTGAGAATTTTTTGCCCAGGTATGTTAACAGATACAACAAACTGCCAGAATTTCCCAGGTCAGAGAGGTCATATCCGCTGCTTAAAGTGGTGGCCAGAATACTGAGTTGAATTCATTACCTAATGATATCACTACCCAGAAACGAGGTATTAAGACATTGCCCACTTTTGAGAAACGACTGTCCTATTTGCTAGTCAAATAGTGGCAATCTAGGGAGGAGGCTTGATTTCTCTGGTATCTACAGAACTATGGTTGCTGCTCTAGGCCATAGGTGTTCTCTGATTTGAGCGATTCAGGCAACACTCAGATGCCTGAAGGAGAATGCCTGAAAATGAAAGACTCCTATAAAAGAAACCCAGACTTAATAGGTCTGCAGTCCCAGGGTACTTCAGCAGCTCCAGGATCACCAATAGCAGCCCTTCTAGCAATGGAAGATTACAACTGGCTATTGGAAGTTGCCACATCACCCTAGAAGTAGGATGAGTCTTAAGTCACATTCCACCATTGATTATCGTGGAAAGTGTCCCTTTTTCTTTTCATATAACATATTCTTGTTTTTATCAAGCTCAGAAAAAATATTAAACTCAAGATTTAACTTTAGCCATTATAGTCAATTCACTGTTTCTTTTTCATAGCTGCTAACCTTTCAGATTCATGTAAGCATATTTAACTTTGATTTTCTTGTTTTTTGTACATGCTATTTTCTTTTATTCTGTTTCTGTTTTAAGCAGTGATGAAGATATTAAAGCAAGATTTTGACATTGTCCATAAGTTTCAAGATCCTGGGACTCTTAATCTTATTGATTCTGAATTGAGTTTGGTACCAAACATCAAATCTAGAAACATACAGTTAGGAGGGTGTAGTGCTTAAACTACTATCTGTTTGATATTTCCTTCTTGAAAACTGAAGTCCTTATCTTTCTTCTGAACCCTTTTTATGCCTCCATTTTCCATTACCTATTTATGTAGTTGCTCCAGCCCATAACCTAGAAGTCATCGTCAGGGGCAGCTCTAGGGATTTTGCCGCCCCAAGCATGGCAGGCAGGCTGCCTCCGGCGGTTTGCCTGCGGAGGGTACGCTGGTCCCGCGGCTGCCCCCCCTTCTCCCCCCCCCCCAAATCACAAATCCAGATCTTTGCAAAATCTTTCATTTTCTTCCTCAAGCATTTCTAAGGTTCTGTTCCCCCCTCCCTCAGTCCACACAATTAAAACTCTTTTTCTGTAGGCCCCCATAGTCTTCCCTTTTGGCTGCTGTGACCTGCTTCTTTCTTGCCTCCTTGACACCCATGTTGTTACCCGTTTACTATTAACTTTCCTCACTTGATCTAAATATTGCATCTCCCCATTATTCCTTTCTTTACGTGATCAAGTTTGCTTCTTGGTCTCCTCTTCTAGACCCTGCATAACTATCCCTTCTTACTTTCTACCCTTCTCTCTTACACCATGTTTCACTCCTTTTACTCCACCCTTGATGCCTAGCTTGTCCACTTCTTCCACAATAATTTCGGTGCTTTTTTCCAGGCTTTCCTTTTACGCATGAAACTAGTCTTTTCTGAACTAGTCTGCAAAGGCAGTACCCTCTCCTGTTTCAAATACCTCTTAAAGTCCCACTTTTGCTATAATGCCAACAAAAAGGTAGCTAACTCATATTGGCAAGGTAGAGGTGCTATTGAGAATAGCTTTATTTCTGTGTAACAAAAATGGAAGACACTGAACTAATAACATTTGTGCCAGTCATTACCTTGACCATTCTGTATATTGCATCCTTCTCTCCCATCTTTCACTGGTTTTGTCTTTTTAGATTATAAGTTCTTCATGGTACAAACTGTAGCTTCCTATATATCTGTACACTACTACCATATATTGAATGATTTTGCTGTATAAATGAGTGTCTTTCCTGGCAGTTCTCTTGTCACAAAGTCAGCGCAGACCTCCAACAAGATTAAACTAATTAAGGAAAAATTTACAGGGCAGAGTCTGTGGAGTAATTATAATGCTTTAGGGGTTTTTTGGGGTGTGTGTGTGTGCGTGTGTGTGTGTGTGTGTGCGCGCGTACTGCATCTTCAATTTTGGGTGGCTGGTTTTCTTCAGAGAAAAAGAAATATTTTGTGTTCAAGACAATACAGAGAGTCAGAGGAGAGATAATGTAATCTCTTGAGACAGTACTTCTATTCCTTTACTGTTTTGTTCTTTTAAGCAAAAGTCAAGGATGCTGACAGTGTTTTTTGTATGTGAAAAATCTGCTAATTAGGGAAATGAATCTGCACCATATTTATTTCGAAGTATATTTTTCAATGTTTTGTCTTTTGAGCGAAGAATCCTGTGCCACCTTATAGATTAACAGACGTTTTGGAGCATGAGCTTTCGTGGGTGAATACCCACTTCGTCAGATGCATGTAGTGGAAATTTCCAGGGGCAGGTATATATATGCAGGCAAGCTAG
Organism: Gopherus evgoodei; assembly: GCF_007399415.2. Taxonomy (NCBI): domain Eukaryota; kingdom Metazoa; phylum Chordata; order Testudines; family Testudinidae; genus Gopherus; species Gopherus evgoodei. The sequence continues at coordinate 125,227,745 of NC_044323.1, forward strand.
AGATAATGAGGTTAGTTCAATCAGGGAGGATGAGGCCCTGTTCTAGCAGTTGAGGTGTGAAAACCAAGGGAGGAGAAACTGGTTTTGTAGTTGGCAAGCCATCCACAGTCTTTGTTTAATCCTGAGCTGATGGTGTCAGATTTGCAGATGAACTGAAGCTCAGCAGTTTCTCTTTGAAGTCTGGTCCTGAAGTTTTTTTGCTGCAGGATGGCTACCTTAAGGTCTGCTATAGTGTGGCCAGGGAGGTTGAAGTGTTCTTCTACAGGTTTTTGTATATTGCCATTCCTAATATCTGAATGTAAGGTAATGTAAGGTAGATTTTTAAAATAGTGGATTGTGATTTCCATGAAAATTTAGAGGAGGGGTGGGTAAACTACGGACTGCAGGCCACATCTGGCCTGCGGGACCATCCTGCCTGGCCCCCAGGCTCCAGGCCTGGGAGGCTAGCTCCTGGCCCTTCCCCTGCTGTCTCCCCTCCCCTGCAGCCTCAGCTCGCTCACTCCGCCGCAATGCTCTGGGTGATGGAGCTGTGAGCTCCTGGGGCAGCGCAGCTGCAGAGCCCAGCCTGATCTGGTGCTCTGTGCTGCATGGTAGCGGCGGCAGCAGCATGACCCGATTGTAGCACCACCAGCCACCGGTGCTCCAGGCAGCGCAGTAAGGGGCCAGGGAGCAGGGGGTGTTGGATAGAGGGCATAGGAGTTCGGGGTGGTGGTCAGGGGGTGAGGATGTGGATGGTGATTGTGGGGGGACGGAGTTGAATGGGGGCAGGGGTTCTGGGGAGCAGTCAGGAAGGAGGGGGGTTGGATAGGGCAGCAGGGGGCAGTCAGGGGCAAGGGTTCTGGGGGCAGTCAGAGGACAGGGAGAAGAGGTGGTTGGATGGTGCAGGGCCCCCAGGGAGGTCATCAGGAATGAGAGGAGGAGTTGGATGGGGCAAGAGTCCAGGGGGAGAAGGGGAGGGCAGATAAGAGGTGGAGGCTGGGCCATGACCCCCTCCCCTCACTGGCCCTTCATACAATTTACAAAACCTGATGCAGCCCTCAGGCCAAAAAGGTTGCCTGCCCCTTATTTAGAGCATGTGCCATGTATTGTGCTGTGAAAGAGTTTACAATACAAATTAACTGAATTTGCAATGCGTCTTTGTTTGTTTGTTATGTAGGATACGATCACTTGGACGTGGCAAGGTCCAGGAGCGTAAGTCAATCCTATTTTATTCCCTTTGTGCTGCAATTGCTTTCCTGAATTAGTTTGATATTGTTATATGAAATTGTACAAGTGTGCTTTCAAATATTTTAGCTCAAAAAGTGTCTGGGGATAGAGGTTTTTGAATAAGAAATGAATGACAGATTTTGAATCTTGTAGACGAAGAGAAAAAGTGAATTCTATGGAAAATGCCCTGCCATTAGCCTCCTCCTGTATCTGAGCTATTAGCTGAGTGCCTTAATTGATCTTACCTGCTGTAATATAGCATCAAGATAAGAGGCTGTTTTTCAGGCAGCCAGAACTCTAATCATTTAAAGCTTTGTAGGTTTAAACAAGCACCTCAAACAGAATCAGAAACCAGTGTGGACTAAGGTGTAAGATATTTTCTGGGAAAATACCTCTAAGTGGGCTGCCACACTTGATACTTCTGAAAGTTTCCTCCATACAGCTCCGTTCACTCAACATGGTACTTGCCAAATGTCAAGCAAAGAAGACTCTATGTTTCTCTGTCCCCCACCAGAAAAGAGTCTGTTTCCTAAAGGCAAACAATCCATTCTGAATCCAGGCAGTCTGAATTACATTGAAAACTCTTGACAAGACAAAACATATACAACTCTGCTACTGATTGGAGGTAACTCAGATTCACCAGGCTCTTCCTCATCTACTTCAGTTCCTTGGTAAATTAGTGCCTATGGGACTTCTGTAGCTATAGTGGAAGACAAAATATTTTAGAACCTTACTAAATCATTAGTTGGCTGCCTGAAGAGTAGTTTCTCAGTGCTGTCTAAAACTGAACTGGTTCTGTTATTTTCCAAGGCTAGACTAATAAAATAGGTCTTGTGCTTTTACACCTAACTTCAAAATAAAATAAAATAAAATAAAGGTGGATAATAGTTTGTTCCACAAGTCAAAACAAAAAGTCTCAGCACCTTCTGACTTTTTTATTTAAATAACGCAGGTGTTGACCATGATGCTTTTTTAAAGCAAATTTACTACTTTGTTAAAAGTATGTAAATGTGTACTTGTTATATAATGAATGCCACTTTTTCTACAGCTTCAGATTTCCTACTTTATTGCCTTGCTTTTAATATGCAACTTAGAGGATCACAGAAACCAGTAAAAACACATAAAGGTGCAATCCAAAAGTAGTTTTATTTTTTAAAAACGTGTCTTACCTGAAAAACATAATGTTAGGTGAAGAGTTCAGCATTCTGTGTATTGCTTATTTGCTACATTCAAAACTTGTCTTTTTCATTTTTTAAGGCTGGAAATTCTGTGGCTTACCTTGTGTCAGTTTCACAATTTTGTGGAAATTGAGGTTAGTATAAAAGCAGTAATGCTTTCTATTTTAGGCAATACTAAACTTCATTTCTTGTAGACTGTGTATACATGATACAATATTATTTCTGCAGCAAAACAATGTAATTAAAATGTATAATCAGACTTAAAATGTTAACACTTCATTGCGCGCAGACTGAATATGACTCACATTTTGGATAAATAGTTCTATTGTTTGAAAGCTTGGCTCACCAAAGTTTCAGCAGAACTAGCCTTCCTCTCCACTTACAAGATTAACCTCTTAATCACCATGTAGTTCTGTCTCCGAAGGGACTGTTATGCATAAGACTGCTTTCTAAAGGGCTTATGGTCATTCCAGTTAATATACTGGTAACTATGTATTTTATTTTGGATGTTAGTATTGATGTGCAACTAAGGATTTTCTTCAGGAGTAAAAGTAACTGCATATAATTTCTTCTCATCCAAACACTCTTAATTCATGCCTCAAATGTTAAAGTTCCACAGTTAAGCACACAAGAGTCAGGAAATGCAAAAGTTAAGATTTCATGTACAACCCTTAACTTGTTCTCTTGTGCATTTTTACTACAATATTCTTCTATTACATGATAACATACTATTTTTCTCAAAAGATACAGTTTAATATACATTTTTTATAGCATTGCTTATATATTTTGTAGCACTTTGTACTGTATTTTATTCTTGAATGCTTATACTATTTTGATTGTCATAATTGTCCAGGGTATCTTTGATAGTTTGATGTTTTTATGTTTTCTTCTCTCAGATACATATTTTAATAACTTACCAGCTGTTTCTCTCATAACAGCACAACCTTCCTTAGGGGCAGTAGATTCATGGATTAAGGCCTGAAGGCACCATCATGATCCTCTAATCTAATAATTTAGTAGAGGAGATGAGGCAGTTAGTTTGCAGTTAACACTTACTATTGCTCTGTTACACAAATGTACCACTGGTTAAGTATGTTATTTTTAAAAGCAATGTATGGCATAAATAGGGTAGTACACAGTACACGTTGCTGAACAAATTTGTCTCAGGTTGTAGAAACACTTGCACAATATTTTATTGGAGTATTTGCATGCAGTTAACTTTTTGCATATCCTGATTTTTTCAGTGCTTAACCACGTGTTCTTTAATGTTCTCTGCATAATTAAATTAATTTCCCAGATTTTTGGTGAAAAGATAAAAAGTAGTTCCCCGCCGGGCTTCAGAACTCTACTGGCTTACAAAAATTGGCAAATAAGTCTGGAACTATTTAACTCGAAAGCACTGAATCTTTGTTCTATGCCATTCTTGTGCACTTCATAGAGAGGTGAGCTTAAAAGTTATGTGGCAGGGGATGACATTTTATTCCTTAAGGAACATTAGAGTGGAGCTCCCTCCTGTATACCTCCATAATGTGCATAGGAACACTACCTCAATTACTTTCACTTTACAACATCTACAGGCTTTAAAGGGACTGATTCTGTTACCCTTTGTCATTCTTGCATAGTATCTTATGTTGCACTTAGTCCAAATGTATGTTTATGTGGTAAATTGAATGGAAAATCAATATTACTGTTTACACAGTAAATCGCTTCTCAGAGAAATTAAGGGCAGCAGAATCAGACTCTTGGCATGCAGGAACCTTCTCTCAACCCATGCTCATTTTATTATCTTGAGCTTTATATGTTACATAAAGTGATGCAGGGATACTTTTAAATCAGTTTTCAGAGTAGCAGCTCTGTTAGTCTGTATCCGCAAAAAGAACAGGAGTACTTGTGGCACCTTAGAGACTAACAAATTTATTTGAGCATAAGCTTTCGTGGGCTACAGCCCACTTCATCAGATACTTATGCTTAAATAAATTTGTTAGTATCTAAGGTGCCACAAGTACTCCTTTTTTAATTTATTTATGTATTTATTGTCAGTGGAATTCATTTAGATTTATACAATTGTAACTGAGAAAAATGTGCCTTTATGGGGTTCTGAACAGAGATATGGTCACACTCCCTGTCCCAAAGAAGGATTAACCATTTTATATTGGTGCACTTAACTTTGTTAACAGACTGAGAAGGTTTCAAGATTTCAAAGTGGAATAATAATATTTAATCAGGTAGTGTTAGAAAGAAAGAAAGAGAGAAAAATTGAGACCCAGACAACCATCTCTTTCACAACTGAGTATCTGAAATAAAATGAAAAAAATTCTGCTACTAATTGAGATAAAGTAACTTTTATATAAAATATATTTCACAAGTAGACCATGTTAAAGGGTTTTTAGTAAAATCTACATTTTTGTACATTTTGAACAAGTTTAAATTAAATCCATTCCAAATACATTTTAAACTTCTTTACAGACATTCAAGTATCAGAGGGGTAGCCGTGTTAGTCTGGATCTGTAAAAGCGGCAAAGAATCCTGTGTTAGTCTATAAGGTGCCACAGGATTCTTTGCTGCTTTTACAGACATTATGCACTGGGTGTCTACTCAAGGATATTGAGCTTCCAGTGTAAGACAGCAAGGAACTCTTATCTGTCAAAGGTATCTTGGTTCTTTAAATCAGTGTTTCTCTACCTTTTTGATACTAGGGACTGGCTTGCTGCCTTCCTAAACGATGTCAGAGAGGTCTCAGGAACCAGCACTGATCCATGGACCTGTTGTTGGGAAATGGTGCTCTAAATCAGTGGTTCTCAAAGCCGGTCTGCCGCTTGTTCAGGGAAAGCCCTGGCCAGGCCGGTTTATTTACCTGCTGCGTCCACAGGTTTGCTGGTTATATCTTTGTTCGTCGCTCAAGGCCAATGAGGGCTGCAGGAAGCAGTGGCCAGCACATCCCTCGGACACATTTTAACTTGCCCCTGGAATATCCAGTGTTGTCCCAGTTTCTTCTTTGGCTGGCTAAAATTGCCAGCTTCCATTTGATACCTGTCCAGGAAGTAGAAATCACTTGATAGGCTTCCAAAACAAATTATTGTCTCCTTGAACTCTATTTTAAATGGGCTTTAAGAAAACATAATCTGTTCAAACTACTCTACTCTCCCAGTGTATTCAACAGTTCAAAAATTGAGTGTATTTTCGGGAGTTTAGCTTTGGTTTAACTCTCTTCCCATTGAAATCAATCTGAGTTTTACCATGGACTTCAATAGAAGCAGAGGTAGGCCATTCTGAGTACTTTTCAAAATGCATGGGATTTTGCACAAAGCCCATGGGAGAGTTTGGTGCTTCAGATAGCTTTGGCTAGAAGATAAATTGGCCAAACTTATTAAAGTAACTCCTCACTTAATGTCGTCCCGGTTAACATTGTTTCCCTGTTATGTTGCTGATCTGTTAGAGAATATGCTTGTTTAAAGATGAGCAATGCTCCCTTATAACGTTGTTTGGCAGCCGCCTGCTTTGTCCACTGCTTGCAGGAAGAGCAGCCCCTTGCAGCTAGCTGGTGGGGGCTTGGAACCAGGATGTACTGGCAGCCCTCCATCAGCTCCCCTATGTTCCCTGTGCAGCAACCACCCAGCAGACTATCAATTGCTGGGGAGTTGAGGTGTCCCTTCCCCTACTGTCATGTGCTGCTCCTGCCCCTCTGTCTTGGAGCTGCTCCTGGGAGCCTCCTCCTTGCTGTGCAGGAGGTGTGGGGAAATAGGGGTGCTGATGTCAGGATGTCCCCCTCCTCCCTCTCCTGCCCCCTGCTCCTTTACCCCATCTCCGACAGGGTTCAGGAGGGAGGGAGCTTGCTGGCAGCAGCTGCTGTCTCAACTTGCTGATCTACTTAAAAAGGCAGTGTACTGAGGGTAGGGTCAACATACTTAATGGGGCAATGCGCATCTGTCTCTCACTCTCTCTCATACACACACATACACACACACACTGTGTGTGTCTGTCTCTTTCACCTGCACCCTTTGGTACTTTGGAAAGTTGAGGGAGTGGTGTGCTCCATTGGGATAGTGTGGGATTATCATCACGTTCAGTTTCCACAGGGAATGTTTGCAGCCACTGCCATGTGTCTATTGTGTCTCCACCCTCAAATCTTGCTGCCTTGTGGAGTGTGAGGCTACATTAACAACAATGTGTTAACTCTTGAGGGCTCAGCCGAATGCTTATTCATCATTTAGCAGCAAGGCATTCCTTGGGAAATATCCCATCCTCTCACTCCGCCTTCTCAACCAAGCTTCACAATCATGATTGCTGTGTACAGTATTAAATTGTTTGTTTAAAACTTATACTGTGTGTGTGTGCGTGTTTGTATAGTCTTTTGTCTGGTGAAAAAATTTCGCTGGAAGCTAACCCCCTCATTTACATTGGTTCTTATGTGGAAATTCAGTTTGCTTAACATCATTTCACTTAAAGTAACATTTCTGAAGAACATAACGACAACGTTAAGTGAGGAGTTACTGTGCATAGCACCTACAAACTTAATAGTGGTTACTGAGACACTCATAGTGAAAGGTCTTGCTAGTAAAGAGTCACAGTACTCTGTTGCAGACTACCAGACCTATTTAGCTAAATAATTTAGTCATGTGGAATGTCTTCAGCAAAAGGTAGTGTTCAAAAAAGTTTCTTTAGGAGGTATAGGCTTGGCCTGGCCTGGCCAAAGATGTTGGATACCCATTGATTCAGGCAATACAATGGTGAAGGCTGTGATGCCCATAGATACTCATGTCTGTTCGCTTCCGTTTTTGAGAGATTCATATGCTTTTATACTGCATTTTCCCATCACCTTGGCCTCCATATCTGATGCCTAGTTTGGGCAAGCTATCTTGCAACCTCTTTTATATCTTTTAGAGGAAGTAAAGATGTTGTAATTCTTGTTATCTGAAGATACTAGACCAGATTCTCCATTACAGCTAAACTGCACAGAACACAAGCCAAGAGGGATGGTAGTGCAAAGGACATTTTCAGTTAATTTTTATATGTTCTGAACAACTTGCAATGTGTTTGAGGACTCTTGGGCTACTTTCATCATGTTGAGCTTCAATGTCCATGTGGGGCAGAAAACAGTGGAGGACTGAGGAAGCAGTCTGACCACTCGCTTCCCTTGCTACCCTGGCAGAAGAGATAAGGGGGTTGTAGATTAAACCCCGCTAGATCAACTCTGGGCTACCAAAGGATCATCCTCATACTGGCCTGTTTATTCATATTGTGATTGTCTAGTCTGCCCTTTTCTATAACTCAGGCCATAGGACCATGGTTGTATTAATTTCTGCTTCAAGTCCAATAGCTGTAATTGAGCTAGAGTACTTCTCTTGCAAAACCTTCTAATCTTCATTTTAAAATTGCCAGCAGTGGAAAACTGGAGCTAACAAAGCTGTTCCACTGATTAATTGCCTTCCCTGTTTTTTTGTTTGTTTGTTTTTTTTAAAAAAAGGTGAGCCTTATTTCTCGTCTGAATTTTCCTGGCTTCAGCTTCCATCCATTGGTTCTCGTTAGATCTTTGTCTGCTATATTGAAGAGCCTTGTGTTATCAAATATTTGTTCCTTAAGAAGGAACATATAGATTGTGATCAACTCACCCGTTAACCTTCTCTTTGATAAGCTAAATAGATTGACTTCCTTGAGTCTATCACTCTAAGGCATGTTTTCCGATCTTTTAATCATTCTTCAGCTCTTCTCTGCACCCTTTCCAATTTTTCAAAATCCTTCTTGAACTGTTGACACCAGAACTAGACAGTATTCGTGTAACAGTCACTCCATTGCCAAATACAAATATAAAATAATCTTTGAACCATTACTCAGTATTCCCATTTGTAAACCCAAAGTTCGCATTAGCCCTTTTGGCCAAAGCATTGCACTGTGAGTTCATGTTTAGCTGATTATCTACTATGACCCCTGACTATGACTTTTCAGCATTGTTGCTTTCCAGGATAGTCTCTCCCCTCTTGTAACTGTGGCCTACATTCTTTGTTCCTAGGTGTATGACCTTACATTTGGCCATATTGAAATACCTTGTTTGCCTGTGTCCTGTTTACCAAGTGGTCCAGGTCACTGTATATCAGTGACCTATTCTCTTCATTATTTGCCAGTCTACTAATCTTTGTGTCATCTACAAACTTTATCAGTGATGATTTTGTTTCCTTCCAGGTCATTGATAAAAACATTATTGTAGGACCAGGAACTGATTGCTGTGGGGTCCTCTGATTCCTCATTTACAGTAACATTTAGAGACTTGTCAGTTAGCTGGCTTTTAACCCATTTTATATGTGCCATGTTGATTTTGTATTCTAGTTTCTTCATCAAGATGTCTTATAGTTCCAAGTCAAAAGCATTATAGAAGTCTAAATATATTACATCAATATTATTATCTTTTATCAGTCAAACCTGTCATCTTGTAAAAAGATACCAAGTTAGTTGGAAAAGATCTAGTTTCTATAAACTTATAGTGACTAGCATTTAATTATATTCTCCTCCTTTAAATCTTTATTAATTGAATCTCATATCACCTGCTCTGTTGTTTTGCCTAGGACAGGGGTTTTCAAATTTAATTGCACTGTGACCCCCTTTTAATAACAAAAATTGCTACATGACCCCAGGATGGGGGATTGAAGCCTGAGCCTTGCCACCCTGGGAGGAGGGGGTCAAAGCTCAAGCCCCACTGCCCCAAGAGCTTCCGCCTCAGATGATGGGGCTCAGACTTCAGCCCGGGGTGGTGCGCTTTGGCTTTGACGGGGCTTGGGCTTTGGCCCCAGCAAGTCTAATGCCAGCTCTGGTGACCCCATTAAAATGGGGTCACAACCCACAGTTTGAGAACAGCTGGCCTTAATAGCGGACTGACAGGCCTGTAGTTATCTATATCTTCCTGCTTACCCATTTTTAATATGGGCACATTATTAGCTTTCTTTCAGTCCCCTGGAATTTTCCCAGTGTTCCAATAGTTACTGAACATCAACATTAATAATCCAAAGTGCTCCTCAGCCAACTCTTCTAAAGTTCTAGGGTGCAAGTTAGCTGGACCTGCTGATTTATGTGTCTAACTTATTAGTGGCTGCTGTTTAATGTGAGACTGAATTACTGTTAGAATGAAAAGTATTTATTCATATGCTATATACCTCTTCTTCTGTCACAAATACAGAACAGAAATATTTATTGAACACTTCTGACTTTTCTGCATTATGATTGACAATTCTCCTATGTCTGTGTAGGAATGGACTAACACCGTTGTTAAGATTTCTTTTTGTTTTTGATATAGTTTAAAATAAATAAATACAACCTCCTTATTGTCTTTAACTCTGCTTGCCATAAATTTCTCATTGTGTCCCTTTGCTGGCTTACGTCAGCTTTAGTAACACATTATATCAGCAGCCTCATTGGATTTGAGAAGTTGACCCAGCATATCACAGGCCTCCTACTCTCTTTAAAAGTTGAAATGTTATTCATACATCTGGATTTTTTGGTATGTTTGAATTGACTGAAATTTAGGAGCCATTGCTTTCCACTGATAAAGGAATTGACTTAGAAGATTTTAGCAAGAGAAGAGGTACTAATGAATAGTAAGAAAACTGTAGGTTATAGCTACCAGTACCACAGAGATCCCCAAAAAACTTTGTGTGAGGAAAATCTATGGTTTACTGCACCGGTAGTTCAAGAATGAAATCCAATGACATACCTTCAGAGCACAAGTGTTACAAGATACTTCGGTCATAAATTGTATACCTCTGATAAGCAAGTCATTTTCTCATAAGGCACTTTAATACTCTTTTGTCATGCTGTTAAATTTTCATGATTAGACACCTGTTGCAATTCAGATAAGTGAGGGATTGTCACCACCTGCCCTGCAACCTTGGGTACCTCACAATGTTTTGATGTTGTAGCTCCCAACCTGAGACACTCACAGAAAATCTGTTATAATGCAGGTCACACACTGACTGGGTATAGCTACCACGCTGGTCCAGCAGCCTGTCAGCAACACACCAGTCACACTCTGGCTTCCACCAGCCTTGGTTACTACTTGACCACTCATGGATAGTTCAGATGTAAACAGTTGCCCTTCAACAGTTTGCCACTTTAATTGGAATTCCCAAACAGTTCAGTTTAAACACAGCACTGGATTGGTTTGGATTAAAAAATGTTAATTTATTAACAAAAGAAGATAGACTTCTAAGTGAATTCCGGTATCAGGTATTAAAGTCAGAAATGAGGTACAAGAAAAATAAAGATGAAATGTTTTTTCATAGCTAAAACTTAATAATCTAAATATGGTTAAAGGTAAAATCCTTACCATATGTTTCCAGCAACGTGGCTGACCAAATTCTTAGGTCAGGCTCTTCCCCCAAAATCAAAGGGCTGGTTCCTTTGTTGTCTTAGATAAAAGAGAGAGAGGGAGTTTGGAGTTTTCTGTCACTTTCTCGTATAGTCCAGTTAATCTTTTAAGTGGATTCTTCTGAGGGTTACCTCTCAAAGCAAAGTTTATTCAAACAGTAAAGAAGGTGACATGGAATCTGGTGGTGAAGGAGACTCCCATGCCCTTTCTTCTCACTTGTGTTTGGTGAAATGCAAATGCCATTTCCTCTGCCTGCTGTCTCACAGACCGTCTTTACTACTTACCGTATATACTCCTTCATAAGCCGAATATTTTTGGTAAAAAAGTGATGCTTCAAAGAGTGGGGGTCGGCTTATAAATGGGTCTACACCAAAAGTTGATGATTTTGAACTCTATGGAATCATTGAATTGAATATCTAATACATAGTCATTTTATTTACCTGGAGTGTCGGCAGGCATGGAGCCCCTCAGCTCCCTGTGACTGTGGTTTGCCGTTCTCAGCCAATGGGAGCTGTGGGAAGTGGTGCACCACTTCCCACAGCTCCCATTGGCTGGGAACAGCGAACCACAGCCACAGGGAGCTGAGGGGCTCCATGGCTGCAGACTCTCCAAGTAAACAAAATGTCTCAACCCACCGGCAGCTCACCCTGACGGGCCGGGAGCCAAAGTTTTCCAGCACCTGAAATATAGGGTCGGCTTATGAAAGGGTCATACAGTTTTTACTAATTTTACCTATCCATTTTGGGGGTTCGGCTTATAGATGAATGGGACAATGAACGAGTATATGCAGTGTATATAAATTGAGGTCAACACACATTTCTTTGTTCAGAAAACTTCTGCCTGGGTAGGGCTGCATGGTTTTGAACATGTGCTAAGAACATCAAGCCAGGAGAATTCATAACTTTACATGTGTTCTTATATACATTTCACCATGATATTATTGGCCTGCGAGTTAGTTTTCACAAGTTATCTTTTGTACAAAGATTATTACAGTCGTGAGGAGGATGTGAATACGTGGTGCTTTCGGTCACTGAACCCAAAAAGGGAGAAAAAACAGAGACTCCATGATGTCCACTAAAATCTTCACTATTCCTAATCTGCTTTATGTGAAAGGTGTTTGGATGTTAGGATAAACAGCAGTATATAATCCTAAAATAGATAATGAAACCAGTAAGTATGCCTAATGAATTAGAACCATATAAGTTCTCAAAACAATGTTTGGATCATTACCACTGTTGTGGCCACGTCCAGACTAGATATTAAAATCGATTTTAGATACGCAACTTCAGCTACGGAAATAACGTAGCTGAAGTCGAATTTCTAAAATCGAGGTACTCACCCGTCTGGACGGCGCTGCATCGATGTCCGCGGCTCTCCGTGTCGATTCCGGAACTCCGTTCGGGTTGACGGAGTTCCGGAATCGATGTAAGCACGCTCGGGGATCGATACATCGCGTCCAGACTAGAAGCGATATATCGATCCCCGAGCAATCGATTTTAACCCGCCGATGCCGCGGGTTAGTCTGGACGTGGGCTTGGTGTGGTCACTTCTCTGCCTGGTTATCCACATAGCCAGGAACAAACAAACCAGGAACCAGATAATGGGGGAATGAAAGATTAGAGGTATGGGCAGGGTCCATAAAGCAAATGTTCTCTTATGAAATGGTGTACAGAATGAAGATGGAGAATCACTGAGTTTGGGAAAACATATCTTCTTGCCCCGAACTCAGAAGAGGAAATCAAACATCACTAATCTGTATCTGTAAGGTAGAAATAAACAGAGTCATAGCTGTATGGTCATCTATAGCATTTGATGTGGCTTTTCTTAGCTCAGGGTATGAAGATTTAATTTTCTAAATTTTTTTTTGATTGCTTTTAACTTAATATTGTTGCAGTCCTATAAATTTAAGAAGCAGTTCTGTTTTATTTTTCACTGTAATGCTGTAATACAAATATTTTTAAATGTTAAATACTTTGCTATAATTTAGTTTTCTATGTACAGTTCCTACCTGTTTATATACCTTCAGAAGAGGAAAAGAAAAACCCATCTTTGTATGCAAATAATGTCAGACGTGTAATGGCAGAGTAAGTATGCTGATAATATATTGGATTATAGACTAGAAATAGATGCTTGATTTCACTTTAGTATCAAAAAGAAGTATTGAAGGTTATCAGTATTTTCTTGCCTGCAGATAAATGTAGGTTATATTTCATAATGATGTATTTAAAACTTTACATATTGTTAACTTTTTTCTTTCTGATGTGTTTTATTATTTGAGAAAAGTAAGAAACTGCAAGGATTGGCAGAAAGCAAGTATTATAGCAATACTATACTGCCTTTACTGTAGTTCCTTTAGCTGTCTACGTACCTCAGATCTTAACATGGCACTTACAACATTTTGTTATAGTATAAGAACTTAGCAAAAAGAAATAATGGCTATAACTTGAAGTTTAAGATAATTTACTTTTTTTTTAAAAATTGAGGAAAAAAATAGGGTACACCTAGGATTATAAATGTATATATAATTATTCTGTCTAACATTATTTCAAATGTAAAAATACAGAAATCTAAAAAGAGTTCATGACAGTGAGCTCAGTCTATCTTAATGATATAATACTGATTAAATGGGAAACACTATTTCCAAAGGCAAATAATGTTGTACAGTTAAGGACTCATGATTCATGAAATGCACAAACTTTAACACTGTTCCATTGTGTTTATGCACTGATAGTATAGGTACACAATCACATGTTTTTTTCTCAAGTTTATTTTCATTTCTTATTTCTTTTGTACCACTGCAGCAATACACACATAGCACCTTATAATTTTTACATAATTTCCCTGTCATAATAGTCCAGTGTTTCTTTTGACTTAAACTTGTAATACCTGTCTTACTTTTTATATATTTATCTTAATTTGGTCAGCAACCTTGTAATTTACATTTAACAGGATATTTTATGTCCTTATTTTCTTTATATATATATATACATACACACACACACATATAGATATGAAAAGAAAATAATTGGTCTTGCTTAGGATTGTATTGATGTGTGGTTTTAATGATTACTTGTTTGATGGTATTGCTAACATAGAAAAGTATTTGATATGTATTTTTCCTGTGGCTTATACTCAAACTTTCTTAAGGAAGTTCAAATATTTATCCAAATACTGGATATGTTCTAAATGTTTCTAAACTGTTGCTTTAATTTGACATATGAATGCGTGTAGAATTTATATTCAATACTGATTTAAAGGTTGTATATATTTCTAACTAGACAAAAAATAAAATGAAAACTGATTTTTCCATATAATTGCCATAAAATGTATGCTTTTCCATGAGATAAGTATAAGAAAGCTATAGTATATTTACAATAATATGTATTTATTAAACAAAATTGAAGTGGGGACAGCTATTGAAATGTCATTTGATAATGTAGCTGTGAAACCGTATGTATGCCAGCACAGAGGGTTAAATCTCTCTCCTGTGCCCTGTCAGTTAATTCTGTTCTTGAGGATCCCATTACTAGGTGTCTCCTGAGGTCCCATGAGGGGACTCCTCCTTATGCTTCCTGGAGTCCTGCAGGGGTACTCTGGAAGAGGTCTGCCTCCACTTCTGCCTGGTGTGGATGATGCCAAGGGGTTGTGGGAAATCTTTTTCCCTTACTCCCCCATTCTGCTCCTCTGGATGGCTGGGAATGGTGGGGGATGGAAGAGTCTGAGTTCGATTTCCAGCACTTCTTTCTGCCTGGCTTTATAGAGAGACTCTTGGGTAAGGTTGTTCTTCCTTGGTACTACTTGAGTTTGCCTTGACCCTGGAGGAGGGTTAAAGGAAAGATGGAAATCTACATCTGCAGTCTTCTTGTGATACCTGTTACCTCCTCCCAGTGCTGCCTGATATTGCATCTGGTTCCCTGTTTTTTTGGGGAAAGGGCATTTGGCCATACTGGCCAGTCTCATTGCCTTCCCCAGCCCCACAGAAAGGTATGTTGGGTAACCACTTATCTCAGCTTGCACTGAGAGGGTCATCTTTCCCCAGCCCAAGTGGCATCCCTGTGCTTGGTTAACAGTTCTCCCCACTGTTTCTCACTAGTCCTGGAGAAGGGAATGAGAGGAGAAGCATCTACTTTATCGTTTCCCCTTCCACTGCCACTTTGTTGTCTACTTTGCCTCCTGTAAATGACTTTGGGAAGTACAAATTCTCCTCTGCTGCATGTATTAACTATGTTGCTTAATCCCATGGAAGACTCCTTCCCCTTGCTCAATTCCACCTTTGTCAAGGATGTTCCCCAGAACATAGTCTTTGTGACTGTGTTAGTCAGTTCCCACTTGTATGTAGCTAGAAAACCGTATTAAGGTAACTATCAGGCACACATACTTGTATCAAGGATGTAATACTTGAAGGGGAGTTAATCCGGCCACATTTTTTTGTGTTCAAATTTGAGTGCTGATACCTGGATGCATACTTTGCAAGCACTAACACTTGAAGCAGTTATCAAATGCCTGAAGAATTGTAAATGCTTCAAAAGTTGTAAAAGTTCAAATACATGTGTCTGCGTTCTCACACATGCAAGTGAACTCTTTAAAAATTGTATACAAGTATTCATATATGCAGCATCAAGAATGTGGAAATCAAACCAAATCAAATTAAGTTTACCTCATCTCCATACAAAGGAACTAGCCTCGATCTCTGAAGCACCCTCTGCAACAGAGTCCTGAAGTCCCCTGATGTGATTTTAAAAAGCAATCATACAGTGTGTGTGTATTGTAACATTTGACATCTAATTTTATATGAATCAATAAGCTTTGCTTCTTCCTTGTTTTTTCTGCTTTCTTTTGTCTCTTCACATTTTCTTCTGTTTTTAATTTTCCCACCAATTGATGTTTATCTCTCTCTTCTTTGAAATCTGCACTTTAAAATTACAGGGTTGGGATCCCAATTTTATACATTCCCCAAAACTGATTATAGTTTGGTTTTACAAGCATAGGCAGCTGTGAACTGTGATTTAACCATATTCTTCACTTGTGCAACAATCGTGCAAAAGTTCAAAGGCTCAGCACAGTTTAAGGTATCTATACTACAAGACGACGGTTAATTGTCAGTTAAGTTACCATGCTATAAATGAGTTCTCTCCCACAACATGGTGGATTATGTACTTTAAATGGGTTCTAAATCTTTCCCTCAAGCTATCCTGTCTACCTTTACCCCCACTATCTTCCTCTGTCTTCCTCCTGTCTGTACTTTGCAGGCCCCTTTACACCTTTCTCCATTTTAAACACATTGCAGCTGCCCCTAAACCAGTATGTCTGTATTCTCCAGCCTCTACATCTCTTCCAACTCCTTAAACTTCCTTTAGGAGGTTTTTACTGTGACACATGTCCAAGAGTGTATACCTGTCTGCTAAAACAATGTCCTTTTGGCATCTTAGAGACTTACAAATTTATTTGGGCATAAGCTTTCATGGGCTAGAACCCACTCCATCAGATGCGTGGCCTGGAAAATACAGGAGCAGGTATAAATACATGAAAAGATGGGAGTTCCTCACACTTGTTAAGGCAACTCCCATCTTTTCATGTATTTATTCCTGCTCCTGTATTTTCCACTCCATGCATCTGATGAAGTGGGTTCTAGCCCCTGAAAGCATATGCCCAAATAAATTTGTTAGTCTCTAAGGTTCCACAAGGACTCCTAGTTGTTTTTGCTGATACAGACTTACACAGCTACCATTCTGATATCTGTTTGCTGTGCCTCTTCCCTTTGTTAGGAGTGGAGAAGATGAGTAGTTCACAGCAGGCCCTGCTAGTGGGAGAACAGAACAGCAGTGCTTTTAGAAAAATATCCTGTTTAGTGCTAGTAGGTAAGCATTTGGAGGCTGTGAAGACTAGCACTTTGTAAATAGCTTAACTGCTTATTGATGTGGGAGTATTATGGAGGACCACCCCAATGGGCAGACAATGGGTGCTTTGTCATCAGTATTTTAAGTTACTTACAAAATGGGTAAACATTAATCCCATTTGACAGATTTAATTAACACTCAGAGGAAATCTTCCATTAAAATTAATGGAAGATTTGTTTCTAACTCCCCTAGCCAGCTGTCAAAATCTCAGCCAGAGATTTTAAGCAGTTCACTTATGTGCTCTCTGGTCTAATCTAATAGATATGAAGTCTTGGCTCAAATACCAGGTCTACAACAGATTCTCTGTATGACTTCGGGTGAGTCGCTTAACTTGTATGTCTGAGTTACTCAGAGGGAAGTAGTATTATTTGCATACAGCTTAATGGAGTGGTGAAAAGCCTTACTAAAGAAGTTTTGTGAATCGTAAAGGAATATTAAAGCTACTCTGTGGAAGAGGTGGGAGCAGTGCTCAAGGCTTCCCGGCTCAGCCCTTTTCATTCCATCAAGCCAAGAAAATATTTTTGGGCAAAGATCAACACATAAAGAGAATTATCCATTTCCCAAAACTATTCCTGAGCTTGTCTAGAATTTTGGACTAATTTAGAATAGCTCTGGGCACCAAAATTAACATGGCACATACATGCACAGCACATCCAGGCTCCTGCTAAAATAGAAAGGCAATTTTTGCCTAGGTGTCATTTTTTAACAAATTTTTCTGAAGCTTAGCAAAGCATATGCTGCGCACAAAAGATTGTCTTCAGTATCTGTAGGTATTTTTATTGTCAAATTTGAAATGTAAGCTTCTGCTTATTGCAGTATACCCCCAAAATGATCCTTATAACTTCTGAAAATAGCTATGAGAGGGTGAAAATGCAGTTTTCCTCAGAAAAACCAGCCTACTTTTGGGCTTGTGACTCTTAAGGGAAGCTGCTGCTCCTGCAGGAGACCCCTATTAAATAGAACCAGTTTGTTGTTGTTTTTTGAATGAGAGTTACTTGGGCAAAAAAGGCTTTAACAGGTGTGCCTTGGATGGCAGTAAAATGTCTGGACAATATTTCTTGTGCTGCTTATGTCTTGGTGAGGATCACTTCCTTGCTAAGTGCTTAGTCAGTGGTGGCATCTTCTCATGCTCATAAAGATATAAATGTCTACTGGCCTTACTTTTTAGAGGAATCATTGAAGGTCCAATCAATTGGATCCACCTGCTTTAGAGCTGAGTGTCTCTAGAGGTCCAGAACATCAACTTCTAGATCAGTTCTCAAGTCAACCTTGTCTAATGTGGCTTAGGTTCAGGATGAGTCATCTTGACTGTAATGGCTTCTTCAGTACTTACATAATCTTGAGTGCCAAAGTCTTCAGTGTTGACTGAATCCTCGGGCATTTGGCTACAGGAACTGGTGGCAGTCCCGAGGTTTGTGTGTCATGGACCCATTTGATTAGTTAGGGCTGATGCTTTCCTCTATAGAATCACAGAGAAATCACAATCTTCTTCCTCCCCTTAAGGCAAAAGGAAGAGACATAGCTCTGTTGACTTTTCAACACCATCTGGAAGAATGCTTGTCTGCAGCATTAGTAGAGGTTCCAAGAAGCATAAGAACATAAGAATGGCTGTATCGGATCAGGCCGAAGGTCCATCTAGCCCAGTATCTGTCTACCGACAGTGGCCAGTGCCAGGTGCCCCAAAGGGAGTGAACCTAACAGGCAATGATCAAGTGATCATTCTATCACTCACATCACTTCTGAAGTACTTCAATGGATCAGTGAACTCTCTGTCCAGTGACCACTCCAGATCCAAGTAGTGGTCAACTCCTGTTATGTCCTCTCCAGTTGAGATTACTGACATGTATTTTCATATTGATTCAGACAGAAGGGTTTTCTGTGCTGCGGCTAGTATCCAAGAGCTATCTGAGTTGGGTTAGCTACCAAGTGGGAAAGACCTTGATATTGCCCTAGGTAGTTCTTATGTCAGAGACTCCTCCACCTATAACGATAGCTTTTCTCCTTCCAGGATGGAAGGGAATGTCTCCAATGAGACCCGCACTGGGCTTTGATAATGATCTATATAGTTTTGCACATGGGAGCAAATGGCCTTTTGTAAAAGGTCACCTCAAATGCCTGCATCTGTTTGCTTCTCCTTTCCATTTTGGCTGCAAGTTCTCTCTCCATCCCTCTTCCATCTTCTCCCCTAATTTGAGAAGCATCATCTCTTCTTCTTAATATCAATATGGCCTGTAGGATACTGAGTGATGTACATGATTCTACTGATGTCAACATTTGTGTATGTCTCCTGATGATTCTGTGAATGTAACAAACTTATTGCCAGATGATTGCTATGAGTTTCCTGGGCCATTGTGATACTTGAATGAGGTATTTGGACATGACCACTGTCCTGGAGAAAATTCAAACTCTTAAACTTATTTTAAAATGAACTGAAGAAAAGTAGTATACTTCCAGTTCTCAAAGAACTGTTTGGACTGTTTACAGAGCTACTTCTAACTTTTTCATTGGCATCTATGGAGGCAAACCAAAGTGAAGTACTTGTCTAAAGTGTTGTAGCAGCATTTTGAATGTTTCTACCAACATCCTCTATTGGGTCTTTACAGTTTCTGCTGCGATTGAGTGTCTGAAGGGCTCTGGGACTTGCCATCTCCAGCTGCATTTATTTTTCACTATAATAACATGCAACATCCTGCCTGAATAGGAATAAGGACAGAATGAACTCAAAATCAACAGAAAGGACCTCCAGCCATGCTTCCTGGGGGAGCAAGAAAATGGCATTTCTTGTCCTTGTCTCTCTCTCCCTCCAGCTTTAATGATAACAAGATACTACAGTTCTTCTGTGGGATGTGGGATAAATATATAGTGCTTGTATACTTAAAAATAGTGCTTGTCAATCTTCTTGATGATATTAAGCTACTTAGGAAAATATTGTGTTCTACCCCAAACACTTAATGTACTGTCTTACACATCACAAATGATAATCCTCAGCTGTACTGCTATGTAGTTCCAGAGCTCTTTAGGGTACTGATAAAGTTGCATCACTTAAGCCTTTTCAGACCACTGTACAAGGGCTTATTTAACATCCATACTCTTTCCATTGGTTTCATTTTCTGTTCCACATCTTTGCTTAGATTGCCTGTTCTTCAGAAGTTCACATTTAAGTGTCTGGTAGATGCCTCCTTAAAAGGATCGTCTACTTTAATTACTTTTGTTATAATATCCAGCAACACTAATAATAGGAAAGATGTCTAGTGCAGTCAGTTGCAAAGTTTTGTCTTTAGTGGGATGTTTGAGAATCTCATCAGAATAAACATCAAAATATTATGAGTGGTTGTGATAGATTGAGCAATAAAACCGTCTTGATGGCTGGCATGCACCTATATTTTGATTTGAATGCACCCCTTTTCACACAGATACATTATAAAAAAATGTAACGTATTTCATAGTTCTATTTTGACAGTCCTGGATACTCCATTCATAAAATAGGCTTGAAATGCAAAATATCATGCTTATAATTTATTTCAAAGAATTGTCTTACAGTAGTTCTAGTAAGTCGTCCTCTTTATTAGTTAGAGCTACAGATATTCCACTTTCAGCATTTACAAAAGGATTTGTAATTCTTTAATCATTAGTAACTTACAAGGGAGAATTTTCACTAAATTCCTCTTTGAAAGAACAAAGGTTCATAGATCCTTCATCTTCATCATGCCATTTCACTTAATTTTCCATAGGAAATCATTTAAGTGTAGTCAAGGTTCAAATTGAGAAAACATTGAGGGTACTCTTCCAAGCTGTCTAGTAAGCAGTTCTGGACCATTGCAAGCTTCTTGGAGGGCATTGGCTCTATAATAAACTGAGTTGGGATGTTTAACAACTCAAGGAAAAAAGGTTGTCACCTATCCTGCCGAGGGCCTGTTACAAGTTTTAATGTTTGCTTTCTTTTGACATAAAAGAAAATGAGGATACAGATTCTCATAATAGCAATCACAGTGCCTCAAAGATTTGTAAGATTAATTTTCAGGTAACAAACTGGCAAACCACCAAAAAATTGCCCATGCACCACAAGTTGAAAACCATTGCTTTAGAGACTTCATTCCCAAAACTCTGCTCCTGACAGAGAGTAACAGGGATAATGTGGAGTGGGAAGAGAAAAGGAGAACGCTGGATCTTTACACCAACTCTCACATAAAACCATACATCTCGTATGAAAAAGGTATAGAACCTTCAGTCCAAAAAGTGAGCATGAGAGAGAGGTTCACCTGGAACTGAGATTTTTTGAGCAAGTAAGGGTGTCAGGGAATTGATTAGGAACATAAAAACTGTCATGTTGGATTAGACTAGTGGTCCATCTAGCCCAGCATCCAGTTTCTGGCAGTGCTAGTACCAGAGCTTATGGGGGAGTGTGCAGAACAGGGCAGCTGGAGTGATCCACTTCGGTCTTCCACTCCCAGATTCTGGCAGTCAGAGGTTTAGGGTTGCCCCGAGCGTGATGTGACATCCCTGAACATCTTGACTAATAGCCATTGATGGATTTATCCCCTATGAATTTGTCTAGTTACTTTTGAACCCTAATATACTTTGGCATTCACAGTATCCCATGGCAATGAGTTACTTGCTCTTGTTTGTATTAAATCTTCTACATAATAATTTATTTGGGTGACTTCTGGTTTTTGTGTTGTGGGTAAATAACACTTCTCTATTAATTTTTTCCCCCACACCATTCATGATTTTATAGACTTCTTTTATATATCCACTTGTCTCTTTTCTGAGATGAACAGCCCTTGCCTTTCCTCTCGTGGAAACTGTTCCATATTCTTGATAATCTTTTTTGCCCTTCTTTGAGCCTTTTCCAGTTCAGTTATTTCCTGGATACAGTATTCAATGCATGGTTCTACCATGGATTTATATAGTAACATTATGACATTTTCTATATTACTTTCTCTTTCCTAATGGTTCCTAACGCTCTGTTAGTCTTTTTGACCGTAGCTGTGCACTGAGAACTATCCATGGTGACTCCTAGACTACTTTTAGAACTCATTTAGAACTGATTTAGAACATTTTAGTACTCATTTAGAACCTGTCATTATATATGTATAGTATGGATTTTTTCCAATGTGCATTCCTTTGCACTTCAGAGTGTTAAATTTTGTCTGCCATTTTGTTGCCCGGTTCACCATTGAACGCTTTGCAGTCCTCTTTGGACGTCACTATTTTGAATAATTTAGATTGTCTGCAAATTTAGATTTGCCACCTCACTGGTCGTTCCCTTTTCCAGATCATTAATGAAAATGTTGAACAGCACAGGTCACACTACAGATCCTTGGAGGACCCTGCTGTTTACCTCTCTCCATTGTGAAAACCGATCATTTATTACTACTCTTTGTCATGGCTACACTTGCAGAGGTAGAGCACTTTGAGTTAAACCAGCTTTTGTAGAGTGCAGTAGGGAAAGCACTGCAATCTGTCCACACTGACAGCTGCAAGCGCACTGGCATGGCCACATTAGCAGCTCTTGCAATGGCCACAGAGAGCAGTTCATTGTGGTAGCTATCCTGGCATGCAAGTGGCTGCAATGTGCTTTTCAAATGAGGGGGGTGGGGTGGAGTGTGACAGGGAGTATATTGTGTGTATGGGGCAGGGAGAGTGGGTTTTTGGGGGGCTGAGAGCATGTTTGCATGCTGTCTTGTAAGTTCAGACAGCAGCAGAGCCCCTCCCCCTGCAGCTCTCTCTCACTCACAGCATTCCACAGTAATGGTTGCTTTGTCTTGGAGCAGGTAAGCATGCTGGCTGTCAGAAACGGAGCTTTCAAAGGGCATATTGGCATGCCTGCAGTGATTCTAAAACAATGACAAGAGTGGCCACTTGACTTAAGGGGATTATGGGATGTTTCCGGAGGCTGATCAGAGCTCAGTAATGCAACACTTCTTTCACACTGACGCCCGGGCTTTTCAGCCAATGCACACCAAGTGTTAATCTTCTCACCGAGGTGGAGTACTAGGAGCGCTCTAGTCCTGGAGTCAGAGCACTCTATGTGCCTTGCCATTGTGGACGGGTAGTGAGCTAGGGCGCCCAGGCTGCTGTAATGCGCTCTAACTCGCAAGTATAGCCAAGCCCTTTGATTCCTGTTTTAAGCTTACAACCAGTTTTTTTCAGAAGAAATTAATCAAGTTGGGTAACTGAGAACTGGACATGCGTTTGCAGTAGGTGGAGGAGCTGGTTTGATTTTTCTATGGAGGAAAGGGCAGCAGGAATTGTCAGGTACTTTGCTATGAGGAGACAGAAAAACTTGTTAGATTATTGAGGAAATGTGAAATAACAGGGTGCAATCCAGACTAATGAGCAGCTGTGTCACCCCTGCCCTGTAACCTGGGTTGCCCTTTACAATGCCTTGCTGCTGTAGCTTCGAGCATGGACTGCTCACAAACAGCCTCCAGCATGTAAGTCACTCCCAGCTATATCCTTGTGTGTGCTGCAGCCAGTCAGCCCTGGTTATGCTGTAGCATGACCCCCAATAACCTCACCAGTCCAAGATCTTCCCCCAGAAATGTATGTCCTGTATGGCACTGCCATCTCCTGGACAATACAAATATGTTGTCTGTTATTCCTTTAAGGGAATAATATGCACACAACTTGTTAGCCCAAATGGAATTACCCAGACACTTTAACTTGAACCCACTGGATTAGATAAAACAATAAAACAAGTTTGTTAACTACAAAGAGAGATTTTAAGTGAGTACTAGTAATGAGGCATGTAAATCAGAAAGGTTACAAGAAATGCAAAGATAAACCGCTTACTGGTTCCTAACTTAACAAATCATATTTGATTCAAAGCACAGTTTTCTCACCATGTGCTTTCAGCAGTCTCACTGACCAGACTTTTTAGGTCAGGACCTCTCCCCTAGCATCAAATGGCTGCTTCCTTTGTCTCTTCAGATGCACTGAATGCGATAGAGAGAGATAAAGGTGCCGATGGGTGTTTGTCCCTCCTTGTTATAGTTTCAGTCCCCCTCTTGAAAAACATTTCCAGTTGAGAACCAGGAGCCAAAGACTCTGTGTGGAAGGATATTCCCTGCTAATTTTTTTTCACCTTTGAAATTGCTTTGTCTTCCCTTCACTACTTAAATGCGTTTCAGGCAAGTACACATTCCTTTGTTTAGGACAGAAATGTTTCCCAGCTTGTGCCTGGGCAGCGCTATGGAGTTTGGAGCATGTGTTACTAACACCATACAAGGGAATCTTATAACTTCACATAAACAGGACAGTACTGACCAGCAAACTGAGTTTTTAAATACCTCACAAGGCATATTTTGTACAAACATTATTACAAAGGTGTGTAGGGAGTGAACATGGGTATATTCTGTCACAGGAACTTATGAAGGTAAGACATTAAATAAACCAGAAATTGGTAGCTGGGCAGATCTCTGGGATTGTATCAGCAGGGAAGGGGGAAACTGAGATTAACATCCTGATGTTTGAGCTTGAAAGAAGTGAAGTGGTTGCTGCCTAAGTTGGAGATAAGGGGCACTGTAGTATTCATTTCAACTATTTAAGTGAATAATAGTCTTCAAACTTGATTGAAGTTGACATTTTACAATAAAACAAACTTTCAAACTTGGGTAGGCATGTAGATACATATTAGGGAACAATATTTAGATAACATTTTGGTCCTCTGCATATATGCAGAAAACTAAATATTGATTTAGATGCCTATAAAGCTAAATAAGATAGCCTGACATTTTTAAGGCTGTTAGGGACATGCACTTCTTATTGATTTCAATCTATTTTGTGGTCCATGACAAGTTAAAATTGATGGAAGTTCTGATTTCTCATCTTCAAAAGACAGGCTGCTTTTTTAAGTGCCTATATATGGATTTAGGTGCCTAAAATTAGGCACCAAAGAATACAGGTGTTGGCCTAAATAATAGTGTATTCAGATGCACATGTGATTGGACAACAAATTAAGCCTTCTACTAAATTCTGTTTGTTAAAGAATTTGGTGGATCTGGATCTGGGGGACTGGTACACAGTTCTTGACTTAAAGGATGTTTACTTCCATGTCTCCATATTCCCACGACACAGACATTTCCTGCATTTCATAGTGGCTGGGTGCCACTTCCAGTTCACGGCATTGCCCCTTTGGCCTATCCTTGGCTACCAGGGTGTTCACAAAATGTATGGTGCCGGTAGCGGCTTACCTCATTGTCTTCGGTCAGGGTACACCTGGCAGCCATTACAGTGTTCTACCATCCACTTCAGAGTAGGTCGGTCTTCACCAATCCCATGATGGGACAATTCCTGAAAGGTGTAAATGCCTGTACCTGCATGTCCGGGACCTGATCCCCCCATGGGAACTGAATCTTGTGCTTTCAAAGCTCATGGGCTCCTCCTTTGAACCCTTTGCTCCCTGCTCCGTTCTGCTTCTCTCCTGGAACTTCAGCCTGGTGGGTGTCCGAGATCAGGGTGCTCACTTCAGAGCCACCTTATATGGTCTTCTACAAGGAGAAGGTCCAGCTGCATCCACACCCGGCTTTTCTGCCCAAGGTAATTTTCCAGTTCCACACTGGCCAAGACATTTACTTACCGGTCCTCTATCTGAAGCCTCAGGCATCAGATTAGGAGTGCAGGTTGCATACTCTGGACCTCAGACAGGCACTTGTCTTCTACATTGACAGAACACGGCCATTCCATAAGTTAGCCCAAAGAATCTCATCTTGGATCATGGCCTGCATCCGCTATTTCTATAAGCTGGCAAAAGTGCCCCCGCCTGCAATCATGACAGCTCACTCAACTTGGGTGCAGGCATCTTCGGCAGACTTCCAAGAAATTTGTCAGGCCGCCACTTTGGTCTTCTGTTCATATGTTTGTGAACTTTCCCTGCTGATTTTATGCTCCTCGTCAGCCTTTTGGTGATGTCTTGTTTTTGCTCCAGGAAGACAGCTCACCATTCTTCTTTTATCCCTTGCAGAGTGTTCTCTCCACTCTTAACAGTCCCCAGTGAGGATAATCCATTGTCTTTGGACAAAGTTCCTATCTGGCTGTGTCTGAATGGAAACCAGTGCAAATGACTGTGATTTAGTGGAGGGCTTGTGATGCAGTCATTTTTTAAAATTAGAAATGGACTAAGATACCTGTATTATTTGTGTTTCAAACTCATTAGGTTATTTATTATATTGTCTGTTACTTTAATTTTAAAATCTTCCTAATGTAACTGAATTCTCCTCTATTTTTAGTTACACTTACACTTAAAGACACTTGGAATTCTTGTACTTTTAGTTTTATGTAATAAAATAAAGTATTTTACTATTTAAAGTTGCAAGTCTCTGACTTCAGTGAAATCCAAGTGACTGAGTTATTGTTGAAGCTCTACTTAAACAAGTGGCTCCTACTGTTTTTTTTGTGGTAAATCCCCTCCCCCAAATTGCAGCTCCTGTGTTGCTCCCTGTTTTCTCTTGGCTTTTTTTCCTTCTTGTATTTTCTGAATGTTTAATCCTTACCCCCCCACCGACATTATTAAATGTGTTGCCCCCTTTTATTTTTTGTTAAAACAATGAGGCCTTGTGGCACCTTAGAGACTAACACATTTATTTGGTTATAAGCTTTTGTGGGCTATAACCTACTTTATCAGATGCATAGAGTGAAAAATACAGTAGGCAGGTATAAATATACAGCACAGAAAAAGATTGTAGTTGCCTTCGCAAGTCAGGGAGTCAGTGCTAACGAGGCCAATTCAATCAGGGTAGATGTGGTCCATTCCCAACAGGTGACAAGAAAGGGTGAGTATCAACACAATTACTTTTTGAGGTGTTTTTTGTTGTTATACATGAGCAAATTTTGCAGCCAATTATAGGCAAGTCGTCATAGACAGTTACAGGTTAATTCCCCTTTTACCTGTAAAAGGTTAAGAAGTTCACGTAGCCTAGCTGACACCTGACCAGAGGAACCAATGGGAGGACAAGATGTTTTCAAAGAAGGAAGAGGGAAAAAAAGTTTGTGCCAGAGTGAAGTAACCAGGAATCAGCCATCTAACATTTCTTAAAAGTAGTAAGTGTTTAGAGAAGGAATGTATTAGATTATGTTTATTTTCTTTTGTGACTTTTTGCATAGAGGGAGAATCAAATTGGGTTTCTTTGTGTAACTAAGTTTTTGCCCAGAGGGATATCCTCTGTGTTTTGAATCTGTTGTCTGAGAATAGCTTGCATGCTAATCTCACAGAGGTATTCCATTCACCCTTTTTCTTTAATTAAAAGTCTTCTTTTAAGAACCTGATTGATTTTTTTCCCTTGTTTTAAGATCCAAGGATTTTTTGGATCTGGGCTCACCAAGAATTGGTGGGAGGTGAATCAGTCTCAGTCCTGCCAGGAAAAGGAGGATAAAGACTGGGGAAATATTTCAGAGAAGACAGAGTTTCCAAATGACTCTCCCATAAAAGTTCGTTTAAACTATTTGGCGGTGGCAGCTACTAGATCTAAGCTGATAAATAAGCTTGGGGTTATCTCATGCAGGTCCCCACATCTGTAAGTATTTTTCAAGGAACTGCTTGACATGCAAATCTGTTACTAAAGTTGCAGTGGCATGTAGAGTGATTCCACATCATGCAATTTTCCTCATTATTTCTCCTCTTTGCACTTGTGAATTAGGACGGGACCCCAGGTGTTGGAAACCGTGCAATAACTCATCCTTTGGTGCAGATACATATTAGAGTGCTTCTCATTAGTATAGCTCAACAGTGATCTGTCATATGAGTTGCAATATGTATCCACCAAAAGAGTGAGGTGGTATGTATATCTATAACACTTGTTTTTTAAACTCTTTATTATTTTGGGAAAAAAGGACTTGGGAGATACTGTAATAATGAAGTATGTTTCATAAATGTCATAAATTAAGGCCAGAAGGAACCATTATGATCATCTAGTCTTGAATAACACAAATCTATGAATTATGCCACTGTTCAATCTTAACACTAGGAGTAAAGTGTAACATAAGAGAAAAGGCTTTTTAAAACATCAAAGGGCTACACACACCTTACCTAGAGTTGAACCATTCTTCACATGAGGACCATGGTAGGTCCAACATCCCCAAAATGCCCAATTTTTGGAGTCTGATTTCACCTTAATTCAAAACCTTGTCTTTCCCCCTTGAGGGGAAATCCAGCTGAGACTGGCTACTCAAAACCAGTTTGAGTTCAGCAGAGTGTCAGAAGTGAAATTGCAAAGGAGATGGCTCTGGTATTGTCAAATGTTTGCTGGGAAGGGTATATCACAATCCATTCTGTTTTTTTGATGTATTTCCTGATGATCCTGCTATTGAATTAACTCAGTATATGTATACAGTACACATCCTTACAACTGTCAAGGAAACGAATATATCATAAGAATGGCCATACTGGGTCAGACTGAAGGTCCATCTAACCCAGTATCCTGTCGTCTGACAGTGGCCAATGCCAGGTGCCCCAGAGGGAATGAACAGAACAGGTAATCATCAAGTGATCCATTCCCTGTTGCTCATTCCCAGCTTCTGGCAAGCAGAGGCCAGGGACACTATCCCAGCCCATCCTGGCTAATAAGCATTGATGGACCTATCCTCCTTGAATTTATCTAGGTTTTTTTTTTACCCTATTCATATTCATAAAGTATTATAGAGGGGCTCCAAATCTGTCACAGCCTCCAGCCAAGATGACCACTTTATGAAAGAAACAGATATTTTTGTTAATTGTGATAGTTTGCAAACATTTTTTTAAAAAGTCAGTATCCCATTTCTTTTTTAAAGTTCTCAGCAACCCCATAATGAACTAATTGTACCAAATTTCAAGACTTTATTCTACTGGAAATGTTAATGCTTCACTAAGAGTGTTTTTATTAGATTATATAATCCATAGAAAATACTACATTAAAAGAATGTTTAGGTTGTAAAGTGAAGTCCTGAAAAGTTTGAAAATGTATATTTTCAATTAATCTTCGCTTTCTGGAACAATATGGTCTTTAATTTCTTGATCACAAATTTTATTCCACAGGAACGCTAATCATATTTATGTGCAGGTTAGATGGTGTACAGCAGATGAGGAAGCTGATAAATATTTAGCTCTAAACTATCTACAATGAGAGCAGCTCAGGGAGAGAGGGTGGTCATAATGAGCCTCCTTCCACTTGCCAGCCTGCATAAAGGCTGGATATAATTGCAACCTGCAACCACTGAGGAGTGCAGGAACACACATTTTTCGAAAGTGATTACTGATTTTTGGGTGCCCAACTTGAGACGTCTTAAAGGCTTTTTAAAATGCTTAGCACCTGCCCTCTGAAAATCAAACCCCTTTAACGATGTCTCAAACTGAGCAGACAAACTGAGGTACTTCAAACCACTAGTCATTTCTGAAAACTTAGGCTCAAGTCAAAGGTACACCAGAAAATTATAACTATTAAAATAGTTTAAATATATAAGATGAGGAAAAGGTGCAAGGTGAAAAAAATGCAAGGTATTTTGTGTGTATATGAAGATGTAGGAAAAACACTGTATGATGCTTTGTTATATTTGAGAAATGGCATATGGTATATAAGGGCACAAGAGAAAACTATCCCACGGCATCAGAAAGATAGAAAGTATGGCAGGACACCACCCTGACTTAACGAGGAAATCTTCAGTGACCTGAAATTCAAAAAAGAGTCCCACAAAAAGTGGAAACTAGGTCAAATTACAAAGGATGAATATAAATAAACACAAGTATGTAGGGACAAAATTAGAAAGGCCATGACACAGAACAAGATTAAACTAGCTGGAGACATAGGGTGACAATAGAACATTCTACATTAGAAGTAAGAGGATAGGCCCATAACTCAGTGAGGGTGGGGGTGTGTGGAACAATAACAGGTGCTAAATGACTATACACACACACACACAAAGGTGAATGCCAGTGAAAATGAGGTAGGATCAGAGGCTAAAATAAGGAGAGAGCAAGTTTAAAATTATTTAGACAAGTCAGATGTCTTCAAGTCACCAGGGCCTGATGAAATACAGCCTAGAATAATCAGGGAGCTGACTAAGGAGGTATCTGAGCCATTAGCGATTATCTTTGAAAAGTCATGGATTCCAGAGAGATTCCAGAGGACTATAAAAGGGCAAATGTAGTGCCAGTCTCTAAAACGGGAAATAAGGGCAACCTGGGGAATTACAGACCAGTCAGCTTAACTTCAGTACCTGAAAAATAATGGAGCAAATAAGCAATCAGTTTGCAAACACCTAGAAGATAATACAATAATTAACAGTGAGCATGGATTAGTCAAGAACAAATCAGGTCAAACCAACCTAACAGCTTTCTTTGACAGGGTAACAAGCCTTGTAGTTGGGGGGAAGCAGTAGATGCGGTAATCTTGACTTTATTAAGGCTTTTGATATTGTCTTGCATGACCTTCTCATAAACAAACTAGGGAAATACAACCTAGATGGAGTTACTATAAGGTGGGTGCATAAGTGGTTGGAAAACCATTTCCAGAGAATAGTTATCAGTGGTTCACGGTCAAGCGGGAAGGGCATATTGGATGGGATTTCCCACAGGAATTAGTTCTTGAACTGGTTCTGTTCAATATCTTCATCAGTGGTTTAGTTAATAGCATCAAGAGTAACCCTATAAAGTTTGCGGTCAGTACCAAGCTTGGAGGGGTTGCAAGTACTTTGGAGGGTAGGAGTAAAATTCAAAATGATCTGGACAAACTGGAGAAATGGTCTGCAGTAAATAGGATGAAATTCAGTAAGGACAAACGCAAAGTACTCCACTTTAGAAAGAACAATAAGTTGCACATGTACAACATGAAAAATGACTGCCTAGGATGGAGTACTGCAGAAAGGAATCTGTGGATCAGTGAATCACAAGCTAAATATGAGTCAAGAGTAACACTGTTGCATAAACGAATATCATTGTGGGATGTATTAGCAGGAGTGTTGTAAGCAAGACACGAGAAGTAATTCTTCTGCTTTACTCTGTGCTGATTAGGCCTCAACTGAAATATTGTGTCCAGTTCTGGGCACCACATTTCAGGATAGATTTGGACAAATTGGAGAAAATCCAGAGAAGAGCAACAAAAATGACTAAGATCTAGAAAACATGACCTTGATTGAAAAAATCGGGTTTTAGTCTGAAGAAGAGAAGACTTGATGGGGGACATAACAGTTTTCGCCTACATAAAAGATTGTTACAAGGAGGAGGCAGGTAAATGGTTCTTGTTAACCTCTGAGGATAGGACAAGAAGCAATGGCTTAAGTTGCAGCAAGGGCTGTTTAGGTTATACATTAGGAAATACTTCCCAACTCTCAGGGTAGTTAAGCACTGTAATAACTTGCCTAGGGAGGTTGTGAATCTCCATCACTGGAGATTTTTAGAGCGGATTAGACAAACACCTGTCAGGGATGGTCTAGATAATACTTAGTCCTGCCATGAGTCCAGGGGACTGCACTAGATAATCTCTCAAAGTCCCTTCCAGTCCTACGATTATATGATTCTCCATTCTTGTAACTAAAAAAAATAAGGTTGCACTTGCAATTTAAATTTCTCATGTATTTGCCTTCTGCCTGTCCAGGGAATTGTTGGGCATCTTGTTCGGCTTACCACTGGAGGCAGGAATATTAAAATTTGTGTATAGCAATTGCTGCTTGCTTATTAGTCACATGGATTCCTATACTTCATAAAACGTTGGTTAGATTCCTCTTGTTAGCTCTAATGTTGAGCAAATTTCATAAGGTTTTGAACTTAATTTCCAGTCATTGGCAATCCATTGTAAGTGTGAAAGACTATAGACCAGCCACTCCCAGAGATACTGATGGATCAGAGTTTTAGCACCCATTTGCTCCCACTATGTACACTCTGGGTTCAGTCTATCAATGCATATCTCCCATCTTGACCCATCACAAGCTAGACTCCAGACCTTAAAGTTTCCCACTCCCTCCCTCTTTCTCTTGCATCTATGAGTTGTAGCCATCACATGTCCCTCTGAAGAGGTTGTGTTGGGTGCTGAGAATGTCTGCTAACACCAGACCTTGGCCACCAGAAGCCTTAGTCCCTCAGGAGAGAAAATCTAGAGGGCCATGGAAAAAAGTTAGGGTCTTTTGTCATGCAATGGAAGTGGCCAAAGGATACTCTCCAGGCATGTTTGAGTTACTTGGGGTAAGCCCCCTCCTACCAGCCAAAATTATTCCCCTTGCCCTAATCAGCACAGTTCCATTGGTCATAGCCAGGGGCGGCTCCAGGCCCCAGCACGCCAAGCGCATGCTTGGGGCCGGAAGCCAAGGGGGGTGCTCTGCCGGCGCCGTGAGGGCGGCAGGCAGGCTGCCTCCGGTCCTGCAGCTTCAGTGGACCTCCCGCATGCAAACTGCCAGAGACAGCCTGCCTGGCATGCTTGGGGCAGCAAAATCCCTAGAGCTGCCCCTGGTCATAGCAGACCCATTACTAGCTATTCATAATGTATATCCTGATAAGACCCCTCCAGAAAGGGTTCTCATGCATCATGTGACTCTGTCTACCTGAATTCGATGAATTTATCTGGATATGGCCTCACTGCAAAATCAGTACATGCCAATGTTAGGTAATAAAGCAAGTCCTCACTCACCTCTCCAGCACCCGAGTTCGTGCGGAGTTGGTATGGGGCACACAATTCTGTCAGAGACCAGACACAAATGCGTTGATCAACGGGCTCACACTATCCTTAGCTCTCAAAGCTTTAGATTAAGTGTGGCCCCTTTATTAGGGGTGAGCATCAATATTTATACACAGAAGTAAACAAAGTGATTAACAAAAGATAATGGTCATGCATAATCAATCAAGATTTTACAGGAAAAGCAAGTTTAACAAGTAAATGCATAGAGATAAAGGCTAATGGCTACTTGAGAAAGGGGGTGTCATGAGTAGTTTGCAGGTCAGTGCTTTGTTCGATAAAGGGTTCAGAAAGGATTATGCAGAGACGGCCAGTCTGGGTGTGTTTTGGCTCCCCAAAGTTCACCAAAAGTTTAGACCCAACATTCCTCCATTTGTAGCTTTGAGATAACTATTAATCAAAAAGCTACACCCTATTTCAAGATCTCAAGGGCCGCTTGGCAATTTCAGCCTGGGCCAATTCGAAGAGAGTAAGGCTTTTGGCTGAAGTGGGAAAAGAATAAACTGACTTACATGAGTTTATGAGGGAGGGGACACACTGAATACAGCAACACAGTATTATAAGGACTACTATGGCCCCAACAACACCCACCAAGAGGTTTTTAACCCACCCAAGTCCGGGCAGCCAATTCCATAAGGCTCCCCACCAATCATAAGGTGGCTGGCCAGAGGAATAGTTTTTAGCCATTTCCCTTAGGTGTTTGGTACGTTGAAAAGTGTCAGAGTAGGTGTCATTTACAAAAACACAGCATTCTTCATTTATGAGGGCGCAAGTTCCTCCCTGGGCTGCTAACATCATATCTAAAGCCATTCTGTTTTGCAAAGCTAACTGGCGCAGCTGGGACATTTCCCCGGCCTGATTTTCAAATAGGGTTGCAGTTTCATTGGTCAAAGATTCTAATAGTCCCTGTAGACGGATGATAGCACCCTTCAAGCTAGTGTGACCAGCCCACCGCTGCCAGGACAAACCATCACGGAGATTAATATCTCTGTCAGTTTCACGGATGTTACGAACGTGGGGAAAATGAGGGGGAGTGAGGGAGATGCGAGAAGGCGGTGCTAGCCATGCCAAATAACATGACCCTGCCCAATCAGGGGAGAGAAAATAATAAGCCTTGGGCCCGCACACCCAGTATGTTCCATATAATGCGTTTTGGGTATTCCATTTCTCAAAGTAGGAGGTAACCCACCACCCGTTGTACCACTGTTCCCCTGGTAACGCAGAGGGGTCGTTGTGTGAACTGCAGAGGCACAATTTGGTAGTGTTGTCCTCAAAGGGCAGTGTAGTACTGCTTGAGCAGTTGTAGAAGGCAATTGTGTATCCTTTAACAATTAGTTGGACACCCTCGAGATCTGAGCAGGGCTTTTTAAAAACTGACTCTGAAAACCTGCCCCTCCATGAAAAAGTTGAAAAGGTTGGATCGGGGTGAGGGATCCACATATGGGATAAGTGGGATGCGCAAGGCTTGAAGCCAAGATTTTTACTAAAGGCGGTGCCATTAAAATATATGTTGCATTTACTTGTTCCCACAAAAGTTGACCCTTTTTCTTTAACAAAACACAGTGATCCTGTTTGATTGGTTACCCTGAGATATTTGTTAATTGGCACTCCTGTTTTGTCCCATGTAAGATTGGGTTGGACTGGATCTTTTATTCTAGTCGGTGGCATCCAAGTCATATTAGCAGTGGTTAGGGGAATGGGTGTGAAGGGGAGTCCCTGTGCTGCATTTACTGGAAATTGAGTACATACCCAGCAATCACTTCTATTTCCTAAAATACGAGTTTTAACCTCGTGGGAATATCTAATAAAAGCATTATCTTCATAAGCAGAAAATAAACTAAAAAAGCATAAAAAAAACCATACAGTTGTCAGAATAAAGGGTCCTCTCATTTTTTTTGAGTCAATTTAAGTCTAATGTCTGAGAGAGGTAAGCTGGTCCACTGGTCGAAGGCAGTGTCCTCAGTGGTGACAAGAGCTGCTGGTCCGTCACTGTGGTCCACTACGGCTGGCTTGACGTGGGAGTGGTGGATCCAAGATTTGCGTCCTTCCAGGAACACTGCAGTCTGGGTTGTCAAAAGAACCTGGTGGGGTCCAGTAAACCTTGGCTGGAGGGTGTCGTCACGAACGAACTTTTTGGCCCAGACGAAGTCCCCTGGTTGGAACGGGTGGATCTGTTCCTCCAGCGGCACGGTCTGGGAAAACTGCGAGGCTTTCCAAAGGGTACGGAGGTGAGCCTGTAGGGAGAGAAACTGACATGCGGTCATATGATCCCCTCCCAATAGTGAAACATCAGCACGTGGTAGCGCCCCGCCTTTGAAAGGGGGGTGTCCATAGAGCAGTTCAAAGGGGGATAATCCCAATGCGCGGGTTGGGCGAGTACGAAGGTGAAACAGGACCAAGGGAAGTACCTGAGGCCACTTTAATCCTGTTTCCTGACAGTATTTAGCCAATGTAAACTTAAGTTCCCTATTCATACGCTCAACTTTCCCGCTAGACTGGGGGTGGTAGGGTGTATGAAAGGAGTGTGAAATGCCCAGTCCTTGTTCTAAATGGCCAAGGACATGACCAGTAAAGTGAGGTCCGCGATCTGAGTCGAGCACAAGAGGGATGCCAAAACGGGGTACAATATCTCTAAGGAGAATCTTCGCCACTGTGGCAGCAGTACAATTAGCAGTAGGAAAAGCTTCGACCCAGGAAGTCAGAGGGCAAACCAAAACAAGGAGGTGCTTTTTCCCAAAAGCCTTTGGCATATCTGCAAAGTCAATTTGAAGATGTTGAAATGGAGCAGCAGGCGGAGGTCTTCCACCCTTAATTTTGTTAAGAGGCGGAGCAGGTCCATTACGCTGACATGTGCTGCATGCTTTCACTATTGATAGGCAATAAGGTTGAATGCCTGGAGCATACCAAAAGCGAGCGATAGTGTCCACGAGGGCGTGCGTGCCGTAGTGACCCCCTTTATCATGGTGCCAGCGAACTGCCACGGGGTATGTGGAGCGAGGGAGGCAGGCTCGGCCATCTGGCATAAGCCAGGTCCCTTTGACCAGAGTGGCCCCGAGGCTCTCCCACGATTGTAGTTCAGCAGCGGATACTGGTACGGGGTGCGGTGGAGTAAAGGAGGAGGTTGCAATAGCCAATGTGGGCATGGCTAAAGGTAAGGTGGCAGCCTTCTTGGCGGAGGCGTCAGCCAGGGCATTCCCACGGGTAACGGGGCTACTATCTTTAGTATGGGCCTGGCAGTGAACTACAGCCAGGACAGAGGGTTTTTGGAGGGCGTCCAAAAGCTTGTGGATGAGGGGGAGGTGCTGAATGGGTTTACCGGCAGCTGTCTGGAAACCTCGAAACTTCCAGAGGTGGATATGACAATGCACAACTCCAAAAGCATATTTGCTATCAGTAAAAATGGTAACGGTCTTACCAGCGGCCAACTGGCAAGCTCGGGCCAGGGCATAGAGTTCAGCGGCTTGGGCTCCCCAGTTGCCTGGCAGGGAGGCGGCCTCTTGAATGTCCCATTCAGAGGTGACAGCATAACCAGTGAAACGCTTGCCATCAACATAGAAGGAGCTTCCGTCCGAGAAGAGGATGCAATCGGGGTTGTCCAGTGGCACGTCAAACAGGTTGTCTCTTATCTGTAAGATGCTGGAAACTACTTCCACACAGTCGTGCTGATCCTGGAGGACTGGCAGGTCAGGAAGCAAGGTAGCTGGATTAAGGGGTCCACACCTTTCAAAAATTAGGTTAGTGTCTTCTAAGAGTTAGGCCTCTAGCTGTTGCTGACGATGGGCCGAAAAGACTTGGGTTGTGCCCCTACGCAGAAGGGCTGACAAGGCATGAGAGGTCCAAACCGTGGTAAAATGACCCAGGGTTAGGCTCTTTGCCTTTGTGATCAGCAGGGCAGCTGCTGCCAGAGTCCGGGTGCAGGATGGGGTTCCCTGAGCGACAGGGTCGATTTGCTGAGAGTAAAAAGCAAGCGGGAAATGGTGGGGCCCGCTCAGCTGGGTAAGGACACCACTAGCAATTCCGCCCCTCTCGTGGACAAAAAGGTGAAAGGGTTTGCTGTAATTGGGGGGGCGGAGAGACATGGAGGAGGCCACACTGTCCTTGAGTAACTGAAAGGCTTGAATAGTGTCCGGGGACCACTGCAAAGGGTCAGGAGCAAGGTTAGCAGTGAGTCGGTGGAGCGGTTTGCTTAACTCCCCGCAGGACGGCAACCAGGGGCGACAGAAGCCAATTAATCCTAAGAAACCTCGAAGTTGTTTCTTGGTGTTCGGTAGAGGGCAGTTTTGATTAGTCTTTATGCGGGCTGGGTCCATCTGTCTTCCCTCTGGGGTTAACAGGAAGCCCAGATATCGGACCTTCTGTGAGACCCACTGAATCTTTTTAGGGTCTACCTTGTGGCCTCTGGTGTGTAGGTATAATAAAAGTGCCTTACCATCGATGCGGAGGGCAGCTTCTTCGCGATTACCTAATAGGATGTCATCTACGTATAGGACCAATGTGGATCCCTGCGGACTGGTGAAACCTTCCAAGTCGTGGTGGAGGCACTGGCTGAAAATCGTGGGGCTGTCTCTGTAGCCTTGAGGAAGTCGTTGCCAGACATAACTTTGTCCCTCCCAGGTGAAACCAAAGAGATACTGAGAGTCTGGGTGCACAGGAATGCTGAAAAAAGCTGATTTTAAGTCAATAACAGTGAACCACTCAGCATCCCAGGGGATTTGGCTGATGATAGTAGCTGGGTCAGGAACTACTGCATGAAGAGGGACCACATACTGATTAACAACTCGCAGATCCTGTACAAAGCGCCAACGAACAGGGTCTCCGTCCTTTGTAGGAGGCTTTTTGACAGGCAGTATAGGGGTGTTACAGGGAGTGCGCTGAGGGCGGACTAGCTTTTGTGCAATGAATCCCTCGATAATGGGGCGGATGCCCTCCCGGGCTTCCAGCGACAGGGGGTATTGAGGGACTGACGGGGGGGTTAAGGAAGGCTTCACCTGAATCCTTACGGGCTCTGCCGAAAGGAGCAGGCCAACATCAGTGTCAGAAATTCCCCAGAGGGTTGAAGGCAAGTCAGTGAGGTCAGGGGAGAGAGA
Organism: Gopherus evgoodei; assembly: GCF_007399415.2. Lineage (NCBI taxonomy): Eukaryota > Metazoa > Chordata > Testudines > Testudinidae > Gopherus > Gopherus evgoodei. Next base: position 125,265,101 of record NC_044323.1, read on the forward strand.
GGGGGGTGTTTCCCAATTACCCTGAGTAGGGGCCGAATCTCCTAACACTGTCATTAATAATCCTACCCCTTCAGGAGTGCAGGTTAAAGTAGCCTCAAGCTTACAGAGTAAATCCCGGCCCATCAAAGGGATCGGACAAGCTGGGGAAAAAAGAAAACGGTGAGGAAAACATTTATCAGCATAAACAACATTCAAAGACAAAGTGAGTTCCAGAGACTGTGGGTTGCCCTCCACCCCAGTCGCAGTTTTAACCTCAGAGGATAGCCAGGGAGAGGGGGCATGATTTAAAAGAGAGAAAGTAGCCCCAGTATCAATGAGGAAAGAGACAGGCAGTCCCTGGACTGAAAGGGTTAAACGAGGCTCTTTGCTGGGAGGGGAGAAAGTGAGAAAGGAGCCGGCTAAAGACATTAAGGAAATAAGACCATCACATTGTTTGCCTTCGCCCCCGGGGTACCGTCATTGAGGAGGCTGAGTTTGCTGCGGCTGCTGCTGTTTCCCGTAGTTGATCCAGGCCTGGGGAATGGGCTGAGCTGGTGGTGCAGGGGTGTATTCCTCACTTGTGTAAGCATCTGCGGATGCAACCAGACCCTCTGGGCGTCCCCAGGGGCATTCACGTTTAAAGTGACCGGGCTGTCCGCACTGAAAACAATTTCCTGATGGCTGGGGTCGCCAGGACCCTCTTCCCCGAGCACCCTGGAATCCCCTGCCACGGCCACGGCCTTTGCCTCGAACACCGCCGTGAAAAGCTAAAGCCATCAGCTTATATTCTTCCTTTTTCTCTTTCTTTTTACTACTTTCCCTTTCTTTCTCCCAGGCAAAATCAGCTACGTCCAACACTGAAGTGACTGACTCACCTCCCCAACCAGGGCGAAACATTAAGAAGTAATCCCTTACAGGGGGCACCGACTGATTCACAAAAAATGAAATAAGAGTAGGGTGGTCTGCTTCTCTCTCAGGATCCATCTGAGTGAACATTCGGGCCCCCTCCAATAGCCTCGACCAGAACTTTCTGGGCGGCTCATCAGATTCCTGCCGAATCTGCATGAACTTAGCCTGATTAGGCGAGTGGCGAGCCATTTCCTTGAGTCTCTCTAACAATCGCTCTCAATCTGTTCGCAGCTGAGTCAGCCTTGGCTGAGTCCAGTCTAGGGGATTCCAGCCAGCGGCCAGATCCCGCCTATCCATCCAAGTACGATTAACTGCATTGCTATCTCCCCATGTCCTTTCTGCCATCCACAATCTACTACGTTCCTCTCCGGTCAAAACTCTACTTAACAACTGATCCACATCCGTATAAGTAGGATTATAACTTAAAAACAATCTTTCTAGAAGTTCTATGATCTTTCGGGGATTTTCCCCAAAAGACCCTGACAACTGTCCCCATTCTTTCAAGTCCCATTCTAGCCATCCTTTATATTCCACAATATTAGCATGTTGTAACCGTCCATCATTGCCCATATAAGGTTGATCGTGCACCTGTAAAGGCATCTCTCTAACTATACTTTTATTACTCGCAAGAGATTTGACGGGGACATTCTCTGGGCTATCCTCAGGTGGGGGGCATGCACCCTGCCGTACCTGCTTGGACATTAGCCTAGTAACTACTCCTCCCGAGGTTTGCCCCTCCATTTCCTCCTCATCCTTCTGCAGAAATTCCAATCTGGTATCCTGCAGATTCCCCTCTGCTACAAGGAGAGAGTCCCCCTGTGGAGGAATAGGGGCAGGTGCAGAGGGGACCAGCTGACGAGTCAAAACACGCCGTGGTCTACACCCTTCATCGAAATAACCTGGAGGGGGTTCACTCTCGGGAGAGTACCTGACTGCCATAATTTTTAAAGATTTCCACAGCTCTGCTGCTGTGTCCCAACAAAACCAGTAACATAACTGTCCCGGATGGTCTTTTTCGATCTGGCTCTTTACTCCTCTTAAGGCAGCCTGTTCGAAAGAGCCATACGAAGGTCACCTCATCTCCGGGTCGGCCAATACCGCGGTACACCCAGTCCAATTCCTTACACATAGTGTGTACAACTTCTTCCTAGACATTCCTGTCTGTACTGGGAGTTTCCCTTCGTTCCATAACTTATTTACAATCCCCAACGGACTCTCAAGAGGCACGCTAGTCCCTTGACCCATGGTGTCTGACAGGAGCCCTCCAACTGGCGTTTACCCTGCTGTCCAATACACGACCCCTCAATATTGAATTGGCTGGGAGAAATCTCCTGTGGCTCCTTGCCAATTCATATATGAGTGGTCTGACCACTGGACAGAGGTACCGCACCAGAAGGAATCCCGGACGAGCCCCCAAATTGTTAGGTAATAAAGCAAGTCCTCACTCACCTCTCCAGCACCCGAGTTCGTGCGGAGTTGGAATGGGGCACACAATTCTGTCAGAGACCAGACACAAATGCGTTGATCAACGGGCTCACACTATCCTTAGCTCTCAAAGCTTTAGATTAAGTGTGGCCCCTTTATTAGGAGTGAGCATCAATATTTATACACAGAAGTAAACAAAGTGATTAACAAAAGATAATGGTCATGCATAATCAATCAAGATTTTACAGGAAAAGCAAGTTTAACAAGTAAATGCATAGAGATAAAGGCTAATGGCTACTTGAGAAAGGGGGTGTCATGAGTAGTTTGCAGGTCAGTGCTTTGTTCGATAAAGGGTTCAGAAAGGATTATGCAGAGACGGCCAGTCTGGGTGTGTTTTGGCTCCCCAAAGTTCACCAAAAGTTTAGACCCAACACCAACCTAACTTTGCTTATTATTTGATGGCTTCATTAAATACCTGAGCCATGGCATCTTATCGGTCCTTATACTGATTGCCTTTGCGGGAGGCCCTCCATTCATCCAAAATAAGAGTTTAGTTTCTCACCCTCTCGTGTTCAGATCCATCAAAGCAGTGGCAAAATTTACTCTTCGAGTTAAAGTACTTGTTATTAGTTGGACACTTAACGTGGAACTGGCATGTTTAAGGAAATAATCTTTTAAATAAATGGGGGGGTACTTTATTGTTCTTGTCACTTAAAGTTGCATTGTTTGTGGTCATAATTTGGGCAAGGAAGATCCAGTGAATTACTTCCTTTATCCTTTAAATAAGCCTTGACTTCTTTCCTGACAATGTAGTTCTTTGGAGAACGTTTGCATTCCTTCCTAAAGCAGTGTTATCTTATCATCTAAAGCAAGCGATTACATTGTCTTCATTCTGCTCTAATCCTCCTAAGGAAGTAAGGGGGCATTACCTAAATCTGTTGAGCTATAAAATTCTACTTAGGCAGAAAAAGTATTTGCAAAAAACGGGTGTTTCTTTAATCACCTATGCTGGCATGAATTGAGGTCTCAAAGCTTCAAAAGCAATTATTGCCTATTATGTCTGAGAAGCAATTATTAATTCTTATAAGAGAGAAAACATTTCTTCTTAGTATAAAAGCTTTCTCTCCAAGACCTACTTTTAACTTTTTGGGGAGTGAGAAGGGAGGGAGAAATACAGTTTTCCTAAGGAAATCTGCCACGCAGCTATATTGAGCTCCTCCACTGTTGAATCCATTTTGTAATGTTTTGTCAATCATAAACAGCAGATGTTGCCTTCTCATAGGCTGCCATCATCACTTTCACAAGCATTCTTGTCAGTTTCACCTATGAGTAAGGAGCTTTCATCAATTTTACCACAGCTCTGGGATTCCTGGTCAAAATTTCACAGTCTCTGGTTTTCCTGTGTCAATTTCACCTTAGGACACCACCCTACTCAGTTTCTGGGTATGTCTACAGAGCAAAGAAAAACCCATGGCTGGCCCATGCCAGCTGACTCGGGCTCACAGGGGATCGGGCTGTGGGATTGTTTCATTGCTGTGTAGAGATCTGGGCTGGGGCTGGAGCTCAGGCTCTGGGACCCTGTAGGTCAGTGGTACTTTTTCCACGATCATACTTCAGGAAGCTTTAATGTGAGTTTTATTTCCTTATTTTTGTTCACCTTTTATATTATCCTTAGTGTTCTTTTCTTTGTATCTCCTTGGACCTGTATCTGAAGAGTCAAAGTAAACATTCTGCACCAGGTCTTTATAGAATTTTGTTCACCTTAGCCTCCAATGATAGAACAAGAAGCAATGGGCTTAAACTGCAGCAAGGGAGATTTAGGATGGACATTAGGAAAAAGTTCCTAACTGTCAGGGTAGTTAAACACTGGAATAGATTGCCTAGGGAAGTCGTGGAATCTCCATCTCTGGAGATATTTAAGAGTAGGTTAGATAAATGTCTATTAGGGATGGTCTAGACAATATTTGGTCCTGCCATGAGGGCAGGGGACTGGACTCGATGACCTCTCGAGGTCCCTTCCAGTCCTAGAGTCTATGAGTCTATGAGAATGTATCTTCTGTTTTTTGTATGAGCATTTTTTCCACTGGCTATTCACTTTTAAAATTTTTCCTTTGATATATTTGTATAGGATTTAATGCTGTACACAGTCAAGGTAATAAAGGGGGTAGGGGTGTGTGTGTGTGTATGTAAACGATAGATATGTGTGTATCAAAAGAGATTATATTTACTGTATTGAGTTTCTTTACTTAAGGGCCTTGGGAGTTTCAGTAACAGACTACACATTTGAAGACTGCCAGCTAGCTTTGGCTGAAGGACAACTTCGTCTGCCTTCAAACACCTGCCTTTTAGAATTTGCAAAGCTTGTGAGAAGCCTTGGGTGAGCATATAAAATGATTTTTATTTACTAACATTTATACAAACGCAACTGTCTTAGTTACCTTTATGACTAGAAAATGGAATTTTATATTACAAACAGGAAGCACTAATGTATATTTCAAGAAGTACCTCACTAGAGGTCCCCTCCTTGCGCCCTTCAAGGTTGGAGAGGTTTTTTCTGGACCAGTACTTTAAGGACAGAAGATTGCAGTGTTAGTCTTTTGGCTCCTGAGCCATCAGCTGTCAGTTTGTAAGCCCTTCCCCCCGTCTGAGATGTCATTCTGCACCCTGAACAAAGCTTTTCCTCCTGGGATGAGAGCAGGATATCCAGGTTTTGGGCATCATCCTACTTATATTTTGGGAGGCTGGGAAGGAATTTTTCCCTCACCGCCAGATTGGCCTGGACACAGTATAGGGTTGTTTCATTTTCTCCTGAGCAGCCCAAGGAACTGGTGGGTTCGGTCAGATTGTAAAATTAATGTTGTCACAAATTGGTGGATGCCTCATGTGGATACTCATTTGATAGGGGGTCCAGTTCCACTGCAGATTAGAAGGCATCTCCTAAAGAAAGTGGGAAATTGAATTGGGGCTCCTAATGTCTTGTATGGCAAGGAGTCAACCCCCCTTCCCTTAATTTTCATACAAGGAGGTAGCAGTCAGAACGCAGCAAACAGTGCTGGGGTCCCTGTGTGGGGGAGTGGGCTGGGGGCAGCCCACCCCTGGTAAAGAAAGATACAAGGGTGCCAATAGTGGACATCTGGGTGGCACAACTTACAGAAAGAAGGATGAGCTGCACTGGATGTCTTGTTGCTCAATAGTTCCCAGATGTGTTACTTAGTTAAGGTGTGGCCTAGCTAAACAATATTATTAGTGTTTTGTCTGTCTTCCTCAAGTGCCTGGAATCATCTCACTGGATTTATTTTTAAAATCCCACACTTGTTACACTTCAGACAAGTCTCAGATGATCTTGTATTATAAGACAACAAATGTACACAGTGCTTCAACTGGTTGCTCCTCTCCCAGCATGCCTAGAAAAAGCAGCTATGGACAGCTTATGGTTCTGTCTTCTGCCAATGTTGATTAAGGCTGATGTGTAAGCAAGTGATTAAAAAAATATAATCACGATTAATTGCACTGTTAATAATAGAATACCATTTATTCAAATATTTTGGGTGTTTTCTCCATTTTCAAATATATTGATTTCAATTATAACAGAATACAAAGTGCACAGTGCTCACTTTATATTTATTTTTTATTACAAATATTTGCAATGTAAAAAACAAAATACAGTATTTTTCAATTCACCTAATACAAGTACTGTAGTGCAATCTCTTTATCAGGAAAGTTGAACTTACAAATGTTGAATTATATAAAAAAAAAGAAAAAGAAAAAGAAAAAAAACCTGCATTCAAAAATAAAACAGTGTAAAACTTTAAAGCCTACAAGTTCACTCAGTCCTATTTCTTGTTCAGCCAATGTCTCAGACAAACAAGTTTGTTTACATTGCAGAAGATAATGCTGCCTGCTTCTTGTTTACGTCACCTCAAAGTGAGAAAGGTGTTTTCATGGCACTGTTGTAGCCGGCGTCACAAGATATTTACATGCCAGATGTGCTAAACATTAATATGACCCTTCGTGCTTCAACCACCATTCCAGAGAATATGCATCAATGCTGATGACAGGTTCTACTCAATAACAATCCAAAGCAGTGCAGACCAACGCATGTTCATTTTCATCATCTGAGACACCAATCTGGCAACTTTCTTTCAAGTGTTCTTGTTTGCCTCCTCACCTGGAGGCATGGACTATAGCCTCATGTTTCCTTTTCCAACTCTAATTATTTCCTTTTACTAATTAATCCTTTATCTTCCAGCAGCTGTACACAGGAGGAAGGAAAGGAGAAAATAATTTCTAGTGTAGGAAATATAGACGATAGAAGAACAGTAAGGATAAGTGCTTTTTCTGTAGAGACCTTGCACCTAAAAGGATCTCCAACAGGACAATAGAGAATGCTACAGGGAGTCAGCAGGACCATTCTATTCTCCACACCAAATTTATCTCTAAAGGCTCTGAGCTGACCTGTACTCAGAGTAAACCCCTCTCCTTTAGTATGCAGGTGCTAATCCTAGGGCTCATTTTAGTCTCCTTGCAACATTGCTTGGCTTCTGTGACTGCTCAGCCGGCTACCAATCAGCCTCAAAGCTGTTCGCCCAATTTATGTCCCCTTGAATTCTGGATGTTAGTGGCTGTTGCCAAAACCAACAATGAAACTCTGCTAAATGGGCATTCTTCCTTGATTTTTCAGAGGCTCTGTGACTCCCTGTTTTGAGTGCCTATCAAGGTGATAAACTCCGTGAATTAGGTGTTTATCAGGATGGATTGAGTTAAATCACTAAGTGGAAAGCACTGATTTAAATAATTGGTTTTAATCAAATTTTCCATTTGTACTCTAGTTATTTTCTAAAGAAAGGTGCATTCTCAGTGATTGATATAAGCATTAAAAAATGTTGATTTACAACTAAATAGAGCCTTTATACTATATTTGGGACATCTTTTTTGCTAGCTAGTGTGGTACCCTGTAACTATATACATTTATTTAAGCAATGATATGGCTTAATATTTTCAGATACTTATTATTTGTACAGTTTTAGTATGTTAGAAAATGTTGAATGATATATTAACTTTTGGCTCATTATTTGTGTCATGCTGCTTTAGGATGGTAACTGGAAATTAATTAAACAAGAAACCACATATAAAATTCATTTTTTTATTAAACAAAACCTTAAATATTTTGGATAAGTAAATTTTTCTTATCAAAACATGTTTCACATTTATAACTAAATTATTTATTAAACAGAGTGATTAATTGTAGTCAGTAAATTAAACTGATTATTTCAAGTCATCCTGGAAAATGTGTTTCAAATTCCCCCTAGTGAAAGGGACTGGAGTTTAAGTCCCTATTCGCTTAAGTTTTTTGAAAATGAGACAGTCTCCTGACTGACTTAGGCTGACCTGTTGTGCCATATTTATAAAGCTTAACCTCAAAAGTTAGATGTTTTCCCCCAATACTTTCTTTATTTTTTATTTATACATTTTAAGAGATTATAATAAGTTTAGGCCATATCATGTTTTATATTGAATTCATACTTAATTTTAAACAGGTTTATTTTTACAAAGAAAAAAATATAATTTAAATAAAAAAAATCTGATTTAAATTAAAAAAAAACTATTTATTTTTAAATCATGGATTTTTATCCACCATGGCATCTGTACATTATGGAAAATCACAGCTGTTCTTGGCTTTTCCCCACTAATAGGAAGATTGCAATCCTGTTTTTTTGCATAGTGGAATGTAGTTTGCAGTAGGACCCTCAATATACACTTGCTTGAGGTGCAGTCACTGTTGCAATTATGTAGTTTGACCTCCTAAAATGTCACTCAATAAATTCCTACATCAAGCCCAAAAACTTGTGGGTGAACAAGAGCATGACTTCTAGGAAGATATCCAGTCTTAATTATAAAGATTTCAAATGATGTAGAATTTACCACATACCTTAGTAGGTTGTTCCAGTTAAAATTTACACTTTATTTCCAGTATGAATTTATCTAGCTCTGAATTCCTGTCAGCTGATCATGTTATAGTTTTGTCTGCTACATTGAATTGCCCTGTTTTCATAGATTCGTGGATTTTGAAGACCAGAAGGGACCACTAGATCTTCTGTTCTGACCTCCTGTGTATTAAAGCCATTGCACTTCACTCAATTAACCCTAAATCAAGCCCAATAACTTGTTTGGTTAAAGCATATCTTCCAGAAAGGCATCCAGTGTTGCTTTGAAGACATCAAGAGATGAAATGTTCACCACATCTCTTGGTGGCTTGTTCCAATGACAAATCACCCTCATAGTTAAAAATGTGTGCCTCATTTCTGATTTGAAATTTGTCTGATTCCAGCTTTCAGCCATGTTATGCTTTTCTCTGCCAGATTAAAGAGCCTTTCATAGCCAGTATTTTCACCTTGTAAAGGTACTTGTACACTATAATCAAGTCGCCCCCTGATCTTCTTGATAAGCTAATCAGATTGATCTCCGTAAGTCTCTCACTGTAAAGCATTTTGTCTAGCCCTCAAATAATAGTTGTGGCTCTTTTCTGCACCTTCTCTGGTTATTGAATATCCATTTTAAAATGTGAACACCAAAACTGGACATAGTATTCCAGTATCACTCTCACCAATGTCATGTACAGAGTTAAAATCACCTCCCTACTCCTACTCATGACCCCCTGTTTATACATCAAAGGATCATGTATTTGTGGTGTGCTGTGGCAAAAAGGGAGATCATAGGAGATCATATTAAGCTGCTTGTTCACTATGACCCGTAAACCTTTTTCAGAATCACTGCTTTCTCGAACAGAGTCCCCATTCTGTAGGTATGGCCTGGATTCCTTGTCCTTAGATTTATGACCCTCCATTTGGCTGCATTAAAAATCATTTTGTTTGGATGGGCTCATTTTACCAAGTGATCAGATCACCTTATGTGACTGCCCTGTCCTCCTCATTATTTACCTCTCCACTGTCAGTGTTGAAATTTGATCTGCAAACTTTATCAGCAGTGATTTCATATTCCAGATCATTGATAAAAACAGCAAAAGTCCTGGAACTGGTATCTGCGGACCCCCTTAAAAACAACCCTATTCAATGATGATTCTTCATTGAAAATGACTTCTTGGGATCTGTCAGTTAGCCAGTTTTTAATCCACTTAATGTATGATTAACTGATATTGATAGTGTTAATTTTTTAATCATAATGTCATGTGGTACTAGAGTCAAATGCCTTACAGTAATCTAAGTATACTACATTTACAGAATTCATTTAATTATTCATATTGTATAGTGCTAACACATTTATGCAGTTACCCTTTATCAATCAAACTTATCACATCAAAAAATGAAATAAAGGAGTTGTTTGACAAGACTTCCTTTCCATAAAATCACATAAACTAGTATTAATTATATTACCATCCTTTAATTCCTTATCAATTAAACCTTGTAGCAACTTTTCCATTATTTTGCCCAAGATCTGTTAGGCTAATCACATGAGGATGATGTACTTTAACATACTACTTAGTTACTAGTGGACTAGAAAGACCATCAGATAAGGATATACAATTTTAAATGAGCAGGCCTGAAAAACTTCCACCCAAGAGACCTTAAAGTGTTGGCTGAGGAGCTCTCTGGCCTGCTGATGTTCGTTTTTAATAAACCTTGGAATATTAGGGAAATTCTGGAACACTAGACAAGTGCTAATGTTGTGCCAATATTCAAGGAGAATGACCTGGGTAACTGTAGGCCTTCATCCCTTCCTGGGCTCTGTTAGTTAGCACGTTCAGCCATATGCATTCAATATATTGTGGAAGAGTTATCAATAACTCTAAAACAGATAATGGTGTCTTAATATTGAGTGCCATCCTCCTCTCCTCTTTTACCCATTCTATTCTTCCTAAACAGGTTATAACCAGCAGTTTTAACATTCCAATCATTAATCATTCTGCCAGCTTTCTGAAATGCCAATTAATGTTACATTTCTTCTCATCAATGAGAATGTCCCATTTGGCATAGTTATATAAGTATTTGGAAAAAAAAATTATCTTCACAATCTTTGCCACTGCTTTTCAAGATACAGTTCCTCATCCTGTAATTCAGCTATGGAACTTGGGGAGGAGGGAGTTTGATTATGCAGGGGCTGCAATGGAAGTGTGGTTTTGCTGCCTTTCTCGCATTAGATCCACAGCAGAGCATGTCAATTTGCTCCCCCATGAGCTTGACCGTAGCATCCTGCCTGCTCTCATCGCGCACCTCCCTCCTCTCTCTGTGTTCCTGTAATGCTTTACGGGACTCCGCAATTGTTTGCCTCCATGCATTCAGCTGGGCCCTATGAGTGCGGGAGGACTGCATGAGCTCAGCAAACATGTTGTCCCAAGTTCATTTTTTCCGCCTTCTAATCTGGACGAGCCTCTGGGACGGAATAGATAGGGCCTGCGTTGAAACATTTGCCCCTGCGGGAGGAGAAAAGGGGAGGGTAATATTTTTAAAAATGCATTGCAGAGAACAAAGGGGGCACTTTGTTATGAGTAATACTGACTACAAATTTCATAGATAAGGGTACTGTATTGAAGTAAATATATTAAGGCCTGGTCTACACTACGCATTTAAACCGAATTTAGCAGCGTTAAACCTATTTAACCCTGCACTCGTCCACACAACGAGGCCCTTTATATCGATATAAAGGGTTCTTTAAACTGGTTTCTGTACTCCTCCCCGAGGAGCGCTGAAATCGGTATTGCCATGTCGGATTTGGGTTAGTGTGGCCGCAAATCGACAGTATTGGCCTCTGGGCGGTATCCCACAGTGCACCGTTGTGACCGCTCTGGAAAGCAATCTGAACTCGGATGCACTGGCCAGATAGACAGGAAAAGCCCCGCGAACTTTTGAATTTCATTTCCTATTTGCCCAGTGTGGAGCTCTGATCAGCACTGGTGGCAATGCAGTCCCAAATCCAAAAAGAGCTCCAGCATGGACTATGCGGGAGATACTGGATCTGATCGCTGTATGGGGAGACAGATCTGTTCTATCAGAGCTCCATTACAGAAGACGACATGACAAAGCATATGAAAAAATCTCCAGGCTATGATAGACAGAGGCCACAGCAGGGACTCAGCACAGTGCTGCATGACAAGCGTAACGGAAAGCCAAAGAATCAAATGGACGCTCATGGAGGGAGGGAGGGGGGACTGAGGACTCCAGCTATCCCACAGTCCCCGCAATCTCCGAAATGCATTTGCATTCTTGGCTGAGCTCCCAATGTGTGAAGGGTCAAAAACATTGTCCGGGGTGGTTCAGGGTATATCTCGTCAATTTACCCTCCTCCCCCACCCCACCCCCCCGTGAAAGAAAAGGGAAAAAAATCGTTTCTTGCCATTTTTCAGTGTCACTGTATGTCTACTGCATGCTGCTGTTAGACGCGGTGCTGCGGCGATGAACAGCAGCATCCCCTTCCCTTCCTTTCCTGATGGCAGATGGTACAAAATGGTGGAAAACTGTCATCAGCCCGTGAGTGCTCCTGGCTGGCCTCGGTGAGGTCGGCCGGGAGTGCCTGGGTAAAAATGGGAATGACTCCCTGTCATTCCTGGCAGACGGTTCAAAATGCTTGGTAACCGTCCTCATCATAGCAGCTGGAGCCTGTGCTCCATCAGCGCCCCCCACCCTTTCGTGTCTAAAGAAAAGATTCTGTACTCCCTGGACTATCATAGCAGCGGGTAGGTGTGATCCTCTCCCCTCCACCCTTTAATGTCCTGCCTGGACTATCATAGTAGCTGGAGGCTGCCTCCCCCTCATTTTATCTTGCTAAAAAGTCAGTGTTTCTTATACCTGCATTCTTTATTACTTCATCACACTAATGGAGGGACACTGCCACGGTAGCCCAGGACAGTTGGGGGAGGAGGGAAGCAACGGGTGAGTTTGTTGCAGGGGCACCCCCTGGAATGGCATGCAGCCCATCATTTCTGCGAGATCTCTGGGGCTCTGACCCAAAGCGGCTCTGCTCTCTGGCTTTGTAGTAGACTTGTCCCATATTCTAGGCAGGACTGACTCTATTTTTAGACAAAACATAAAGAAGGGAACGACCCGGGGAATCATTCCCATTTTTGTCCATGCACCCCCGGCCGACGTCAGCGAGGCCAGCCAGGAACACGCATGACAGCAGCAGATGGTACAAAATGATTGATAACTGTCATTGCCACTTTCCAATTGCAAACGGTACAAAATGATTGATAACCGTCATCTCATCGCCAATTTACAATGGCAAATGGTGCAACAGGGATGGTAACCATCTCTGCTACCTTGCAAAGGCAAATGAATGCTGCTGTGTAGCGCTGCAGTACCGCCTCTGTCAGCGGCATCCAGTACACATACGGTGACAGTGACAAAAGGCAAAACGGGCTCCATGGTTGTCATGCTATGGCGTCTGCCAGGGGAATCCAGGGAAAAAGGGTGCGAAATGATTGTCTGCCGTTGCTTTCATGGAGGAAGGATTGAGTGACAACATTTACCCAGAATCACCCACGACTCTGTTTTTGCCCCATCATGCATTGGGATCTCCAGTGGGCGCAGGAGACTGCAGGAACTATGAGATAGCTACGGGATAGCTCCCACAGTGCAACGCTTCAGAAATCGACGCTAGCCTCTGTACATGGACGCACACCACCGAATTAATGTGCTTAGTGTGGCCGCATGCACTCGACTTTATACAATCTGTTTTACAAAACCGGTTTATGTAAAATCGGAATAATCCCATAGTGTAGACATACACTAAGACTTCCGTAAGGCTTGTGACTTAGTACTATGTGATATCCTGATCAGAAATTAGCACTATACAGTATCAATACAGCACATATTAAATCAGGGATAGTCGATTTTTTTTGTCAAGGTCCAAGTTTCTTAGTCAAGGTATAATTAAGGTCCAGCCTACAGAGAAAATAATAAAAAAATGATAATAAGTAAATAAAAAGATTTCGGGGTCTGTTCAAAGCATCTGGCAGTTTGGATTTGGTCCGCAGTCCACCTATTGACTATCCTTGTAGTAAATGGATTAGAAACTGGCTAAATGATAAATCTCCTAATATATATATAAATAGGGAATCATCACTGAATTACTGTATATCCAATGAGGTCTTGCAGGGATTGGTTCTTCACCAAATGCTGTTATGCATTTTTATCAATGGCCTGAAAGAATATATAAAATCATTGCTGACAAAGTTTGCAGATACTACTCCACCAAGCTTTGTTCTAAGAAGTGAAAAGAACATGCCATTTAAACAGTTTCCTACATCACTTTGTAAGCTGGGAACAGTCAGACAACGTGCACTTTAACAGAGCTAAATGCAAGGTTTAGGAACAAAGAACAGAGACCATACTTACAGGATGAGGAACTGTATCTTGAAAAGCAGTGACTCTGACAGTGACTTGGGGGGTCATGGTGGATAACTAACTGAACATGTGCTCTCAATTTGATGTTGTGGCGAAAGCAGACCCCAGATGTATAAACAAGGAAATATCAAATAGGGATATGGAGGTTATACTACTCCTGTATATGGCATTGGCAAGACCACTATTTGAATGGTTCCATATGGCCCAGAATTTCTGCCTATAGCACGTGGCCCACAGGCCCACGCAGTCCAAAATGGCAGCTCGTACAGTCTCATAATCCCAGGTGTGCTCCTCACTCAGCGCCATGTAGGCCGCTTGAGCCTCTCCCATCAAGTACGGCACAAGCCGGACGGCCCAGGTTGTCTTCTTCCACCCAGTGCCCGTGGATACCCACCCTGGAACACGTCCAGGTCATCCATTGGGCTCATTTTACACAGTCCCCAGCCCAAGGGTCGGGTGCCTTGGCCAGTTGCAGGACTCACCACCCGCAGTAGGAGCTGTGCTTGTGCGTTGGTCTGCTCCCTGATAAAGTCCTGCCGGCTCCGTTGCTATTCGGCCTGCCAGGTCAGGAAGGTCTGTTTCTCCATCTGGTGGGATACCTGGAGGTTTTGCAGAGCCTGCTCCATTCCCTCCTACTGGTTCACCAGCCCTTTGAGGGTCTCCTCTATGTCCAGGGTTGCCAACCACGGTCTCCGGCTCCAAATCCTGGACAAGACCCCACTTGTAGTGGTGCCTTCTCCCAGCCCTTCCACAAACTCAGTCAGACCACTCCAAAGTACATGCACCAGTGCCTTTTTATTGTTCGTGCCTATCCCCACCACCTACTATTTACGTATCTTACAGAGCAACACCCAGGAGACAGCTAGCTTCTCCTGCCAGCAGAGATCTAGAGCTCCTTGCTCCTCCCTTTCCTGTCTGTCCCCCTCTGCTTCTTCCCAGCCAGCTTTATATAGCAGGCTGGCCACTCAGGCCCCCAGGTGCATCCCCTCAGGTGGTTAGGGTGAGTCCTAACCCCACTTTTAAGCAGAGCTGGGCTAACGGGCCTGGCTTGGATCTCCTAGCCAGCACCCTGTTACAGCTTCCCTTACCAATTTTGTGCATTCTTAACTTCTAATGTATATTCATTGCTATTGACTTCACCTTTTTTCTGCATGTCTCTATACATTGTTATGGTTGTTTTCACTTCCCTTCTAAACTAGGATTTTTTTAACCAATTGTATGTGATTGTGGGATTGTAGATTTCTAGGCATCTAGTTAAATCACAATATATAGCAATGGTGCTTCCATATCCCTTGAATGAAGTCAGAAAAGACTATCCCTATCAATGTAGGCCTCATAATGGTGGTGTCCAGACAACCCTTGAAAGTGCTCTTATCTAAAAATACCACCTATTTAGGAGTCTCACTTGTAAGATCCTCCTAGTTTTCCAGGTTACCTTTGTGTAGCATGAAACTGACACATTTCCCTTGGCTGTTAAGTTTGGTTCTTACCGTTAATGATTACAGAGTAAGGCACAAGGCAGGCCCATTGTTGGCTAATACACATCACCCCGCTAAGTATGAATTCTGGCTTCCAAACACTCTAGTTAATTCCTTGACTGACTACACTCATCAAAGGAGCTGCTTGTGGAAATATCTCATTGGCAATCACTAACTGTTTTCTAAATCCAAATTACTCATCAGATATCCTTTTCAGATCCTCCATTTCAGTCAGGTCTGGTCAGTTCTCTACATTTTTGAGACCTTTGCTTCAAGTACTTTGGTGCAATTAGACTGCAACAGCCAAAATCTCTAGATTACTGGTTTCCAGCCTGTGGTCCACTTATGGCCCTTGATGCTCTAAATTGTGGCCATTAAGACTATGGTGCTAAGAAGGAAATTTGTATTGGATTATGAATTGAAATGTACTTCCTAAGTTGCATCCTGTGATTTTTAAATTGAAGTGTTTGAACTAGCCATATAGTTGTAGAGAAGTGGTTAGGGGCACTGTCTCCCCAACTGCCTCCTTCAATTTCAGCTGCAGCCTCAGAACAGTTCTGGTCTGAGCTTAGAGCACTCTGAGTGACTATTCTCCCTTCCCTGCTGCAGGTCCTCCATTAACTGTTTACTGCATCATAGGAAGGGTAGAGAGAATAGGTCTGGCTGCTTTGTGTGTTTCCCTAATGAGTGGTGGGCCTCATAGAGAGCTGGATAGGAGCTCAACAGCCCTGGCAGAGCCTTGAGGAGTGCCAAGAATCACCCCCTGTCCCTCCTCGCAGCAATCCTGGGCAAGCCAGGAAAGGGGGAGGAGAGTTGGGGGGGATCAATAGCCTATTCTGATTTCCTGATTTGTCTCCTTCAATCCAGGATAGGGACTGCTCTGATTTGAGCCACTGGGGATAGCCAGACAACAACACTAGGGCCTTCAAGGAAGAAAGGAGTTGCGTGACCTGACTGTGTCAGCCGTAAACCACACATAATTGTCCCAACATGGGGGAATCCTCAGTGGGTTTCCTGCCCTCTTTATGTGCTACCTCAGTAGCAAAAAGGGGAACAAACTAGGGCATAGAAACTGCCCTACTGTATTGATTGCATTTACCTTTTCGAAATAAAAATTTGCCCTCTGACTGGAAAGGCCACATTGTCCTGAGTTAACTTGGCATCCACCATTCAAAACAAATCTGCTGGTTGAGATTTTGTGGATGCTATGGTAGAAGGGCACAGAACTTATTCTTCATGCAACTCAAAGCATAACATTTTATAAGCCTTCAGCTTCCATCATTAGCACTTTAACTATATTACTATTTTTATTAAAAAGTCATACCCCTAATCAAAACAGTTATACCAGTACAAAATTTATGTGTAGACCAGGTCTGGCTCTGTAATTGGAAAGGAAATGAGTGAACTCATGATTATATACTAACTAACCTCAACTGATGGATCTTTTGGCCTCCTTGCTTGTTGGTAGGTGGCCCCAAATACTGTCAGTAACTAAATTTGCAGGGTAGGATGTGAAAGTGATGACTGACAAACAGGATTAAGAATGTAATCACTATTAGTAATCTTAGTTTTAAACAACATGCATCAAGTCTTTCTCGTTCAGTAACATTAGCAAGAGCGAAAATAATTATTCATTTATGTCACTGTTCTACTAATAGTCTGCAATTGACAGTTGCATGAAAGGGTAAAGAATCAGCAGAGTGGGATCCTGGTCCATGAATAGTGCTCCTGGACACTACACTTAATACAAATAATAACATTGAATATTAGGTTTTTGATCTATGTTGGAAACTAAGTGGGTGATTTGGCTTTGGAGCCTTAATTATGGTGTCCCGGGTATTTTGGTTAAATGTGAATCAGGATAAGTAAGTGAGTTCTTGCATAATATCTTACAGTGCTGTCATTCACTGTTTTACACAATGCAAGGAACATTTAATGATTTTAGAAGTAGTCTGTAATATTCCTTTGAGGGCTTGGCTACACTACAGAGTTGCAGCGCTGGTGAGGGGGTTACAGCGCTGCGACTTAGGATGTGGCCACACTTGCAAAGCACGGCCAGCACTGCAACTCCCTGGTTGCAGCGCTGGCTGTACACCCGGTCGAGCCTCGGGGGTAGGAGATCCAGCGCTGTCAGCAAGTGTGGACAACCGCCAGCGCTTTTATTGACCTCCGGAGTATAAGGAGGTATCCCAGAATTCCTGTCCACAACAAACCGGAAGAAAGGGAGAGCTCGGAGTTCAGCCAAACTGCTTATTTAAAAAACAAACACAGCTCCTGTTTGCTGAGCGAGCTGAGGCAGGCAGGGGAATTACTTTGGCATGTTCACAGCTGTTTGCTTGAAGAGAGAAACAGCACGCTTACACGGCAGAGGGGGAGGGGGAAGTCCGTGTTCAGCAGTTGCTGATCTGGTCTGACGGGTATTTAGCTGTGCATAATTTGCAATTAGTGAATGAGAGAGGAATGGGGGAAGGGAGTTAGAACTTTTAAAATGATTGAAGGTAGGCACAAGACCTTAGAACTTGCAAGGCAGGGAGCTGAGAACAATGTCAACTCCAAAAATCCATTCTGTCTCCTCCACGCTCCCGGTCACATTCCACCCCACCCCCCTCTTTTGAAAAGCACGTTGCAGCCACTTGAATGCTGGGATAGCTGCCCACAATGCACCACTCCCAACAGCGCTGCAAGTGCTGCAAATGTGGCCACACTGCAGCGCTGGTAGCTGTCCATGTGGCCACACTGCAGCACTGGCCCTACACAGCTGTACGAACACAGCTGTAACTACCAGCGCTGCAAAACTGTAAGTGTAGCCATACCCTTAAAGTAGTCTGAAAATGTCAGATGTTTTCCTTTTTTGTTGTTTGTTTGTTTGTTGTTGTAGGCTGAAACCAGAGAAGCTTGAAAAAGATCTTGATAGATATTCTCAAAGTGCCAAGAAAATGAAAGGGAAAAGAGTCAGTCTTAAAGAGTTTGCTGCATACTTGGAAGTCCCAGTTTCTGACACATTAGAAAACATGTTTGCTCTTTTTGTTGAGGTAAGAAATACCAGAATGTTACAGAGAATTAAAAATTAATTCCTATGTCTTTCCGGTGGGATTTTAAAAAATGCACTCATTGACTTCATTATGAACGAATACAGCCTGTGCTGAGCACTTTTTAAAATCCCAGTTTTGACACCCTTGTGCTTTTTCCTTATCTAGTAAGTCTAAATAAATCCAGTTAACTAAACAGCCACCAATGAGGGGAACCATCAAGATCAAACAGACCCCATGCCCAAGGCAGAGGACCCCAAAAAGTTGGACTTGTTTGGCCAAAAAGTATATTCAACGGGTGGGTTACAACTCCGAATAGTGAACCAGCAAGCTTTGCTGTGATTTTAATATGTGGGAGGCAATGCAGAAATTTAAGGACATGCTCCCTCAAGAGGCCAAACAGGAGTTCTTTTCACTAGTCAAAGAAGGGAAGACAGTAGTTTGGGCATCCCTCCAGGCAGCCTTGGATGCTGCCGATTCTGGGGTCAGATCAATGGTTATGGCTATTACCATGCACAAAAGGTCATGGTTACAGTCTTCAGGGTTTCCTCAAGAAGTTCAACAAACCCTCCAGGATCTCCCATTCGAATGGCCCTTGCTCTTCCCAGAGCAAAGAGATGCCAAACTCCATGGACTTAAGGACTCCAAGGCAACCCTAAAATCTCAAGGTCTATATTCACCGGCAGTATCCAGAAAACACTACAGGCCTCAACAGACAGGACACTATATTGCGCAACCTGCCAGGTAGGACCAGCGGATGAGGAAGAGTGAAGGATTGTGAGTAGACACCCCTCCACCAATCTCCTCTTCAGGGTTGATGTATTCTGTCCCTAAACACTCAGGTAGTTAGAAGCAGTGGTTTTGACGAGACTGTTAAGAATGACATATCAGTTCCCTCAGTCCTGGATCCAGTTACCTCTTTGTTTTCCAAACGACTCTCCAGCTTCCTCAGTGCTTGGACCCACATTACCTTGGAGTGTTGGGTTCTAAACACAATAGAATTTGGTTATATCCTTCAATTTGTATCCACCCTGCCTTCCCACGCCCCCTCCCCATTCCTCTTCAGGGATCTTTCTCACAAGCAACTATTGGAACAAGAAGTTCAGTCCCTCCTTGGGGTGGGAGCTGTGGAAGAGCTTCCACACTGTCTAATAGGAAGGGGGTGTTATTCTCATTACTTCCTGATTCCAAAGGCCAAAGGGGATCTTAGACAGAACCTAGACCTGCATCATCTCAACTGCTATCTCTTAAGGGCTTGAAGTTCCGCATGGTCTCCTTGGGTGCCATCATTCCTTTGCTGGATCCAGGGGATTGGTATGCCGCCCTCTATCTAAAGGACACATACTTCCACATATCAATTTTCCTAAAGTCCACAGAAGGTTCCTAAGATTTGCCATGAACCAGACCCATTACCAGTTTGCGGCTCTCCCATTTGGCCTGTCGGCCACCCCACAGATCTTCAACAAATGTGTGGAAGTAGTAGCGGCTTTCCTCAAAAAAAGGAGTTAATGTATTCCCATATCTCAGTGACTGGCTAATCCAGTCCAGAGCTCAGGTGGAATCTCACTAAAAATACCCCTCTTTTGAGCCACTTCTCATTCCATTAAATATGTGCTTTATTAGTATTGTATAGCATTGACTTTTTTAACCAGAATGTTATGCAGTACCAAGTCAAATGCCTTGTACGAGCCCAAGTATATTACATATAGGGAGTGTTCCTTGTGTGTGTGGTGGTGGTGGGAGGTCTTGCATGTTCTTCTCAATACTATCTTTATCAGTGATCTAGAAGAAAGTATAAAATCATTGCATATGACACTAAGATTGGTGGTTTTGTAACTTAAGAGGACAGGTCAGTTATACAGAGTGATCTCTTTTCAGTTTGAGAGAAGCATTACTAGTGCAAGACAATAAACCTGTTCTCGTCTCTGCTCCATGAGTTTTACACTAATGTTACTTTCCCACTTACATATTATATATCTAAGTGATCCGTTAACAAAAGCTGCAGGGGTCAAGTAGTATGATAGTACTATCAAGTGGTAGTATTGGAGGTTTTTAAGAGCAGGTTAAACAAACACCTGTCAGGAATTGTCTAGATAATAATTAGTCCTAACATAAGTGTAGAGGACAGGATCAGAAGACCTCTTGAGGTCCTTTCCAGTCCTATGATTCGATGACCACTGAGACTTGGGGGGTTCTCGTTGCCGTGAGGAGATAATCTAATAGAACTACAAGGGCTGAGGTCCATGCCATATCCAAGTTTAAAGTCTAATCACAGGAGGACTGAAGATGTCCACTGAATTTGTGTCTTATCTGGAGCTTGGCTTTTAGTGCTTTCTCAATAATTTTGCCTTGGAATGCTTAAACTCAAAAAGGAAGCTTACAAGAAGTGGAAATTTGGACAGATGACTAGGGAAGAGTATAAAAATATTGCTCGAGCACGCAGAGATGTAATCAAGGCCAAGGCAGAACTAGAGTTGCAGCTAGCAAGGGATGTGAAGTGTAACAAGAAGGGTTTCTACGGGTATGTTAGCAACAAGAAGGTGATCAGGGAATGTGTGGGACCCTTATTGAATGTGGGAGGCAACATAGTAACAGATGTGGAAAAAGCTGAAGTACTCAATGCTTTTTTTGTCTCGTTCTTCACAGACAAGGTCAGCTCCCAAACCGCTGCACTAGGCAACACAGTATGGGGAGAGGGGAAGCAGCCCTCAGTGATGAAAGAACAGGTTAAGGATTATTTAGAAAAGCTGGACATGCACAAGTCCATGGGTCCTGATCTAATGCATCCAAGGGTGCTGAGGGAGTTGGCTGATGTGATTGCAGAGCCAATTGGCCATTATATTTGAAAATTCATGGCAATTGGTGGAAGTCCTGTACAATCGGAAAAAGGCAAATATAGTGCCCATATTTAAAAAAGGGAAGAAAGAGAACCCGGGGAATTATAGCCTCACTTCAATCCCTGGCAAAATCATGGAGCAGGTCCTCAAGGAATCCATTTTGAAGCACTTGGAGGAGAGGGAGGTGATCAGGAACAGTCAGCATGGATTCACAAAGGGCAAGTCCTGCCTGACCAACCTGATTGCCTTCTATGATGAGATAACTAGGTCTGTGGCTATGGGGAAAGAGGTGGATGTGACATATCTTGACGTTATCAAAGCTTTTGATACTGTGTCCCACAGTATTCTTGCCAGAAAGTTGTAGTATGGATTGCATTAATGGACTATGAGGTGGATAGAAATCTGGCTAGATTATCGGCCTCACCAGGTAGTGATCAATGGCTCAATGTCTCGTTGGCAGCTGGTATGAAGTGGAGTAACCTAGGAGTTCATCGTGGAGCCGGTTTTGTTCAACATCTTTATTAATAATCTGGATGATAGGATGAATTGCACCCTCAGCAAGTTCGCAGATGACATTGAGCTGTGGGTGGAGTTAGATACGCTAGAGGGTAGGGATAGGATGCAGAGTGACCTAGACAAATTGGAGGATTGGGCCAAAAGAAATCTGATGAGATTCAATAAGGACAAGTTCAGAGTCCTGCACTTAGGAAGAAAGAATCCCATGCACCGCTACAGGCTGGGGACTGACTGGCTAAGCAGTAGTTCTGCAGAAAAGGACTTGGGGATTACAGTGGATAGGAGTCAGCAGTGTTGTTGCCAAGAAGACCAACGGCATATTGGGCTGCATTAGTAGGAGTATTCCAAGCAGATCGAGAGAAGTGATTATCCTCCTCTATTCGGCACTGGTGAGGCACACCTGGAGTATTGCATCCAGTTTTGCAGCTGTAATGGCAGACAGGGACTTTCACTTCCTTTAGCAAAGTGGCATAATCCTGTACTAAACCCAGCAGATAGGTTCAAATCAGGTTTTACGATCCTAGAGTTTGAATCTGACTTCATGCTTCATCTGCCATAATTCACTGATGAACCATGGAGATATTTTAGGTCAGTGCAAGGAAAGGTGGGTTGTTGGGCCAAGACATTGATGTCAGTGATTACTGTTTCTGCTAGTTCATGGGTGGATAATTTTGGTTTTCTTGGAGCTGCTGAAAAGTTGAAATATATACCTCTCCATCTCTCTGAACTGTTAAGTCATGTGCCCAGCAATGATGATTTAAAGGTCAGCTATTTCACTGCTGGTCAGAGAACGTAACAATCCTATTATGAAGATTTGCATAATCTCCTGTGAGTGATGTTCCATTTAGATGCCAGGAGTGGATTGCATTTGACAGTACCAGCACATTTTTCCAGGATGCTATAACCAGGTTTTAACACATCACATCTGGGTAGGAGTCCATAGCCTCTGCATTATGTAACATCTCCATTACACAGATGACAAGGTATCAAAATGTGCTCTAGCTAATTGAATCTTAACTTGCCTAATTATCCTTCAAAACAAGGTATATTTATCCACTGCAAGAAATAGTGATATATTCCATAAGATCCATAAGGACATCTTTGGCCATACAAGTGAAAACTTTTGTAGAGTAACTTTTCAAAACAGCACCAAACCCTATAACTGACATCCATTTCCAAACAAGGTAGGAGGAAGATGACCATTCTCCATACCATGGTAGAAAATAAAATAAAATAAAATCTTTTCACTGTTAAAACTTTTTTGACTGAATTTTGATCATAGTAATTTGAGCTTCATGTGTGTTAGTTAGAAAAGATATGATCAGTATATATCTTTCTATGATACATTTCATTCTCCAGTCCACTCCACTCCACTCCAAGTTAGAAATGCAAATTTTGGCATAGAATTATACCCTTTGATTGATTTTTTTAAGAAAACCGAGAGAGTTAGGCCCCCCTCTTTCAGTGGAATTCAGTGGGAATTGGACATCTAACTCTTTAGTCATCTTTGAAAATCTCAACCTCTAAATTTTACAAACATTTTTCAGAATGTCTTCATGTGGGTTTATGTGTTTAGTATATTTAATAATCTTTAACATTCCTTTAATAGCTATTAAATGTTTATGGAGTTCTGAGGCAGATGACAGAATTCTGATGATTTATTTTATTTTATTTACAGAATGAAGATGGTGTAATTGATCTACGGGAATATGTGACTGCTCTATCTGTAGTATGTAGGCCATCCAAAACTTTAGAAACAATTCAGTTGGCATTTAAGGCAAGTAGCAACTTCTTACAACGTTCTTCTTACAATATGTAGGAAATACAGAACAATTTAAAAAAAAATCAATTTGATTTGACTGGATGTTATTCTATATATTCTTCTAATTCACATTTACACTTTTTAAAAAAAGCATTAATACATTGCTTAGTTTCAGAGATCAAGCACCTCAGAAGTAATTAAATACAGATTTAGGCACTAGTCCCATCATATGATTGTAGCATGCTTTCCTCTGCATGAGCCGAGACCCATTGAGTTGGTGGGTCTCTAGAGGGGTCTGCATTAGCATGTTGCATTGGAGGACTGGGAGCTGTTATGTTGAAACCTCCAAACTTACCCCTTATCCCTTGTGCTTATGCCTTATTAAAATGTGTTTCGGTTTAACCTTTTTTTTTTCCCCCACATGATTAAAATTTTCTGAAACTCTTCTGTTTTGGTGTGAAATTTTACGTTTGATTCACGGGAGTTCACCTTTCTCCCTCATCTCCTTGTTTAGATTGCTACTGCTCCCTTCATTCCCAACCCTACCACCAGGGTCTTGTGGCTTCTTGTGGTTCACAGGGGTGCTCTTCTCTGAGATGTCTTTGATTGCCAGTCTCTCTCTTCCCCCCACCCCCAACTCCTGTAAGTCACAGGAGCCACCAATATAGACCACACTAGCACAAGATCTGGAAGAGAGTGGGGACAGAAGTGGGGAGGCGGGGATAGACTTGAGCTGAGAAGGGACTGGCAGACTCTGGATCACTTTTTGGAGTCTTTCAGGGAAAATAACTTATCTGACTGGAGATCATTGCTCACCTTCTGAAGTCCTAGTAAAAAGAATTATATATTAAACATTAGGGAAATCTTTAATGTCAGATTCACGAATAAGATATATTGTAGGTGTTTAAAAATAAATTCACATTAGTCTATTTGTGTACCAAATATGTGGTACATATTTGCAGTGTTGGTGTGACTTTCTCCATTGCATTTTAATTAAAAAGGATAACTTAATACTTCATTTGATATAGTATTGTCTTTAGCTAGCTCTGTGTCATATTGTGATCTTATCAGTCAGAGCCAAGATACATTAGCTTCTTTAATAGTCACTCTTATTTATGAGGGTGGCAGTTAGCGGCTTACACCATGTGTGTGACTTGGCCAGTTATAACTATCTTAGTTTCTAAGAGAGAGACTTGTCCACACTGGGGTGTACTTGACTTTGTTTGTACGGGACACTGTGGTAAAGAAATAACCCATATGTATTTATTTTACTATTTGTGATTTCTTTGCACTTGTCAGGGGCAGAAGTAGTGAAATTCAACAGGCTTTTTTTATTTTGGGGGGAGGGGATAGGGGAAATTGGGAGGGGTTAATATTTGTCCTCCGTTATCCCAAGACCAGGTCTACACTAGAAAATATTTGCCGGTATAGCTATGCCATCAATCCCTGCTAATGTAGATGCAGCTAATACTGGCAAAAGAGTTCTTTTGATGGTATCACTTATATCAGTTCTGTAAGTGAAATACAAATTTTGCAAAAAAACAACCCACACCCTTAAGCAAGAGATGTAGCTATCCAGGACTTAAATTAATTAAAGATGTAGTCTTAGAGTTGTTACTCTGGTTGAATTTTGCAAGTCTTGCATTCATAACTAAATATGAATTATAAGCATGAGTGGCTAAGGAATAAAATATGACCAGAGTAAAAGTATATTATAGACTTTGTTATATCGTTGTGTTTTGCATGACCTCTCTATCTTTTTTGATCCTGTTCTCTGTGTAATGTGTAATCTTTTTTAAAGTCTAGATTAATTAGAACAGCTCTTCTAGTGGCATATGTTGACCCATGTAAGGATTACAGCTGTACTGCAAATTCTTAAAGAGCAAAGTGTTTCAGAAGATAAGAAAGAGATTACTATTTCGCCACTTGATGCAGCATACAGCTGGAAATAATGTGAACTGGGGGCTGTTGTCCATTTTTATTTTTATTTTTATTTTTTTATTTTTTTTAACTTAAACCACTCTCTTGTTAACTTGATGCTTTGCAGCATTATCTGCTTTAGCTGCAGTCAAAATGTTGCAGGTTTTAGAAAGAGGTATTGTGACATAGTTCAGTGGAATAAAGAACGATGCCCTTCCTGATATTGTAAATGATATAGTCACCATTTCCTTCCATACCAATAATACACAACAATGTGCATTAGTAGGCTTATAGATATAAGCCTAAGTTAGCACCAAAGCTAAATGCCAAGTACCTTCATCCATCTGAGAAATGCATAAGTAGGCTACTAATACAGATCCTGAAATAGATTATCTCTTCGGAAGCATTGCTCATTCATTAAAATGCCTTATTTTAAAAAGAAAATATGCCTTTAGTTTGGAGAGGGGAAATGGAAACTATTTCCCCGCAAAGGGATAAGAGATAATAGTAGGGGAAATGTTAGAAACTCCTTTTCCCTACTACTTGGAATATTTTAAAATTTATTTTTGTTATCCGTCTTTGCTTTTTCTTAAGGTTCCTTGACCCTTTTAGACCAGTTCTCCTTCCTCCTATGTGAAGCACAGCTGCCTTTTACTAGCATTCTGTGTCCCAACAGACACCAGTCTCAGAGCTTATGTATGCGGTGGGGTAATGTGCTCTACAGGGGTGTGATTTCCAAAGTGTACTGACACACTGTGCATTAACTGGTCCGTGTAGACCTTGCTGGTATGCACTAAAGGTTCCTTAACATACCTAAACATGGTACTATTTATTCTACGTTGAAGCATACTAGGGAACCTTCAGTGCACAGCAGCACGGTCTACACAGACCAGTTAATGTGCAACACGTTAGTGTGCTTTGGAAATCACACCCCTATAGAGCTCCAAACCACTGCTGAAATGGTAGTTTGGCACTCTGAGATGAGGGAGAAGTTGACGACATCTGTACAGTGTTCTCACTCTTAGGTTTGTGTTATCTAGTGCAAAACAGTTCCAACTCCCACAAGTCAGATTTCTTGCCCACTGAGGGCAACAATAGCAGGATAGAGCTTGATCCTCTGCATTATGTTCCCCTGCCTTAGACTATGTCACCGTTGCTTGGACATTCTATGCTAGTTCTTCCTTGGCTGCAGACAGTAGAGGAGTGCCCTGCTTCATGGTCATCTATGTGATAAGCTCAGTGGTATCTATTTCTGTCTAACCTTCCTAGCCAACATTTAGTTTTGCCTAAATTGATTCATTCAGGGCTCAAGTAGGTTTTTCCATGCTTCCATGCCACCTGTTTCAGTGCATCTGCACTTCACTCCACTTGCTTAATGTTTAGCACTCCAGCAGCTTTGCTTGCAGTACACTGATTAATTACCTTTGCCACGGCACTTTAGCACTGCTGTCTCAGCACTTTGCACTGTTCCTTTGGCATTCTGTGGCTTTGATCTCTTTTTGCCTGCATCTTGTATACTTGATATCTTGAATCTTCAGTACTTTCAGTTTGGCACATCAGTGTCTCCTCACTCCTGTACCTCTTCAGCATCTTCATGTTTCACTGTTGCTGCTTTGGTGCATTATTTAATTAGAAGGGTTTTCTATTTTTTCTTTTCCAACATGATGTTTTCCAAGAAGGAAAGAAACAAGATGTTCAGCTTCAAAAATTATCTCTTTGACAGAACCAAGTCCAAGAAGGGATGGCTTTACCCATTGTGTTCTCTGGCTGGGAGCCTCATGATGTGCGTGTTTGCAATATACATCAAGAGATACCTCCCTGCATGCCCAAGAAACATGGTGAGCATCTCCATTCCCTGATTGAAACACACCACAGAGATTCTCACAAGTTTCTCACGAGGCTGGTCAAGAATGCACTTAAGGAAGGATCTTTGAAGCATGTATTTAAGTCAGCTCAGACTTGAGTGCCAAGACCAGTGGTACATGTGCAGACTTAGGGCCCTCCCTTTGCAGAGTCCTGTGAGGCAGCCTTAATTCCAGAGCACCCAGCACAGTCCCCTCAAAGCTCCTCCAAGTCCTTGGTTTTTATATCCACTATGAACACTTAATTTGAATAGTCCCTTCAAGATGTGCAGGCTAAATACCTTGTGGGCATTACCTCAGGAGCAAACATATTTAAAATACAGGTATAGTGCCAATGATTATAACTTCAAATACAAAAATGATACATGCATACAAATAGCATAATCATATTCAGGAAATCATAACCTTTCCATAGACACCTTACTTGACATAATTTGTACAAGATTTGTTGCAAATATGTAATAGTGGTAGCAACAATGATCTGCGTGGTCATATTTAATCAGATAACATCACACCCTCAACACAAAATTGATGCAGGATGGAGTGTCCCAGACACTGCTGAATGCATCATAGGAACTTCCCATTCTTTGTCCTGTATTACTACAGCTTCAAACCAAATATTAGAAGTATCAGTATATAACAGAAATGCTTTATCAAAATCATAGTTTGATCAAAACAGGCTTTTTCTTTGTAAGGTTCATTATGCAAGTAATAATATTATTTAATCCCTTTACAAATTCAAGGTAAAACTTGGCTAGACCAATAATGGATTGGATCTCCTCTTGCAACATAATTTCTGCATGTCTCATGTGATCTTGCCATGAGCTATAAAAAATAGCTAACTTATTCATACAAATGTTTGGAACCCAATAACATCAAATCAGATATTAATGTTCTTCATAGTGTACGATTTTTGGCATTAAGCCATGAAAGCAACATGGTAGTGTGCCTCAGTTTCTCTTTTCATACAGGACATTAGGTGTGTAATGTCCTTTTTTCTGTGTACAGGTCAAGACTAGTTACAAGCATTAACTGTGAAATATCAGTATCACAAGATACTGATCATAAAGTATGTTGTCATGTAATGAAACTGTGTAACCATAAAAGCTTCTAGCACATAGTGAGTTCTTATGTATTACTCCCAACATGTTCAAGGGTTTTTCCAAAAGCTCATGCACATTGTACATTTTTTTTACAGTTTTTGTTATCACATTAGTCACAAGAGTTACACATTAGTCACAAGAGTTAATATTATCATTAATATTAACATCAAATCCATTACAAGTGTACATTTACAAGCATTTTTGTCATGCCATGCCTTTGGCTCAATACCTTTGGGTTTTGGCACTTTAGGGTTAATCTGTGGCTTCCATTTGCAGGATTAAGTTTTTCCCTTCCTCCCTGTCATGTAGGGTCAAATTCTGAGCTTTCTTGCTTAACAAAACCCATCGGCTGTCTAGGTGTGTCCTCTCTGCTAACAGTTAAGGGCAACTTTGTTCCTCCCTTACCAGCTAGGTAGTTTGCGTAGATACCATGCCTTAGAGAGAGACAACCGTTTTCTATCATCATGTCTGAACTACAGTTCTCCTGCTATTCAGCTAAATTTCTGTATCCACAAGGCATTAGATGCCTCAGAGCTTACTAAGAAATCACATGACATATCCAAGGCATCTATGGGTTTATTCAAAAGGCTGCTCTGCTGTGTAAAGCCAGGAATCCAGCCTTTCTTTTGAACCTGAGACATAAACTGTTCATAATATCAGTTAATTAAGCCAGTGGTTCTCAAACTTTTGTACTTGTGACCCCTTTCACATAGCAAACCTCTGAGTGTGACCACCCCCCAATAAATTAAAAACACTTTTTTATGTATTTTACACCATTATAAATGCTGGAGGCAAAGTGGGGTTTCGGATGAAGGCTGACAGCTTGTGGCCCCCCCATGTAATAACCTTGCAGCCCTCTGAGGGGTCCGAACCCCTGTTTTAAGCTATCCACATTAGATTTTTCCAAAGCAAATTCGGTGAGTTCATATACATCTGAACGACTCTGGCAGTTAGGAACTGAAATAAATTTCTCAACAAATAATTAACTGTTGCCTTCTACAGACAGAAATTCTTCCCAATTTACCTCAGTTAATTCACTTCCACACCCCTCAGTTACAGTAAACTGCTTGCAAAAACTAGAATGAGAATTCTTCTCCTTAGGAGCTTCTTTTAGCAACAACTCACCTTTATCTTGCTTCACAGAAGCATTGCTCTGCTGAGCCACAAGCAACCCCTGAGTTTGTTACACCCAGAATCATCTCTGGCCTATTAGGAGGATTTTTACACAACCCCCTTTCTGGCAAGCTACAGGGCTCCATAGTTAAAAGGTTAGAGGCACTCTCTTTCCCTTTACAGCTTCCCTCCTTGGCAACATGCAGGTTACCAAGCTCAGTACACACAAGCTTAGGGACCATTCCCTTCTTGTCACAAGTTTCCACACTGTCAGTGAGAAGCACAGTCAAATTATTTTTGTGTTCTCCTTGTGCCCTGGCCATAGTATCAACCTGATTAAACAGAGTTGTCATACCTGGACTCAACAACACACTAGCAACCATCAAAATAGAAGCACCAGAATCACTTGGTTCCTGGGACTTTTTTATGACATTAACTGGATGCGACCTAGGGCTGGTCTACACTGGAGGGGGTATCGATCTAAGATACGCAACTTCAGCTACGTGAATAGCGTAGCTGAAGTCGAAGTATCTTAGATCGATTTACCTCGGGTCCTCACAGCATGGGATCAATGTCTGCGGCTCCCCGTGTTGACTCCGCTGCCGCCGCTCGCTCCGGTAGAGTTCCGGAGTTGACGGGAGTGCATTCGGGGATCAATACATCGTGTATAGATGAGACGCGATATATCGATCCCCAAAAAATCGATCGCTACCAGCCGATAGCGGGTAGTCTGGACGTACCCCTAGTTACAGTGTCATTCTCCCTAGCAGACACAAACTTTGGAACATTTCCTTCCTGGGCTTTAGTTAAATCCAGAACCAACTCTGAGGCAGCTGATAAATTTTCAGTCATTATAGGTTGTCAGACTTCTTCTGTCTGCTTCACAGACAAAGAATTGGAGAAAAACTTCTCCTCAGCAGGCGTGCTGCTATTCTCAATAGACAAACAATTGGAGATATCCTTTCTCTTGTCCCAACACCCATGGCTGATTTCAGACATATACTTGGAAAGTGAGACAGCTTCCTTTACAGGCAAGTTGCCACTTCCAACAGATAAACTGCTATTCTCCACAGATAGTCTCATTACACTGAGCTACTTTAAATAAATGACTTCTACCTTGTTCGGGCTTACATTCACAAACTTCACTTGCCAGCAGTCCTTCACCCACAAAAAAAAATGTACCCTTTTGTTCCTCAATTAGGGCTTTAACCTGATCATCAACTTTAATCTGCTCTAGAGAAACATTTTCCTGATCAATGAGTTCTCTCTGTGCTTCATCTAATTCCAGATTCACTTCTGTGATAGTAGACAGACATTCAGAAACTTAATTTACATATAAACTGCTTTTTTGTACAAACAGCTATTTTCCACCTCCCCAAGGTTAGAGAGACACTCTCCCTAGTCATAGCATAATTGGTTAAACACAGACAACTGATTAGTGTCATACAACATACCAGCATTGTTATAAACTGGACTTCCAAGAGGATACAGTTTCTGCTGTTCTTCCGTTGCTTATTTTATTTGGATCTTAAGTCAGGCAGTTTCTTGTTGCATCTAGTGAGCCCCCTCCTCAGCAACCAGCCATTCCATTTACCTCTCGTAAGTTTCTTTGGCTCTCTCTTCAGCTTGCTTGGCTCTCTTTGCAGCTTCTTTTTCTACCTGGGCCAAGGCTTTCTTCTCTTGCATTCTAAGTTCTGCCAGTCTCGGGGCTTGCAGTTTGGTTGCTTCTGCTGATGCCATCTGGCTCATGGTCACTGATGTTTAACCTTTAAAACTCTCAATATCAAATTTCAAAAGCGTGGGGTTCTGATCCAAAGTTTAATTAACCTGATTCTGTGGATCCTGCTGACTATGCCGCTGTAACCATGCCTTCGTGGGTCACAACTCAGAATATCAAATTCAGGACAAACTGCTGGGAAGTAGGGCAGACACTCCAAAACTGGTGGTTATTCTCCCATAAGATATACCAAACCAGCAATAAAAGTAAACTTCTGTTTCACCACACTGGCTAACCAGAAGTCAGAATAGCAGTTCTGTTAAGTATTCCAGTCCTTGTATCACTACCAGAAACACTAGACTTAAAGATGAATGGTTCCAGTTTCATCAAATAAAAGGTTCTTCTGATCCCAAAGGACCAGCCACACATCCAGGTCAATATACAACTCAGATTTTACCCAATAATCCTGCTGTTACCAATCCTTTAGTATCTAAAATCTAAAGGTTTATTTATTTAAAAAGAAAGAAAGAACGGTGAGAGTTAAAATTGGCTAAAGGAATCGAATACATACAATAATTGCAAAGTTCTTGGATCAGGCTTGTAGCAGTGATGGAATAAATGTCTGGCTTAAGTCAAGTCTCTGGTTGCTTACAAATCAA
This sequence comes from Gopherus evgoodei, assembly GCF_007399415.2. NCBI lineage: Eukaryota > Metazoa > Chordata > Testudines > Testudinidae > Gopherus > Gopherus evgoodei. Next base: position 125,296,767 of record NC_044323.1, read on the forward strand.
TGGAAGGTCCTCAGTCTTTTGGTTAGAATGGTCCCATTAGTAAAAGTTCATAGTCCAAAGGAAGGAGGCAAAATGGAGGTGTTTCCCAGGCCTTTTATAGCTTCTGCCATGTGGAGGGAAATCTGTTGTTTCAAACAAAGCCCTCAGCACAGCTAGTGGAAAATTACAGGCAGCAAGATAGTGTTTGGAATCCCATGGGCAAGTCACATGTCTATGCATGATTTTGCTTAGTCATCGTAGGAAAATCCATTAAGTGTAGATAGGCATCTTCCATGGTGCATTGTGAGTTAAGTGTTCCTTAATGGGCCACTTAATTTGAACGGTCCCTTTATGATGTGCAGGCTAAATAGCTTGTGGTCATTACCCCAGGAGCAAACATGTTTGAAATACAGGTATAGAGCCACTGCTCATAATTTCAAATACAAAAATGATACATGCATATAAATAGCATAATCATATTCAGCAAATCTTAACCTTTCCATAGACACCTTACTTGACATTATTTGCACAAGATTTGTTGCAATTCTATAACAGTTGTAGCAACAGTGATTTACATGGTTGTATTTAATCTGATAACGTCACACCCTCCCCTTGCAAAGTCCCATGAGGCAGCCTTAATTCCAGAGCACCCAGCACAGTCACCCTCAAAGCTCCTCAAAGTCCTTGTTTATTTCCACTATTCAAAGTTGATGGTACTGAGCTCAAGTACCTCGGATGAGATGTAGCCTCTGCAGAAACGACACAGCCTGGTGGTTTGAGATGGTTATAACTATAGGGCTATGCCCAGTGCTGTGCACCTCAGATTTTAGACCTGCAAAACTGAAATTCATTTCAAAGATGGTTTATCAGTCTGCAGTTGCAGCCTCAGAACTGTGGATTACCAGGCTTACACATGTAAACTGCGAAGGTCTTCCCTGGGTTAATTCCTTTCCCTAAGGAGAAACACACACAAAAACTCAAGAATCTTATGGAGGGTATAGACCTGGCCTAGTATCAAGTTTGGATAGCCTTTGATGTCAGTGTGGAAGGGACTGCTACTTCAGAGGTGGATTTCCACAGGGATGGTCTTGGCTGTAGGCGGTTGGATTATAGGTCCAGAAGAAGCTCCAGGAGCTTCCATATAGCAAGGAGAGCTTCACTGGTAGAAGATAGAAGCATCATAACACAATTCAAAATATGCTAAAGCCTCATTACATTCTTTCGAGTCTGTCTCATCCCTCATGGCTTTCCTCTAAAGGACAGACGGGAAAAGCTTTCTCTTTGAAATCCATCCTTCGTATCTATGACTCTCTTCAAGGTTGCTCAGTACCCCCGTTGTCAGGACACTTGGCCTCACCACTAGCATAAGGCAAAGGCTCTTAAGCTCCATTTTTCCAAGCATTAAAATTTGAAGTGCTTTGGAGAGGTTGTGGACAGCCTGCCAACTCTATCTCAAGATCAGACTTATTGAGGCTTTTAGCCCCAGTGATTCCCTCACTCTCCACCAATCATCACTGAAACGTGGGTCCTGAGCACTATTTAGTTGGACAATACATTCGGATTTTTTAAAAATAAAAACAACTCTCCAGTTCTCCCCAACCCTGCATTTTTCTTTAGATACCTCAATATCAGGAAGTGATGTTGCAGGAAATAAATCTTTCCTAGTAAAGACAGCCATCAGGCCTATGACATTGCGCAAAAGAAATAAGGGGCCTTAATCTAGTTACTTCCTGATCATCAAAAAGGCAGGAGGGCACTGGTCAATCTTAGATATTGGGGAACTGAACTAGGATGTAGAAAAAATTAAAAAGTCAAGACAATCATTTTGGGAGCCAGTACCCCCTCCTTTTTTTTTTTTTTTTTTTTTTTTCAGAAAGTCTATGTGGACTTTGGACTTTCAGGCACACACGTGCAAATAGACTTCCAGAGCTTGGCAAGCATTTCAGATCATCAATTTTTGTTTTTTTCCCTTTTTGTCTAATGTTTTGTTTTCATGAGGTACTAGGAAGCACTCATATCCTAATTGTCAAGGCTGTAAATCCACGTTTCCTTACTCAGATGATTGATGGGCAGCATTTGGGAGAGATTAAAAAGATCAGTTATGTCACCATCGAGGTGCTGAAGTCATTAGGTTTCATAATAAACTTCCCAAAGTCCTAATTTATTACTATTAGACATTAGGTATGTTTAGTAGAACTTTGTACTCAAAACTGTAATCTTTCCTGCCCTGGCATGGAATCCAAGATATCTCTATTCTGGCAGAAAGAATAAACAAGAGACAGCAGGTGACAGCTTAGGCCATGCTATGAACGTTGGGACTGTTGGCCATAACAGGGCTGACTTCATTGTTCCCATGATACATTTCGAAATGGGATGGTTTCAGTGGACCTTTTGAGATTCAAATGGAATCAAGTATCAGAGATTCTTTGTGTTGCATCCTAATAAGTCTCAAGGTTTCTCAGGTCTGGTAGCAATCAGAGACAATCTACCACTACGATTGGATTTTCGAAAAACTTCTGGTCTATATTGTGGTGACTTTGGATGTGTTTGGTCTGATGAGATCACGCAGAAAGTCTTCACATCCAGGGGACATGATCTTTCCAGGAGTAGCTGCTGCACATAGTAGGTTCTGGAGATGAGGTGTCCTGTACGTTCTGAGGACTTTTAAGATACCAGGTCTCTGAAATGTCCCAAGTCAAAGGACAATTAGGCCACCATGTTTTATAAGAAGGGAGGTAGCAGTCATATCCCTGTGTGAGAAACTCCTGCAGCTGCATGAGTGGACTCGGTCCCACAAATCTTTCCGAGTTGCCATGCACTTGGCAGAGAATGAGAACACAATTTCAGACGCTGAGTGAATCCATTATAGTTCCTTGTAAGAAATGCGAGTGGCAGATCAGCGATATTAGCGAGTGGCAGATCAGAATTTCTTCTGGTGGGGCAAACTGCAAGTGTCTGTCCGACACCAGACTGAATGAGAAACTTCCAGTGCTCTGCTTCTAGCACTGAGAAAAGACCTGTAGCGCACAGCGCTAGCTTAAAGGTATTTTATGTAGCTGTAACACAAGAAACCTATAGGCCTCTATCCTGTAATCTAGCTTGAGAAGTTAGCATAAGGCTTTGAGGTCTATGAGCTTTAGCATAAGTGAGTTACCCAACAGAAACCTTAAGTTACCAGGGAACTGGAAATATTATGTTACAGGAATTTTTGTATAAAATGATACCAGGTAACTGCAGGAATATGAACTAATACCAGCTTTTCAACATTTTAGGATAGGAACATCAGTAGGTGTGTAACCACAAATTTGCCTTGGCAACAAATTGACATATATGATGAGTTGAGATCATTAATGTACTAACCTATAGAATAAGGATACTCCAATGTTATTAGGGTGAGTAAGTCAGTTATGGACAAAGGAGGCCAGGTGTTTATATGAATATTCATGGTAGTCACAAGGCCCTATAAAAGGTGAAACGACCATGTAAGCTTTGAAATCATGACCATCAGATTTGTTTGATATGCCAGAGGCAGGGTTAAACCATCATGGAACACAACCTGTCTCCCACTACTAGGTCTCCTTGAGAGGACTGTGACTATATGTAAGGGATGGTGCAGGACACCATTCATACTGCACTATAACTGTGCCTTCATTTGGGTTGAAGCATTTGTGGTTTTAATAATTATGCTACTAACTGTATTTAAATTTTGCTCTGCCCTCAGTATGAGTATTGCTGCTATGTACGTCAGGGTTTCCAACCAGATATTGAACTTAATTCTGTTGTGCCTGGTTCTGGGACTAGAACCTTTTAAAACCCTCACATTTTAATCAGTGACTAAGTGGAAATTTTTAAAATGAATATAATCAGTAAGAGGGGGGGTGGATTTCATGCTGTTTGAAGCTTTATACATGTGTTAAGGTGGCTTTGTAAGTTGAGTTGTGTTGTGAAACTAAGTAAAGGTACTTAAAGTTGAATAAGCAGTAGCATCAGGGCCTGGTGACCCACACTTTGAGGTGGCAAGGGAGCTGATTTTATTTTAGCTGCCAATAGGCCGCAGCAGTTTGGCATCTGACCAGATGTGTGAGTAGACTGGCAGAGTTTAACAGAAGTCCCACAGCTCCTCCAGACTGCAGCCCTGAGCCATACATTGTGGAAAAACTGTGCCAGCTTATCCCTAGCAGCCACAGTGCCCGGTGGGCCCAAGCAGGGTAAATGCCTCTTGAGCTGCTAGAGCATGGCAGCCAACAAGGGAAGAGAAGGAAGTAACCCCCATCCTTCTACAGGTTAATTCTGGACTCGCGTACCTTCTACTAGGCATGGAGCCAGTTTAGCCTTTGGGACTGTTCAGAGTTGAGTAAATGTTATAACCACTTAACTAGGTAAGAGGTTTACCATTTTGGAAAGGATGTCCATATTATGTGCTAAATATTGTACAGACTTAGAATTCAGCAAGTGAGATAAAGCTTATTAGCTAGAGAATGGGAAAGGGGGTCAGCAGAGACTTCTGGAGACCTAGTGATGGTCACCCTCAACAAGCCGTTAGAGACTTTTGTGAAAAGGAACGTTAAGAATTATGAAAGAGACTTGATGCAGTTGAAGGACAGTCAAGCAATTTTTTAGCATCCTAACCCATGGGATGTTGTCAGGTGTCTGAGGAAAAAGGAAGGGAAGGCAGGCTAGAGAATTGAAAGGGATACTGATATAATGTTTGTTTGTGGCATCTAACGTGTTGGCACTTAAGTTAAAAAGGAGAGTGTATCAGCTTAGGCAGACACCACAGGCTCTTGAGGAAGAGAGAAAAGTTACTCAGCGGTTAAAAGACCAGCTGCATTCCTCTGCAGGGGAACAGCTGACTCTTTACTGAGAGACAGAAATTGGAGAAAAGATTAGAATGAAGTCAGACTCTAACATAGGATGTTTGAGACGGAGCGCATTGTTGGCAGGCTAAGGCTTGAGCTGTTACTGGAAGGCTACCAGTTACAGAGCAGAGAAGTTCCCCTACAGTATGGGAAGTTAAATGAGGAAGTGGATTATTTTGAAGTGATAGGTCACTTGCAAACAGAACAGTGGGGCCTGAATACAGCAAAAGTGGAATAGGAATTAAGTGAACCCAACTTGTTCTTTTGGAGGTGGAGACTGATAGCTAAGAGGGAAGTTCTGAGGGGAGTCAAGAGATTGACACGGAGGTGGAGCTCAGTTTGGGGGCAGAGACAGACTAAAGAGCAGCATGTACTTTCAACCAAGTAAAGTAGTAAAGTAAAGGGGAGACCAATCAATATATTTCCTTCCCTCCCCCAACCAATTTTGTTATGGGATCAGAAGACTCAGTGTCACAGGCATCCACTGCAAGAGAGGCTAGGATTTCTTGACTAAAACCAATAAAAAAAGAAACGCTCCCATCCTAGTGCCACAGGGCAAGACAAAACTAGGAGCATTATCCTCATCTTTTGAGTTAGAGCCGTCCAGCTCAGGACAATGCAGCCTCTTCAGGACTCACCAAGGAGGTGGTCACCTGCAGCCACCTGGCCTGCAAAGGATACTGGTAACTTAGTCCTGGCCATTACCTACACCCAGACCACACAGGCTTTTTCCCCATCTATTGTGTTTACCCAAACTGTACCCTTTGTGCCCACCTCAGCCTCGTCCTATCGCTGAATTGGAATCGTCCTTCGCTGCTATGGGGATGCTGTCAATGAGGAGTTTGTGCTTAGTTGGGATTATTCCACCAATACTTGCACCTCCAGGAATCATATTTTGAGGAGCACTCTGGAGATAGCAATTCTCCTGACACCCCATGCCCCACTGCAGTGGCCACAGACATTAAACATTAGATTTGGTGGCCAAACAGGTTGGCCTAGTGGAAAATTCTTCCATTGCTATGTGCACACAGTATGTGGAAGAGACAGGTTAAGTGTTTACGCTGCTTGAAGATGATTGCATTAAAATCTTACAGCTCACTGTTGACCCAGCATTGTGGAATACATTACCCTCAGAGTATAGGACAGGGCAAAAAGCCTTTAAAGAAATAATATCCCTGTTGGAACACATGCAACCCCCAGAGGAGGCTGGGGTAGCAATTTTATCTAACCTAAAGATGAATCTCCTTGCATCAATTTCATCTGCGAATGCGTGCTGCATGGCTCAGCCACATGCGAGAAGAAGCAATAGGACCCCAATATGTTAGCTTGTTAGTTAATAATTCTCTTACCCACTTACAGGGAAAGGTTAGTATGCATGCAAATGATCTTACCCCACCTTAAGGTAGGCATTGGCATTGTTGGCCAAAGCCCCATCCCAATGTGGGTTGGTGTTTTGGATCCCCATCGCTGCCAATCAGGATGCATAAACCAACCTAACTGTAAAGGTTGAAGGACCCCCGAGGATACCTCCAGGCCCAGGTCAGGTGGATCTCAATATTCTAGTAAAGAGTTCCTTCTCCATTAATTGTGGAGGAACACGCCTGTACTCCTGTACACCATGAATCCTTCTGGTAACATAGGTTCTGGCAGAAGGAATTGGAAGAGCCTCATAGCTCTATGCTGGCTCAGACAGATGTGGTTCTCAACTCCTATTTCAAGTGTGAAGGCTAATGCTGTTGGGCTGAGGGGCTGGCTCAGCCTAGATAGATAAATATGCTTCAGATGTAGCCGATTAACAAGATTTCTAGGAATTTTGCAGTTTCTGCATTATTCTGTTATCAAGATTATTTGAGAGAAAGAAAAGCTTTCACACCTGGTGCTAAATTTCTTAAAGGACCCATATTAAAGTTAATTTTAATTTATAAACTGATTTACTGTAACTTTTCACAAAATTCTCTATGCTCATTCTGTATTCAAAGAGTAAGATTTGGGGAGGATACACTGTTTTGTTTTGTTTTTTTAATAAATAATAAAATGGTTGAAACCTTGTGTTAAGGGCAAAACTCCGCCTTCACTATGTAACTGCGACCAGTAATTTTGTAATATAGCCTAAGAAAGGGTGACATGCAACAGCCTGTAAGAAGCCTGGCTCACACTCTCCCCTGTTACTGCTGCCCTAAAAGGCCAAAAGACTTGAGCTATGGAAGTTCTGCTGGATGTATTCTAGAAAATACAGCTTCAGGAGTGAGACACCTACTAGATGAAGTCTTCAAAGAAGCAGAAATACAGGCAATAATTTCCCCTCTTTCTTCTTCTGATCCTCCCTCTCTCATCCACCTGTTCCTGTCTTCATTCTGATTTCTGCCAAAGCTAGTTATGTTCAATCTCATGCCCCCCTGCCACCACTCTAATTATTTTTCCCATACCAGGTAATTTAAATGAGGATTTAAACCTTTGCACAACTTGTTGGGATTGTCAGAGTGTTTCAGCTGATCCCTGAGTATGTGTCTTTGCACAGTCGTCCTCAGCCATGTGCTAACGCTTATTAGTTTGTGATCAGTTGTGTTACTGATATAATTTAGTTGAATAATCTCTTAAAGTGAAAGGTTTTAATATTTTCCTTTAGGACTTGGAAAATTTATCAGATGCTTACCAGCCAGAGATTGAAACCTGCTAGACACAGCAATCCCAAAAGATGGGAAGAGATTCAGTATTGAATCATGCTAGTGTGAATCCAAGGCCCTCTCTCCTTCAGTTACTAGGGAAGGAGGGGAGTGCTGGAAATCAGTCCCCAGGATGATATATCCCTTGACTGTGCTTGGGACCCCTACCTTCAGTACTGGCCCCTGAGCACTCAGGAATTACATCAAACTAGTTTTTATGTTGCAGTAATCTGTCTCCAGCAGTGGCTAGTACTAGTTACTTAGGGAGAAAGTGCAAGAATGCTGTTGTAACTACCATATATACTCGTTCATAAGCCGAATTTTTTTGGTAAAAAAGTGACACATCAAAGAATGGGGGTCAGCATATAAACAGGTCTACACCAAAATTTGATGATTTTAAACTCTGTGGACTCATTCAATTGAATATTTAATACATTGTTGTTTTTGTTTATTTGGAGCATCTGCAGGCATGGAGCCCCTCAGCTCCCTGTGGCCACAGTTCGCTGTTCCCAGCCAATGGGAGCTGCAGGGCTCCATGCCTGCAGACGCGCCAAGTAAACAAAATGTCCCAACACGCCAGCAGCTTCCAACCCCTGAAATATAGGGTTGGCTTATGAAAAGGTCATACAGTTTTTGCTATTTTTACCTATCCATTTTGTGGGGTTGGCTTATAAACAAACGGGCTAATGAACATGTACGGTATGTATATTCTTGTTATCCATAAAATAGCTAATCCTTTTTGATCCTACTAAGGTCTTGGCCTTTGAAGTCTTGCGGCAATTAGTTCTAAATGCTAATTTTTGTGTGACAAAGTATTTCCCTTTATCCATATAAAGTTTGCCAACTTTTAGCTTCATTTATTATCCCCATTTTGTTGTATTATAGAAGACTGAAAAGAAGTTTCCAATTACTTCTCTAACCCATTTGTTATTTTTAATATCTTTATGATAGGCCTGAAAATTAGGCTCCAAAGTCTATGCCTCCTTCTTGTAAAATGGGCATAATCAACTACTTTACAAAGTTTTATAATGCTTTACTCATTAATGATTGTAAAGTATTCTGAGAGCCTCACATGGAAAGCACTGTATGTGTGTAAAGATTTACTACTATTATTTATTTTATTTTTATTATTATTATTGGCAGTTCTTATTAGCCATTTTCCTTTATTTCAAGTGGTAGAACTGCTGCTGTTTATATATAAAAGATCATCAGTTCAGCATCCAGCTGGGAAAGATTAATCACAATCTTTTCACTAAGTACACAGTGATTCAGAAATGACTTGGCTGTGTCGACTGTGATGGGGCAAGGCCAGATGGCTACAGTTAAGTACTGAGGAACAGATATGTTAGCCCCAGGCTAAACAAATCCTTAGTACCATAGTAACCAAATGGCAGTTGCTCCAGGTTAATCAAGGCACCTGGGGCCAATTAAGATCTTTCTAGAAGGCAGTGGAGATAGCTACATTGATTAGAACACCTGCAGCCAATCAAGGCAGGCCAATCAGGGCACCTGGGTTTAAAAAGGAGCTCACTCCAGTCAGGCGGGGAGGAGCCAGAGGAGAGGAAGCACGTGTGAGGAGCTGGGAGCAAGAGGCGCAAGTAGCTGAGACTGAGAGTGTGTGCTACTGGAGGATTGAGGAATTACCAAACAATCAAGCATTATCAGACACCAGGAGGAAGGTCCTGTGGTGAGGATAAAGAAGGTGTTTGGAGGAGGCCATAGGGAAGTAGCCCAGGGAGTTGTAGCTGTCATGCAGCTGTTACAGGAGGCACTATAGACAGCTGCAATCCACAGGGCCCTGGGCTGGAACCCGGAATAGAGGGCAGGCCCGGGTTCCCCCCAAACCTCGTAACTCCTGATCAGATACAGGAGGAGTTGACCCAGACTGTGGGTTCCACCAGAGGGGAAGATCACTGAGGTGAGCAAATCCGCCAATAAGTGCATGACCCACCAAGGTAGAGGAGGAACTTTGTCACACTACCCTTTATTTCGTATAGGCCACCCACAAGCTCTCACTTGATCATTATCAATTTGAGACTAACTTGACTTTTCAGAAACAAATCTTACACATTTAAAATAATTTTAAATGTGTTGCTCTTCTGAAAATTATTACTTGGCTTTGCAATGATTTGTCTTCCTGCCTTATTTCATAGATGTATGAATCACAAAATGGAACCATAATAGAAAATGACTTAGCTTGCATTCTGAAGACTGCCTTGGGTGTGTCAGAGCTTAATGTAACAGACCTTTTTAAAGCTATAGATGCAGAAGAAAAAGGAGAAATCACATATGGTAAGTAATTAAATGGATTTGAAAATCTCTACACAACTATGGATTATCAAGGATGTAGCTGCTAACTTTTTTTCTTTTGCTTTTGTTTTATAATTGCTAAAACTGTGTCATTTGCAGTGTTTTTGCCAAGTTGCTTAGGGCAAAAGTATGTGTCTAAAACATCAAATGCCATAACTAGGTGTTTCAGTTTCAATATTAATTTAATTTCTTTACCTTAGGTTAGGTGATCATGGATGAGCTCTTAGGCAACACCTGCTCTGTGACTGATTTTCCTCTTGCCCTCTTTTATTTGTGTTACATTGCTCCCTCTATTTTTTACTTTTGTATCTCTTCCCTGTTGTCTTTGAATTCTCATCCGTCTGAGATGTGGGGACACGGGAACTCCCCTTCATCTGTTTGTAGACAGATCAGGAACAGGAAAAAAGGTTACGCTTTTGAATAAATTTGTTGTGAACTATTTGTTCAGCTCTAGTCATAACCGAGACAACCTGGAGAGAACAGTGCAGCAGAGAGGCAGTGTAATCCCGTGGACAGAGCACTGCACTGGGAGTCAGGGGACTCAAGTTGTATTCCAGGTTCTACTTGTGACCTGGGGCAAATCACTATCCATTTCCTCTCCCACCTTTTGTCTGTCTTGTCCATTTAGGCTGTAAGGTCTTTGGAGCAGGGAATGTCTCTCGCTATGTGTATGTACATTGCTCAGCATAATAAAGCCCTAATCTTTGTTGGGACCTTCAGGCACTACTTATGTGAAGAAGAATTAATAATAATAATCAAACAGCCCAACCTACCTGTGACTGATTCAGATATGGTTTGGATCCTGCAAACCTAAAGGCAGCAGCATCCCCCAAATAGAAGTGATTGTGACTTGCACATATTTTTGCTGTTCTGATTTCTTAATTAACATAATTTCTTACTGTAATAATTTTTCAAATTGTTTATTTTAAGAATGTTTTAATATCAAAACGTATTGCATTGCTACAGAAATGTGAACACTGGAGCAGACTTCATTACATGTCATCAGTCATTAACCTTTAAAAAGGAGTAATCAAAGAAAACGCTAATATAGATGGCCACTCAACTAGACTGTTATGGTGCGACCCAGCTGCTGCGTCTCTGGGTGTTTTTAAGCCTGCAGATCCTGAATGGAGCCTAGCTATTGCCCATCACTTGTATCCGCAAGCATAATCTCAGGGCACATATCCACTGTCTGGCATCCCGTCCTGAGAGCTGAACCCATTGTTCAGCTACCTGGGTTCCTGGCACCCCTATTGCTTGAACACTCCCTCCCCCAGAACTCCACTGAAAGGTGTGAGCATTCTCAGTTACCTCTTCCAGGGACCACATGGTAGCTATAAAGCATATAAGATACAGACGCTTTGCACAGATTCTAACACTGTTGTTCTTTTATTTACTCACAAGAGAGTACAAATCACTTAGAACAAAACAAATAACCTAAATGAAATGCCCCTCCCTAGCGCACACTTCCCTTGGAAGTCCATCCGTATTAGGAAGGTAAGCAGGATCCCTGGTCTCATCAAGCACCTATTTCTTCTTCTTCCACTTGAGCTGGAGAAAAGAAGAACAGAGAACAAGAAGAGCAGCTTCTGCTCTTTTTATAACATTCCAGTCCGTCGGTCAAGTGACTCTCTGGTCATCCTTAGCAGGTGACCAGAGTCCCAGCAGGTGACTTTGCTGCCAAGGCAACCTCTCTCCTGATAAACCAGTTCTCCTGATTGGGAGCCAGTCTGTTTAGAGCTATTCCATTTCAATAAGGAGAACACTTTACGTCAATGACCCTCATTTCTTGTTCTTTTGCCATGAGCCTCTGAAAGTTCAGTCAAAAATGAAGACAATCAACCAATAGAGAAGGCAGAGAGGATGCACACTCAAGATAGAATTTACAGTCTGACATTGAGATTATGAACTCTGTATATGTCTAACAATTGTTAAATTGTACAGATTCCCCCAAATTGTCACATTTGGATAGAAATATAACAGTGTTAAAATGTACGAAGAGGACAAAATCAACAGCTATCTATAGAACAGATGTTATAATAAGGGATATAATATAGGCACTGACTTTTATTAAAATTTTTGCTACTAAACAAACTGATGCCAAACCACTTATCAGACTAAGATGGTCCTGTTCTTTTATCCTCCATTTCAGTTATAAGAATATCCCATGACCCATGAAATAATGAAAAAGAAAATTCCCAAATTATATTTCATCATTCAACTGGAAAGCATCTAGTTAACACTGAAAAGGTGGGGAATTAGTTGAATACATTTTATTTATAGGCACAGCATTGCTACAGAGGAGAGTGTGATGTGGTATACTAACTAGACGCTTTGTGGACCCCTTCTGGAACCCCCATGGTTCCTTCACTTCAGCAAAGCTTTTGATACGGTCTCCCACAATATCCTTGCCGGAAAGTTAAGTATGGGCTGGATGAATGGACTTTAAGGTGGATAGAAAGCTGGCTAGATCATTGGGCTCAACAGGTAGTAGTCAATGGCTCCATCTCTAGTTGGCAGCCGGTAATATGTATTTAATATTTTTGTGTGTGCGTTTACATGATTTGAATAGATGATAATTAGTTTAGGCTTTAACATAGGTTGTCAATTTTAAATTTACTTTTCAATAGGCTTATTCTTCTAAAAAAATTCACCTGTATTTAATTTAAAAATCTGAAATTTTTTTTAATTTTTTTTTTTACATAATCAATTTTTATCCACTCTGCTTGAACACTGTAAGACATAGTCTCCATATCAATGTATTGGAGCTATGTGTAGTGCTCAGTGTGGAAGCCCTTCCTGCAGTTGTTGTGGATTTATATACATTAGTTATGTCAGACAACAGTTTATTATATCAACAGGCATGAAGGGACAAGATACTCCTGCTTATGCATAGAGGCTGTCAACATCAGGAACGGGTGTATTTGCTGTCATGTCCCCCTGTCATAAAGTTACACATTTTATGCACATATTCAATGTGACCAATATTGTCTAATAGGCTGAGGTTCCTATACATCAATCAATAGGTTTCAGGGGTAATCTTAAATCTTTTCAATACAGTTTCTTTAAATTTCTTGTAAACTTTAGCATCACCCTTCTCCATATAATTAAAAATTTGTCTCACTTTCCCAGTTAATCTGGTTAAGAGGATAGGCATCTGTTTATCCACTGGAATATTGTGCATCCCATACAATCTTTCAAAGGAGGACAGGTACTCTTCTATGCAGTCAGTCTCCCTGATCTGCAATTCTGCCATCAGTCTCTGGTGCTCATGTTCTTCCTTGGCTCTCGGGTTCTGCACTTGGCCCAATTGCCTCTGTGGGCTCTGAGATAGGATGGTTCTCACACTCTGGATCTGACTCCATCTCATGTTCTTCCCTTTGCACCTGATCAAAACTTACTCCAGTTCACTTCTTATGTCTATTCTTTTGCCTTTTAAAATTCTCAATATTAAGTTTAAATTTTAACAGCGCGGGGTTATGATCTCTAAACTTAATTGACCTGTGGTATGTGAATCCTGCCACAACTATGCCAGTATGATGCTCCCAACAGTGGCGCAAGCACGTGAGTACCAGCCTCAAGGCAGGCTGTTAACCAGGGCACAAACCTCAAATTGGTTGTGAGTTCGAGGCTTAGATTTCAGCAACCAGCTGCACCAAGTGCAAACTCCTCAGGCACATGAACAGCTTTAACACAGAGGCACAGACAGTATGCTTGGGTACTCCAGTCTGTTCCCTTCCCCTTCACCCCACTCCCCATTTGACTGTCTCTCTGTGATAGGTGGCCTCTTATGCCACGAATCACAATAATATTCAGGTTACTCCTAATCCCAATGGGCCAGTCATTTACCCCAGGTCAGATGTGCTTTGGGTCTCATACCAAAGACAATGCATATAGCCAATCCTATAGTAAATTGTATGAGGGTTTTAAAATAGGAAAAGGAAGTTAGAGTTATTTACAAAAGCAAGCAAATATAGATACTCAAATGAGTTCCAGCCTTAAATTTCAAAAGGTAATATGGGCTTCTGTAATCAACAAGCTCCATTTGTCCGTTAGGCTGAGCAGCTGGAAATATCTTGCTTATTGGCCAGAAACACCTTGCAAATCACCACCACCACCCCCACGTCCACGCAGCATAGAGATCTTTGGGGGGGGGTTGGTTTTGATTTTTATCCTCCTCGTGCCATGTCCTCTGAGCTGCAAACTCAGGTGATGGGAAGAGCCTACTTGCATGACTCATCTTCACAGGAGAAGAGGAGAACAACTATAAGAGTCTTTAGTTCTTTTGTTGATGATTTATTCCTGGAGGAATTCTGCATCATTGTGCATGCACAGAATTCATGTCTTTCACAAATTTCTTTGGTTCCATGCAGAAAAATGACTTCTGATAGGGAAGTAAAGGGAAGCCGCAAGAGTGGTCATGCTCCCCTCCCCCACAGTGCAGGCAGGTTTTTTCAGCACCCTGAGCAACTGACAGAGATGTAAATCGCTGCTGGGGGCTGAGCATTCGTGCATGTGAGAGAAAGGGAAACACTGTCCCTCTCGTTTGCTATTGTACATGCTCGGCATGAAAGGGCAGGGGTTTGGGCTGTTTCTGGGGAGGTAGGCATGAGGTAGTCTCTGTCCCCTCAGGCAGAGCAGAATATAGCAGCCTGCCTGCTTAGTGAATTGTTCCCATTGTCTTTATGAATGCCTCCAGAAGTATAAAACAGATGTAAAAGTTCTAGGGCTCCTTTACATTGCCAGAGTGGTGTAAAGGACAGTATGGCCTTATAAATGCTTATGGTGCTTTAGTGATTAGAACTGGTCTAAATTTTTTAACCGAAAAAATCTCCTATCAAAATGTGCTCCATGAACTGTTTGCTACTGACATTTCTGGAGATGGTCAGTAACCAATATAAATTGTGAGTTTGGTTCCCCAGCCTTCGCTTTCTCTTCAGTTGCCTCTGATGTAACACTCAGTATATGGCTGCATATATTTGTTGACTAATAACTAGAAATAAAGGATCAAACCTAGCTACATTATTAGACAGAAGGAGAGGTTGGGGATATCCTCTAATGCTCTCCACTTCTGTTCTCCATCGTTGCAGTTTAAATACATTACCAAAATAATTGAAACCAGCATGATTATACTGTTATTTTGACAAATAAAATATGTAGAATTTTAAAATATTGTGCACATAATTTTTAATTTTTTTAGTGCAGAATTTTTAATATTTTGGCACAGAATTTCCCCAGGAGTAATGATTCCTCAATCCAGATATGGGATATTTCCAGTTGTAAAAGCCATCCGTAGCCTGTTTGATATCAATGGGTGTCCTCTTTTGAGAGGTAACAGTTTCTGTAGAAGTTAACCTTACACTGCGATTGCAGCTCATTTACAGGGTCCAATGGTAGTCTTCAAGTGTGGAATTTGGACTACATAAAATCTACCCCATTGCCACACAACTAGGCTCCAAATACAAGATGTCTTTTCTCAATGTTTTAGACCTCATTGTTGTGAAAAAAATACTGAAACTGTAAAGGAAATATAAAGTGATGCAATGTTGTCTTCCTGAATCTCCAAAAAGCCTGTAACCATACCTCAGAGAAATATGAACTGTCCCATTCATCTCTGTTAAATTGAATATAGGACCGCATAAAATACATTCAATTTAATGTAAAAATAAATAACATAAGGGCTGCTGTAGAGACTGGATTATTCATTTTTGTACATAATTTAAAACCTACATTTTAAAATTTAATTGAAATTGCTACAGCTTTTTTGTCTGTATCAGAAGACAGAATTTAGGCTCAGCTTGCCACCCATTTATCTCAGTTTTTGGAAAGAAATGTTGGCAATCTCAGGGACATGTTTGGAAACATTATTTGCCTTCCTCTTTATGCCTGACTACCCTCACAATAGATTAGCCTTCCTTACTACCACCTTAGGTATAGAGTTCAGAAGCTGGGACTAGACCGGATCTCTTGGATAAACTTCTGCAGAATTCACTTGGACAGAGCTGTGTCCGAGCAATATCTGGGGTTAAAATGTAATAGTTTGTCCCAATATCTTTTCAAATTAGTAAAACCTTTTGTGAGGTATTTTGGCTTTAGGATTCTACAGAAGATCCACTTCACATTGAGGTTCCCCAAGATAGTGGACAGAATACAGAGAATAACGAAGAATTGCTACAAGGACCTTTGGTTCAAGGTTTCCTTTGAACTCCACACCCCTGTTCCCCTTCACCCAACCACTGCAGAAGGACATTCTTTAAGCAGTTTGATTACATCATTCTTTTCTTGTCCATTTGTTAGAGACTAGGGATTTTTCTCTCTCCACATCAGAAGGTTCAGGGAATTAATCCTCCCTATTCCTCAAAGAAAAGAGTCTCCTAAGGAGCTTCTGATGCCTCTTATTAGTGGTATACTGTCTTTGATCTGTTGGGTCTTTAGGGTGAGAAGCAGAGTGCAGTGAATGGGGCTTTGCTCACTGTGCCAGCTTTAGTTTTAGGAGCTACAGTTGACAAGGTTGGAGAATGAGATTAGACAGTGATTGTGGGTGAAGTGCTTGATGTTGTTGCCGGCAGATAACTGCCTGAGGCCAAGCAACAGTGGGGGGGGTCCGTCGCCTGGTGTGCCGCGCCAATAAACACACCAGGGTGGAGAAGCAAATCAAGTTTATTTGAGCTCAAATAAGGTGCAAGGGAGAAATAACAATCTCAAATCCTGCCCCCCTAAAACAAGCAGTTTCTTCCTTTTATATCCCAGTTGTTTACTACAAAACTATTTGTGCTGACTAGCTAATCTCACTCCCCCCTCCTTTCCCATCCAGCTGCAGTATCTTTTCTCATTCAATCTTTTGTCTTCCCCCTTCCTCCCCTCTCTCCGCTGCTGAGGCATGTATATAGTATCTTAAAACGGCCTTGAGCGTGCTTTAGCCTAGCTTTAATGCATTACAGCAGAGAACATTGGTTCATTGAGGCCTACAGCAGGAGGGCTTCATTGACACTTGTGGTTTACCACCCTCCCGAGTTACCTAGATTTATGCCTAGTGACACCAACAATGTGGTAAGATGAGATGGAAAAGCAGTTGGAAGGGCATTAATATACAGGAGGAGAAAGCAGAGAGTTGCATTTAAGTGAGGATATAAATAAGACAAAAAAGGTATTTTTCGGCATTGTACTTATTATTGCCAATATCAGAGATGCAAAGTTGGCCTGGATTAGACCACAAAAGAACCTTGGCACCTAAATTCCACTTTAGGTACCTAAGTCTAACATTTTAGGCATCGCTGCGATCCTTAAAACCTTGCTCAGTTGCCAGCTAAGCCTGAAGGTTCTGAAGTATTGCACCACCTAAATCCCTCTGTAGACCTAGCCCCTTGGACTTTGGGGGCATTGTGATCTTATTTCAGGTAGTGCTTGATACCCAAAATCAGTTTTGTAAATATTTTTACATGTTAGCATTTAACATAATCCATTTAGTTTAGAGATTCTTTTGTGCCCTGTTAACATCCACCCCCTCCCTCCCCAATATTGTTGTCTTTCTTCTGACTACTGCTCTGCACCAGTGGTGCAAGTATGGTGGTACGTCCGATATGCCATACCAGTAAGATATTTAAAGCTGGCATGGTGTAACGGAAGGACGGGGAGGAGCCCATACCCAGTCATTCCACGGAGCTGCTTCTCTTCCGTCTGTACAGCTGCCCCACCAGAGGACAGGGCCAGGGGGTGGGGTGGAACTAGGGGCAGTACAACTGCAGAAGGAGCTGCTGGCATTCTGCTCCTTTCCCTGCTGGGAACCACAGCTGTACTGCCCCCAGCCCTGTCCTTCAGCAGGGCTGCTGTACAGATGGAGGAGACACAGCTCCATGGAAGGGCAGGACTCTGCCAGGAA
Source organism: Gopherus evgoodei (assembly GCF_007399415.2). Lineage (NCBI taxonomy): Eukaryota > Metazoa > Chordata > Testudines > Testudinidae > Gopherus > Gopherus evgoodei. Next base: position 125,314,457 of record NC_044323.1, read on the forward strand.
CTGCAGTGGCAAAAGGAGCAGAACCTGGGGTCACTGGGTGGCCCCATGCCGGCAGCTCCTCCGGCATGGGTGTACCGTCCCCAGCCCTTTCACACAGCTGCATCTCCTGAGTCCTCCTGCCTGGGGTCTGTACAGCAGAAGCCTCCAGCACAGCAGGAGGATGGATATGGATCATGGGGAGGGGACAGGGATAGTGTGGGGCTGAGGGCAGGGAGGAGTCACCTGGGGAGGGCATGTGCCCCCACCCCTTTTCTGTTTGGATGAAAGCCACGTTCTGGACTGTTGCCTCATACGCTGATCCTTCTTCATCAGAACTCACCATTCCAGAACTGGCTAAAACTCTGCTTACAGGAGCAATCCTTGAGAGGAGTGTCGGATTTGGAAAGACATTCCTCTGACTCCAAAAAGGAAGTCTCATCTCGAAGAACCCACTCTTTCAGCATCTATGTAAGCAGAGTCTCTACCCTGAAAGCTCCCATTGCAGTTGCCAAGAAAGGATCTTCAACTCATTCAATGGGCCATCTTCAGTCCTCCAAATCAAGTTTGGCACTAGTTAGGAGTTCAGCACTGAAGCCCACTAATGCTTCCACTACCTCTTGGCGGGAAAATCTGAGCTTCACTCTGATGACAGCTCATGGCACTGAGCTTCTTCCTTGGAACGGGAGAGATCAGAGAAATTCAGAAAGAGTCCTCACTCTTCTAAACCAGGAGCCCAGAGGAACAAATTCTCTATCCAAACACAACATCTTTACATCTGAGTTGTAAGCTCAGAAGTTGGCTGGCTGGGTACAATGAGCTAGAAGCATTTTAAAACAGCCAAATGCAAAGGGATCCATCTAGGAATTAAGAATTTAGGCCATACCTACAGAAAGGGGAACTGTATTCTGGAAACCAGTGACTGAAAAGTATCTATCGGACATAGTGAATAAGCAGCTGAACACGAGCACCCAATATAATGCTGTGTGGAAAAAGGCTAATATGATACGTATATGTATAAACAGGGGAGTGCTGAGTAGGTAGGTTATTTTACCTCTGTTTAGGGCACTAGTGAGGCTGATAATGGAATACTACATCCAATTCTGGTGTCCATGTTTCAAAAAGTATGTTGAAAAATTGGAGAGGGTGCAGAAAAGATCCACAAAAAGTATGCAAGCATTGGAGAAAATGCTTTGCATTGCAAGACGCAAGACTTAAAGAGCTCAATTGTTCAATTTATCAAAAAGAAGATTGAGAGATGACTTGACTGCAGTGTATAAGTATTTCCATGGGGAAAAATAGCAGGTATTTAGAATATACCAAAGAGGTCTTTAATCTAAAAAAGAAAGGCCTAACAAAAAACAGTATCTGGAAGCCAAAGCCAGACAAATTCAAACTGGAAATAAAGCACAATTTTTTAACAGTGAGGGTGATTAACCATTGAAAAAAACTATCAAGGGAAGTGGTGAATTCTTTGAGTGATTGCTCACGTGTATTCCACAATAGGTGTGCATGCTCGCCACGTGCACCTGTGCCGGAAGTTCTTCCCCTAGCAGTGCCCGTAGGGGAGCGCCCCAGCGACCCCTGGAGTGGTGCCTCCATGGCACGGTACAGGGGGCGCTGCACACTCCCCCACCCTCAGTTGTTTCTTCCCCCTAGTGAAGGTGATTCGGAACTGCTCTGCTCCAGCTTTGCTGTAGCTCATCCACAAAACTGCTTTTTTGTTCAGTGTATGGTACCTTTAGTTAGTTTAGTTTAGCTAGAGTGCCTGGGCCGTGAGGTTTTAAGTCGTGCTACACTTGTAGGCACTCTATGCCATTGAGTGATCTGCACGCAGACTGTCTGCGCTATTTGGGGGAAACCCATCTCAGCGATCGCTGCAAGATTTGCAAGTCGTTTAAGCCTCGGACCGATAGAGAGGGACATTAGGCTCTGGGCTATTCTGATGGAGTCGATGCTGACCCTGGCTCCGGCGCGCCTTTCCAAGTCGGCACCGCGCATTGCAGTGTCAGTGCGTGGCGACACTTCGGCCCCATCAGCTAGTTGGCACTGCTCCCTGTCCACAGGGCACGCCAAGAAGGCTACAAAGAGGCTTTCTTTGCTGCTGCACTGGAGTAAATCTAGGACAGAGGCTAGACCCATGTCGGGCAGTCCTCGATCCCCACCAAACACTAGGCCTCCCACTCAAGTTGAGCAGAGTAGCCTGGCCCATTCGGAGCAGGCCTCCCCGGATGTCCAGGTGACCTCCATGCTGGAGGTCCTGCAGGCAGCCTGGGATGTCATGTCCATGCCGCTACCAGGAGCACTGCTGATGTCGGCCCCGCGCTCCAGAGGTAAGCCGCCACTGGGATCTCTGGAGTCGCCCCCAGCTTGGTACCGGTCTCGGGAACATTCTCAACACCATTCACAGCCCAGCGACCATTCAGGGCAAAGTCCGCATGGATCGCTGCCAACGCCTACCAGGGTATCTAGTTGGATTCCATCTGACTGAGACTGTCGGCACCGCTCCACCTCGAGGAGCGAACACCGATGAGACCGAGGCAGATGCCACCAGTGGTCCTCGTCTCGGAGGGATTATCATAGCTGGTCACAGCATGGACATCAATGTTGTTCCCATTCGGCATCCCACTCCAGGACCCCACCACGGCACCGCCTCCGCACCCCGGGCATCAATCGCCAGCATCTCACCATTGCAGGTCCACCCACCGGAGCCAATCATGGAGCACCTGTTACTGATGGTACCAGTCCTCCACGTCAGGATCGCGGTGCTGTGGTCGGCACCGCCGCTCCTCCCGGTCCGGGCACAGAGGCAGGTCATATGTCAGCCCGGCCTCCCTTCGTAGTCATCCATTGATGGGCCAGGCCGAACAGCCGGCTCTGCTGGTGCCACAGCAGGTGCACTGGCACTGGGCCTGTAGCCAGCCCAATGATACCCGTGGGAACCGTGGCCTCCGACGCAGCCCCCAGTGGGGGCTCGCTTGGTGAATGGAGCCTCAGAAGGGCTATCAGCCTCCCTCTCCAGACCTCTGAGGAAGGAGTTGGTGGAACATACATCCTCGGCACTGTGCCCAGAGACCAGCCAGGTGGTGGACCCTCCGGTGCCGGTGGACATCCAAGGTACTGCGCCAGCCTCCTCACCCTCCCTAGATGAGACAATTACTCCTCCGCCTCCCTCTGTTCCCCAGGAGGACTATAGGGCTCACCAAGAACTCTTAAAAAGGGTGGCATCAAGCCTCCACCTCCAAGCAGAGGAGATGGAGGAGGCCTCCAACTCCCTGTTTAATGTGCTGTCCTCCTTGGCACCAGGCAGGGTAGTCTTCCCTCTCCATGAAGGGACGGGAGGGACAAAATTTTCAAATGCCCTGTGGCAAACACTGGCCTCATTGGCCTCATCTCCAAGAGAGCAGAACACAAGTATTTTGTACTTGCCAAGGGGCATGAATACTTACACACCCATCCTGCTCCTAACTCCCTGGTGGTCGAGTCGGTCAAACACAGGGAGCGGCGGAGCCAGCCAGCCCCGACCCCAAAAAATAAAGATTCACAGAGGCTGGACTCATTTGGAAGGAAAATTTATTGGTCCTCGAGCTTCCAGTTACAAGTGGCGAGTCACCAGGCTCTCCTGGGCCGATATGAGTTCGATCTGTGGGGCTCCCTGCCCAAGTTCAAGGACTCTCTCCAGCAGCGCAACAGGAAAGAGTTCAAAGCGCTGGTGGAGGAGGGTTCAGCAGCTGCCAGGGCAACCCTGCAGGCAGCTTCAGATGCAGCAGACACAGCCGCACGGTCTATGGCCTCAGCGGTATCCATGAGAAAGGCGTCGTGGCTCCTGCTCTCTGGGCTGTCCAACAAGGCACAGACCTCCCTGCAGGACCTCCCATTTGACGGCAAAGCTCTGTTTGCGGAACAAATGGATACAAAGCTGCATGGCCTGAAAGACTCCCGCAGGACCCTCCAGACTCTGGGTCTCTATGTTCCGGCCCCAGCTCAACCTAAGTTCAAGCTGCAGCAGACTTCCACTCAGGCCACCCACCCAAAATATGAGACCGCTTATAAGAAGTTGCAGGACTATGAGAGGCACCCACAGAGGCAGTCTCACCCTGCTCCCCCAGCCTGGGTCCTCCAAGGGCAAGCAGGTGGGGAAAAGGCAGTTTTGACGGGACATCTTGGGGCACCCTGCCAGTTCTCATCAGGGATTCACTCCCAGTAAAGCTTCCCTTCTCCAATCGATTGTGCACTTTCCTCCCAGAGTGGTTGTGTCTGACCTCGGATCAATGGGTCCTCAATACCATCTCCCAGGGCTACCCTCTCTAGTTTACTTCCTACTCGCCCAACCACCCTCCACCCCCATCCCTCCTGGGAGACTCCTTGCACAAGGAGGTGGGCCGGCTCCTGGGCCTAGAAGCGGTGGAAGCGGTACCTGGAGAGTTCAAAGGTAAGGGGTACTACTCCTGCTATTTCCTTATCCTGAAGGCCAAAGCGGGGCCCAGGCCCATCTTGGACCTACAAGGCCTAAACCAGTACATGGTGAAGCTCCAGTTCCGCATTGTCTCCCTGGCCTCCATCATCCCCTCCCTGGATCCCGGGGACTGGTATGCCACCCTCGAGCTGCAGGACGTGTACTTCCACATTAATATATTCAAGGAGCACAGACACTTCCTCCATTTCACGGTGGGGCAGGAACACTACCAATTTATGGTCCTCCCGTTTGGCCTGTCCACTGCCCCCAGGGTATTTATGAAATGTATGTTGGTGGTGGTGGCCCACCTCAGGCACCAAGGGTCCAGATCTTCCCCTATCTGGACAACTGCTTGGTCAAGGGCAGCTCCCGGTCGAAGGTGTGGGATCACCTGGCACTCCTTCAGTCCATGTGCACCACTTTGGGCCTGTTGGTAAACAACACCAAGTCCACATCAGTCGTGGTTCAACATATATTGTTAATTGGGGCGGTCCTGGACGCCTCATCAGCCAGAGCCTCCCTCCCACCGACAGGTTCAAGACCTTGAAGGGGCTCATCAACTCGTCACAAGGTTTCCAGTGACAATGGCCAGAGCATGCCTCCAGCTCTTGCATCATATGTCGGCATGCACGTATGTAGTTCGCCATGCCAGACTCTGCCCCTCCAGCTCTGGTTGGCCTCGGAGTTCTCCCTGGCCAGGGACAGGATGGACAAAGTCCTCACGGTACTCAAACCAGTGATCATCTCCCTATGGTGGTGATTTTCCCCAAGAAACGTGCTCCAAGGGATCCTGTTCAGGGATAGAGTCCTGGAGCTGGTGTCTGACATGTCAGACCTGGGATAGAGGGCCCATGTGGGGAATGTTCATACCCAAGATCTGTGGTGAGCTCAGGCTCTGACCCTCCACATAAATGTCAAGGAGACCAGCGTGGTACACCTGGTGTCCATGGGCTTCCGCTCACACCTGGAGGGCCGGGAGGTCAGGGTCCTCACGAACAACACGGTCTCAATGTTCTACATCAACAGGCAAGGCGAGGCCCAATCTTCTGCCCTCTGCTGCGAAGCCCTCAGGCTGTGGGACTTTTGTATAATCCACGACATCCGCCTGCTGGCCTCCCATCTGCCGGGCGCCTGGATCAAGAGGGTGGATCACTTGAGCAAGGACTTCTCTTCTCAGCAAGAGTGGTCTCTCCGCCCAGAGGTGGTGCACAGACTTTTCCAAGTGTGAGGAACTCCCCAGGTGGACCTCTTCATGACTCGGCAGAGCCGTCTCTGTCCCTGATTCTGCTCCAGGGGTGGGGCTGGGATGGGGCGCTATCTCTGATGCCTTTCTCCTGTCCTGGTCAGGCCAGTTTCTTTATGCCTTTCCCCTGTTCCCGCTGATCGGCAAGGTCTTGGAAAAAATAAAGATGGACAAGGCCCAGGTCCTTCTGATTGCCCCAGCATGATCCAGACAGCCATGGCCGTTGCCGTCCCACTCGGACCTGCTCTCCCAGGATCAGGGCTGCCTCCTCCACCCCAGCCTAGTGGCGCTCCACTTCATGGAGTGGCTGCTCAGTGGATAGGTAGGTATGAAAGGACATGCTCGGAAGGAGTTCAGCGCGTCCTCCTAGAAAGTAGGTGGCACTCCATGCGCCAAGCCTACTTGGCAAAGTGGTCTCAGTTTTCCAGATGGGCGGACAAATGGGGCATTTCCCCGGTGGCCACCCCAATCCATCTTATCCTGGACTACCTCCTTCACCTTAGAGCCTAGGGCCTGGTGCCCTCGTCAGTCACGGTGCACTTGGTGGCCATATTGGCCTTCCATCCACCGGTGCAGGGCCACACAGTATTCTCCCATGCTATGACTGGCCAGTTCCTTAAGGGTTTGGATCGTCTCTCCCCATCTGTTAGGCCCCCAGTCCGGCAGTGCGTCCTAAACTTGGGTCGTCATGGGGCCCCCGTTTGAGCTGCTAGCCATGTGCTCCTGGTCACACCTCTCATGGAAGGTGGCCTTTCTGGTTGCAATCACATCGGCTAGGCGGGTCTCGGAGCTCAGAGCCCAGACCTCCGAGCTCCTGTACACGATGTTTCATAAAGATAAGGTCCAGCTTTGCCCGCACCCCTCGTTCCCCCCGAAGGTGGTCTCTGCCTATCACATGGGTCAGGATGTTTTTCTGCCAGTCCTCTGCCCCAAGCCCCATGCGTCCAATGAGGAGCACTGCCTCCACATGCTGGATGAGAGACGGGCTCTGGCTTTCTACCTGGAGTGGATTAAGATGTTCAGAAAGTCCTCGCAACTGTTCATTGCCTCGGCTGAGCACATGAAAAGTTGGCTGATCTCCACTCAGCAGCTCTCCAACTTGACCACCTCGTGCATCCGTACCTGTTATGACCTGGTGGGAATCCCTCCACCAATTGTAAAGATGCACTCGACTCAGGCGCAGGCCTCATCAGCTGTTTTTTTTGGCACATATCCCCCTTCAGGACATTTGTAGGGCTGCCACATGGTCTTCAGTTCACACGTTCACCTCGCACTGTGCGATCATCTCCCAGACCAGGGATGGCACCAGGTTCAGCAGAGCTGTGCTCCATCCTGAGAATTTGTGAACTCCTACCCACTTCCAACAGATATAGCATGGAATACACATGAGCAATCATTCGAAGAAGAAAAGATAGTTACTTTTCTGTAACTAGTGTTCTTCAAGATGTGTTGCTCATGTCTGTTCCACATCCCGCCCTCCTTCACCTCTCGGAATTGTCTGGCAAGGGGGAACTGAGGGTGGGGGGAAGCACGCAGCACCCCTTATACCATGCCATGGAGGTGCCACTCCAGGGGAAAACTTCCAGCACCAGTGCATGCATGCCTATTGTGGAATAGACATGAGCAACACATCTTGAAGAACACCAGTTATGGAAAAGGTAACTGTCTTTTCTCCAGCTCTTCATGTCTTCAGACCATGACTGGATGCTTTTCTTGAATTTATGCTTTAGTTAAATACAAGTTACTGGGATCAATATAGGGGTAACTGTGTGAAATTTAAGCTCTTGTGGTACACAGAAGGTCAGACTTGATGATCTAATGGGTCCCTTCTGGCCTTAAACTCTGTGAGTCTGTGAAGCCCCTACAAAATTATTGTACAGTTCCATGTGGGGAAAAAAATCCATCTTGGCTTCACTACATTTTGCAAATCTCTTAGAAGACCTTTGTCAAGGTTCTTTCCCCACTCTGAACTTTAGGTTACAAATGTGGGGACCTGTATGGACACTTGTAAGCTTAATTACTAGTTTAGATCTGGTACACTGCCACCATCCAGAAGTTAGTGTCTGGAGCACTTCCTGTCCCCCCAAAACTCTCCCCTCCCTGGGTGGCCTTGAGGGACTTCACCAATTCCCTGGTGAACACAGATCCAAACCCCGTGGATCTTAAAACAAGGAGAAATCAATCAGGTTCTTAAAAAGAAAGCTTTTAATTAAAGAAGAAAGGTAAAAATCATCTCTGTAAAATCAGGATGGAAAATGCTTTACAGGGTAATCAAATTCGTGTAGCCCAGAGGAACCTCCTCTAGCCTTAGGTTCAAAGTTAAAGCAAACAGAGGTAAAATCCTCTCAGCAAAAAACGTACATTTACAAGTTGAGAAAACAAAAATAAAACTACTCCACATTGCCTGGCTGTTACTTACAATTTTGAAACATGAGAGACTGATTCAGAACGATTTAGAGAGCCTGGATTGACGTCTGGTCCCTCTTAGTCCCAAGAGCATACAACACCCAAAACAAAGAGCACAAACAAAGACTTCCCTCCACCAAGATTTGAAAGTATCTTGTCCCCTTATTGGTCCTCTGATCAGGTGTCAGCCAGGTTTACTGAGCTTCTTAACCCTTTACAGGTAAAAGAGGCATTAACCCTTAACTATCTGTTTATGACACGCCCCCCAAATCTCAGACAGTGTGGAACCACACTGGCAGTGATTTCTTCCTAGAACTTTAGAATAAACAGATTAATAAAACACATGCACCTTTACATATACTACTAATTATGTAAAACTACAAGATATTCTACATTTCAAGGACAATTTTTAACCAGCTGATTCTGGGAAACTTTCACAGTAGAGTGCATCAGCAACTTTGTTAGAAGCTCCTGAAATTGTTGAATTTCAAAATCAAAATCTTGGAATGCCAAACTCCATCGAAGAAGTTTTTTGTTGTTTCCCTTGGCAGTATGAAGCCACTTTAGCGCAGCATGGTTGGTTTGTAGTTGGAAACGCCGTCCCCAAACGTATGGGCATAGCTTTTCCAGGGCATACACAATGGTGTAGCATTCTTTTTCACTGATGGACCCATGGCTTTCCCTCTCAGACAGCTTCTTGCTGAGAAACACGACAGGATGAAATTCGTGATCCGGTCCTTCCTGCATTAAAACTGCTCCTACACTACGCTCTGAAGCATCTGTGATTACTAGGAATGGTTTGTCAAAATCTGGGGCCCTTAGCACAGGGTCAGACATGAGTGTTGCCTTAAGCTGGTTAAAGGCCTTCTGATACTCATCAGTCCACTTAACTGCATTTGGCTGGGTCTTTCTGGTCAGGTCTGTTAGTGGGGCAGTGATTTGGCTGTAGTGTGGTACAAATTGCCTGTAATATGCAGCCAAGCCTAAGAAGGATTGGACCTGTTTCTTTGACTTTGGGACAGGCCACTTTTGGATAGCACCCACCTTGGCCTGTAGGGGAGTTATCGTTCCTTGACCCACCTGGTGTCCAAGGTAAGTCACTCTGTTTTGGCCTATTTGACACTTTTTAGCCTTAACAGTTAGTCCTGCCTGCCTGATGCTCTCAAAACTTGTTCCAAGTGTTCCAGGTGTTCTGCCCATGAATCAGAAAAAATGGCCACATCATCAAGATAGGCAACTGCAGATTCTCCCAGTCCTGCTAGGAGACCATCCACAAGTCTTTGGAAGGTGGTGGGTGCATTTCGCAGCCCAAAAGGAAGCACATTAAATTCATACACCCCTGCATGGGTGATGAAGGCTGACCTTTCCTTGGCGGGTTCATCTAGCGGTACTTGCCAGTACTCCTTGGTTAAGTCTAATGTAGAGATGAACTGGGCATGTCCCAATTTCTCCAATAGCTCATCGGTGCGTGGCATTGGATAGTTGTCGGGACGAGTCACAGCATTTAGCTTACAATAGTCCATGCAAAAGCGTATTTCCCCATCTGGTTTGGATACCAGAACCACTGGAGATGCCCATGCACTGGTAGATGAGCGTATGATACCCATCTGTAGCATGTTCTGGATCTCCCGTTCTATAGCAGCTTGGGCATGAGGAGACACCCGGTAGGGTGGGGTTCTAATTGGGTGAGCATTACCTGTGTCAATGGAGTGGTAAGCCCGTTCAGTCCATCCTGGGCTGGCTGAGAAAATTGGGGCGAAGCTAGTGCACAACTCCTTGATCTGTTGCTGCTGCAGACGTTCCAGGGTTGTGGAGAGGTTCACCTCTTCCACGCCACCGTCATTTTTTCCTTCATAGTAGACACCTTCAGGCCACTCAGCGTCATCTCCTCCCTGGGCTGTAAACTGACAAACCTTTAAGTCTCTGTAATAAAAGGGTTTGAGAGAATTAACATGGTACACTTTAGGCTTTAGGGTTGAGGAGGGGAATGCTATGAGATACTTAACAGCTCCCAGGCGCTCTTGGACCGTGAATGGCCCTTCCCATGATGCTTCCATTTTATGGGCCTGTTGCGCCTTCAAGACCATAACCTGGTCCCCTACTTTGAAGGAACGCTTTCTGGTAGGTTTATCATACCAGGCCTTTTGCTCTTCCTGAGCATCCTTTTGGTTTTCTTTAGCAAGGGCTAAAGAGTGTCGGAGGGTGCTTTGCAGGTTGCTTTCGAAGTCTAGTATGTTAGTTCCTGGAGAAGGCGTAAACCCCTCCCATTGCTGCTTCACCAGTTGTAATGGCCCCTTAACCTCGTGGCCGTATACAAGTTCGAATGGTGAAAACCCTAAACTGGGATGTGGTACAGCCCTGTAGCCAAAAAGCAACTGCTGCAACACTAAGTCCCAATCATTGGAGTGTTCATTTACAAATTTACGTATCATGGCCCCCAAAGTTCCATTAAACCTCTCCACCAGGCCATTGGTTTGATGGTGGTAAGGGGTGGCAAGAAGTGATTCACCCCATGAACTTCCCACAGATTTTTCATGGTCCCTGCCAGGAAATTAGTTCCCAAATCTGTAAGGATGTCGGAGGGCCAACCTACCCTGGCAAAAATGTCTGCTAAGGCCTGGCACACAGTTTTAGCCCTGGTGTTGCTTAGAGCTACTGCTTCCGGCCATCGGGTAGCAAAGTCCATGAAAGTCAGTATGTACTGCTTTCCTCTGGGAGTCTTTTTTGGGAAAGGGCCCAGAATATCCACCGCTACTCGCTGAAATGGGATCTCAGTTATGGGGAGTGGCTGGAGAGCGGCTTTGACCTGGTCTTGGGGCTTTCCCATTCGTTGGCACACCTCATAAGACCGGCATAATTAGCAACGTCCTTGCCCTTTCCCTCCCAGTGGAAGGACTTCCCCAGTCGGTCTTTGGTTCTATTCACCCCAGAATGGCCACTGGGATGATCATGAGCTAAACTCAAGAGCTTTACTCGGTACTTAGTTGGAACTACCAACTGTCTTTGAGGACGCCAGTCTTCCTGGTGTCCACCAGAAAGAGTCTCCTTGTATAAAAGTCCTTGTTCTACAACAAACCAGGATTGGTTAGAAGAGCTGAGAGGCAGTTGGGTGCTCTGTGCCGCCCCCCAAGCTTCCTGAAGGCTGTCATCTGCTTCCTGCTCAGCCTGGAACTGTTCCCTTGAGGCTGAAGACATCAGTTCCTCCTTAGACTGTGGACTTGGGCTTGGTCCCTCTGGAAGCGATGTAGGTGATGGGGTTGTTTTCGTTGATTGTGAACCACTCTCTGCTGGTGCACTATGTGATATTTCAGGCTCTGGCTGAGCCTGTTCGGTAGGGTTGTCTGCTGCTTCTGCCAGTTCAGGCCCGCTGGTGCCCTCTGGCGTTGGCTTTGGAGTTGTAGATGGGTTTGCAAGCGCTAGAGACGGTGTTGGCAATGGTTCTGGTGCTGGTTGCTTTTCCAGTTCCAGTTCTGGGACTGGATGCACTATGGCTGTTGCAGTCGTTGGCAGGGGATCCGGTTCCACCACCTCTGTCTGGGTCTCTGGTAACACAGATGGGGCCCTTGTGGATGGCTCAGGAACAGGGATGGGTGTGGAAGCTTGCTTGGCCTGGCTGCGTGTGACCATTCCCACCGTTTTGGCCAGCTTCACCTGGTTGGCCAAGTCTTCCCCCAGTAGCATGGGGATGGTATAATTGTCATAGACTGCAAAAGTCCACATTCCTGACCAGCCCTTGTACTGGACAGGTAACTCAGCTGTAGGCAAGTTTAAAGGTTTTGACATGAATGAGTGAATTGTTACTTGGGCCTCTGGGTGTTGTCAGATGCTACCAGTGTGGTGCTCTGCTCTGTTCAATGTTGATATCACTCGGCTGCATGCATGTGTTCCCTCTGTGTGCTGTCCCAGCTCTTTGAAGATAGCTGACACAGCAGACCTGAAGAGAACCCCCAATGACCACAGAGTCTAATAAGGAACGAGGCACGTCGGCCAGGTTTATTGCCGTATTGGACACAATGATAGTTCCCCCTAGATTGTTACTCTATAGGGCATACTATGAGAAAGTGCCCTTTGGCAGTGGACTCGGCTCAGTCAGTGGCGGGACTTTCCACTGCCCCCTCGGCCGGACAAAGACACCGCCCCAGGGATGCATTCTTATACACAGGTACAAACAAGTTACACATCACTCCTGATGTATTGAGGTGCAACTCCTCTACGCAGCAAGGTACAATCCGTCTACGTAGTAAGGTGCCGCCTCTCACCTTGTACATGTTGGTTCGAACAAAACAACTCTGTCCATCATATTAGCCTTTTGCCCCTGTCACTGGGATGGGTTAGTCTGTTCCTTGTTATCTGTGTGGAGTGTACAAGTATGCAAATATTCTGATATCTGGTGTCCAGTACCTTTTAGGTGTCTCTTTCTGCAGCATCAGCCCTTTCCTTGCCAGCTTCTGTGAGCAGGGCCTGCCTCTGGCTCACAGCTTAACTTTGCTTTATGTTAGCAAAGTCTTCACCATTACTTTAGTTCTGGCCTCAGGCCTCATACCAGGCCTCTGATATCAAGGTTTATATCGTAGGGCCTCCTCCTACTACACTGGGTTGATGAATTTGGGGTCCACTAAGGATTGGTGGATAGCTGACGCTTGTGCCCCCATGTCTCTCCACGCGATAACCTTCTTTCCGCCCACTCTCAAGTTTTCCCTTCGCTCCGAGGGTATTGAGAGGCATCTGTGCCTGGGGATCTTTAGTGTGATTGTGGTGTAATGAACTGTAATCAGTTGGGGTTCTTGGGGCAATGGGCCTTTACATGTCCCAGTTCATTACATTTAAAACATCGCCCAGCTGACTGGTCACTGGGTCGAGTTGGGTTGCTGGAGACTGCTGAGGTGGGACAATAGGTGTCTAGGGCTTTCCTTGGGTTGTAGGTGGGGTCTTGGTTTGCCCCCGGTGATAGGGTTTATTTTTGGTTTGCCCCCTCTGATATTCGCTCCCCTTGCTAGTAGTTTTTTTCTTTTCTGCCACTTCCACCCATTTGGCTCCAGTCTCCCCCACCTCGGTTACAGTTTTGGGCTTCCCATCTTGGATGTACCTTTCTATTTCCTCAGGAACACCCTCTAAAAACTGCTCCATTTGCATTAGGAAGGACAGCTCTTCCAGAGAGTTAGCACTTGCTCCTGATATCCAGGCCTCCCAATTCTTTCCAATGTGGTAGGTGTGTCGGGCAAATGACACATCTGGTTTCCACCTTAGGGATCTGAACCGGGATCGGTTAGAGGAACTGAGAGGCGGTTGGGTGCTCCGTGCCGCCCCCCCCCCCCAAGCTTCCTGAAGGCTGTCATCTTCCTTCTCAGCCTGGAACTGTTCCATTCTGATTCTGGCCTTGGTTTGAAAAAGTTTATAATCGTTCATGTATTCCTTAGGCATTTCAGCCACCACCTCTGCTAAGGGTCCACTGAGCTGTGACCTCGGCTCTATCATGTTCTGGTCTGCAGAGATGCTGTACCCAAGGCAGGCCCTTTCAAAATTTTCTAAGAAGGCCTCAGTATCATCACCTGCCCCTTGTAGGTGGGGAATTTTCTGGGATGGGAAACAGTATCTGGAGAAGGGTTGTTAGGGTTGATGGGTACATCCGGCTTAGCCCTTGCTAATTCCAGGGCCTGCTGGTGGGCCTCCCTCTTGGATCTCCATAGTCCTCCAGTGATCAGCCTCTTTGGCTTTCTCTTCTCTTTCTCTCTCTTTTTCCTTCTCCTCCATCTCTTTTTGTTTCATCTCCATAGCTCTTTTGTGGGCAGCCTCTTCTCTGGCTATTTCTAATTGTTTAGTTCCATCTGTCTCTTATGTTCGTTGTCTTTCTCGGTTGCTTCCAGCCTAGCCAGCTCTAGTTTGTTAGTTGCTCCACTGGTACTCATTTTCCTGCTTTCTTGTGCTGGCCACACCCCTCTGCAGTTCACTGAAACTGGGATGCACTCAGCTCAGGGCTGCTTGATTAACAGAGACTTCTAACTAGCTATACCCGAGAGGTAGAAAGAAAGAAAACGATTCAGCTTGTAAATTCCTTTTGCTGGCTGCTTGCTCACAGCTTGAAGCCTCCTCTTAACAAAGACCCTTGTTAAAAAACTTAACACCTCTGCCTTCAGGCTGCTTTCCAGGCAGCTAGAAAGGAGAGAAAAAAAATCCTACTGGCTTTTGGTTCCTAAAAAATCCCACATCGCTGCTCACCATGCCAAGGTTCCTTCCCTACTCTGAACTTTAGGGTACAAATGTGGGGACCTGCATGGACACTTCTAAGCTTAATTACTAGCTTAGATCTGGTACACTGCCACCATCCAGAAGTTAGTATCTGGAGCACTTCCTGTCCCCCCAAAACTCTCCCCTCCCTGGGTGGCCTAGAGGGACTTCACCAATTCCCTGGTGAATACAGATCCAAACCCCTTGGATCTTAAAACAAGGAGAAATAAACCATCCCCCCTCCTTACCCCTACCAGTCCCTGGTGAGTCCAGATCCAATCCCCTTGGATCTTAAAACAAGGAAAAATCAATCAGGTTCTTAAAAAGAAAGTTTTTAATTAAAGAGGAAAGGTAAAAATCATCTCTGTAAACTCAGGATGGAAAATACTTTACAGGGTAATCAAATTTGTATAGCCCAGAGGAACCCCCTCTAGCCTTAGGTTCAAAGTTACAGCAAACAGAGGTAAAATCCTCTCAGCAAAAAACGTACATTTACAAGTTGAGACAACAAAAATAAAACTACTCCACGTTGCCTGGCTGTTACTTACAATTTTGAAACATGAGAGACTGATTCAGAAAGATTTGGAGAGCCTGGATTGACGTCTTGTCCCTCTTAGTCCCAAGAGCGTACAACACCCAAAACAAAGAGCACAAACAAAGACTTCCCTCCACCAAGATTTGAAAGTATCTTGTCCCCTTATTGGTCCTCTGATCAGGTGTCAGCCAGGTTTACTGAGCTTCTTAACCCTTTACAGGTAAAAGAGGCATTAACCCTTAACTATCTGTTTATGACAACCTTACTCCCAAGATTTTGAACTGCAGCTTTCAACTCAAGCTATTGGGCCTACTCGTTATTTCTGTCAATCCTTATTTCTGCAGTCCTTATTTAGATAACTGTAGGTACAACTCTTCAGAACCATTTATTAATCTGGTAACTGCTACCTCATTACCATAAGTGAGAGTCACACAGACAAAGCCTTGAACAATGAATGGTTATTTACCTTACCAATCACTTTTGTTCTTTGAAATTTTTTTTTCCATCTGAGTCCCATGACCTGCCCTTATCCCTGCTCCACCAGAGTCCATTTCTTCTGGGTTTATGATTTAGCAAGGGTCAGGGCAACTCTACTATGTATGCCCTTGGATCAGAGGGCATGTGGACACATCAAAAAATTCCAGTCATACATGTGAGGCACATACACTCCATAAGTGGGACATAGACAAAATATCTCTAAGAACAAGTTTTTGCAAGATAAGTAATCATTCAGCCTCATAAAACCTCTCTTTCTATTTTTGCCTTTCCACACTTTGCTATGAGTGCTAGCAATAAAGTTAAAGCAACTATATCTGAAGTGCTCTGTCAGGTGATTCATAAATTGACGTATAGGTCAGTTTTATTCCCTTTTAAGCATAGGGAGAGCAGAATGGACAACATAGAAGATGAAGATGACTTTAAACCTCTCCTTCCCCCCTCCCCTCCGCCTCAAGAAAAAATGGCGTATGTCTTGTTATGGCCTCCTATGCTGCAGAATGAAGATGGGGACTCTTGCAAATTTTGACTGCAACAATGGGACTGCTATTCTTTTAGGTTCTTCTTGTGTTCTCTTGCCTTCTTTTGCATTACATAAGTCCTATCTTCCATGTGTCATATTATACCTATATAATAAGATTTCAGGATTGTCACTCTGTCTCTGAAGCCAGTTATCTGTCAGTCAGTGTGAAGCAATGGAAATAGCTACAGGGATGGCTGAGCTCTTTTTGTTCAGAATATCACCAGGTTCAGTCATCACTGGGTTTCATAGTCTGTTACTGTCTGATTTTTACATTCTCAGACATTTTGACGTCACACCCTTGCAGTGTACAGCTACAGTAAGGCCATGCCAAGAGTCCTAAACTATTATGATATCGGAGGTAACTCAGCCAGTCACCACTGTTATTCTGTAGTTCATTTGCATGCCACAGTTTCATTGGTTGTGTGAGGAAAACTGCAGAGGTGGTGGATTACTTGGCCCAGCTGCCACACTCATGTGTCCAGCTGCCACCTGCACAAAGCAACACAATCACACACACAGCAACACAACTAACATACACAATAACCACAAACATGCGTGCCTCTCACCACAGCAGACACTCCTCATTTACCATCCACACAACTGTTCCAGCACAACCCCCCAAGACACAAATCAACACCGTCACCCACACAGCAACACAGCCAGCACACAAAATAACCCCAAACATATCTCTGAAGCCTAGAATGTCTGAGTCACTGTGAAGTGATAGAAACAGTTACAAGCATGATTGAGTGCTCTTTGTGTTTAGAATATCACCAAATTCATTTATCACTGAGATTAATAATCTGTTAACCTCCAATTTTTAAGTTCTCAGCCTTTTTACTCACATGAGTATGAATTGTACCTGTGTGACAGCTTTTGGCTACTAGTATTCTTGTAACGATCATGTTTGTTGAGTGTAGTAAATGGTTCCAGTTCTGAAAGATTAGTTAATGTGTATTAAAATTATACATTTTAAATATTTAATTGCATTTAATTAGAATTTTTTTAAACCCTGTTTTAAATAGATGTTTCAGACAGAATGAGGTCTTTCAGTTGATTTAGCAGGGTCTGAGGATATGTTCAGATATCAGTGCAATGAACAACTGTACACTAATCTACACAAATCTACACTACCGTACTACATCTGCGCAGCTGCACTGATGCAGCTGTAGCATGTCTAGTGAAGACACGCTATGCCAATGCCACTTCAGCGAGAAGCAGAAGCTGTGTCATCAGGAGAGTGTTTCCCACCAACATAGTGGCGATGCGGACAGCACAAAACTTGCGTTGCTCAGGGAACAGGCTTTTTCACACCACTGAGAGACATAACTTCTATCAACTTAGGCTGTAGGATAGACCTTCCCTAAAGAATAGTGCAGCCCTCACACACCTAGCACTCCAGGGAAATGAAGCACAATCCCTCCCCAAGCTTTTCTGGAATGGTGCAGTGATCCGACATATTCAAGCACTGTTAATATAGCGCAGGGATCAGCAACCTTTGGCATGTGGCCCATCAGGGAAATCCACTGACGGACCGGGATGGTTTGTTTCCTTGCAGCATCTGCAGGTTCGGCTGATTGCAGCTCCCACTGGCCGTGGTTCGCTGTTCTGGGCTAATGGGGGCTGCGGGAAACATTGGCCAGCACATCCCTCGGCCCACACCACTTCCCGCAGCCCCCATTGTCCTGGAATGATGAACAGTGGGAACTGCAATAGGCTGACCTGCAGACGCTGCAGGTAAACAAGCCATCCCAGCCCGCCAGCGGATTTCCCTGTCGGGCCGCGTTCCAAAGGTTGAGGATCCCTAATATAGCATATTTGTATGTAAAATACTACGAGGCATAGTGTGAATATAGCAATTGCTAGAATTTGCACTTCGCTGCCTCCAAAGTCAGTGTCCTTTATGATCTGAATATTGCTTCTTATGACTTGAGCTCTCCAAGGTATTTTACAGTTCAAGTCATGTCTGAGTAAATATCAGCACAACACTTTGTGGCAAGGTGCCAGTGCCAGTTAATTGATACAGAACAGAAGCTTTTGTGGCATAAAAAGGAAAACCTTTTTCACAAAGAGGTTTTGTTTGTTTCCTTTCCATCATCACATCAATAGAAAAAAAATAAAAATCAGGCATTTCACAATGAGGAAAACTGTTCTTACGAAGAGAAATGTTTTAGTTGAATTAGTAAATGAATACATTATCTGTTAATATACCTTCTTACTAGAGGAGCAGTTGTGGGAGGCTGGATATTGGAAAGGGAGGAGGACAATAGTGACAGTTTTCCTCTCACAGAAGAAAATTACCAGTGAAATGTGAATGGCTCTAAGTATTCAAAAGTTAGATGGTCTTTGTTTTAGTAGTAGTAGCTTCCATGTAACAAAAATGTCTGTTTTTTAGATGACTTCTACAGATATACAGAAATGTATCCAGACTTTGCAGAAGAGTATCTGTACCATGATCAGATGGAAGTTGAGAATTGTTTGAAGACTTCTCTTCCAGCCCCTAATGGATTGTGTACTGACTTCAGCCCAGAAAATGCTGACGATAAAAAGAATCCCCTGCAGAAGAAACTGAATTAATACTGCAGCCATCCTACTCCTCTCCTGGTGAGAGGAATATTTCCTTTCCTGGAATCTTCATAGTCACTCCAACTGTACAGCAACTATAACTTTTGTGTGTGAAAGATTTACTACCTTAATACTGTTCTTTAATTCCCACATGCTGTATTTATCAATATCTTCAAGCTTAATTGTCAGGAGATGGGTTTTATTTTATTTTTTTCAGAAAGGTCTTAGAAAGCCAATAATGTGATGTGCTTCATTATTAATGCACATACTTAAAGGGAAGCTACGTATTTATTTATATTTGATTGGTTAATTTCATGTACAGAATGTTGCACAAAGTGTGCATGTATAATGAATTGTAGCTAATATGGTGGTGAGTGCACTTTGGTGAATAGTTTTTTTCCCTGTTTAGGAAGATATTTATTTAGGGCTAGATCTGCTGCCCTTATTCACATAGCAGTCTCACCAATTTCAGTAGGATTATTCTCATGAGAAACGCAAGCACATTTTGGCCCTTTGTGTTGGTTTCAGTAAATAATGCAAGAAACAATTATGATTTTTTTTTGAACAAGGATTACTTGCTTTTTATTTTTGTTGTTAAATGATAAAGTTGTCTTTGTTTTTTCAGTCCATTACATGGTAGAATCAAAAGGGAAGGGCCTTTAGCTCCCATACATTTATTCTTATATACTTATCTGCAGAACGCAGTGAAATATGAAATGCTTTCAAAACAGACATGATATGTCTATGTGTACAAATGTGTGGCAAACTATGCTTTCCATGTTTTTCTGTAAAATTATTCAAATATTTCCACT
This sequence comes from Gopherus evgoodei, assembly GCF_007399415.2. Lineage (NCBI taxonomy): Eukaryota > Metazoa > Chordata > Testudines > Testudinidae > Gopherus > Gopherus evgoodei. The sequence continues at coordinate 125,333,693 of NC_044323.1, forward strand.
TATTAATTATATGAGGAATTTATTATAAACTAATTCCTTATGTATTTAATTTAGATATTAACCAGGAATCACACAGGTGCAGCTTCTTTGGTAAAAATCTGACGACAGATACACATGCACATGTGTGCATATACAATCAAATACACGTTGTAATATGGAATAATAATTTGTATCAGCATGAATTTGGAAAGATTGCATTAGTTAGGAGTGGCAAAGCCATAAGTGAGTTTTCTAAGACATCCCAAAGGAATTCCTTAAAATTTTATATTACCATGGTGTATATTCTATATGATGCAGAAATTACCCCCCTCCTTCCCTTCAAAAAAAAATTACAAATGTTTTACAGAAGTTTTAAAAATGTTATTGGCACTATTTCTTATTTCTTTCCTTTTGTAAATCCAGGTACTTTCGTTACAAGGAATAAAACTGAGCAGGGCTCAGAGGGAGAGAGAAATCAAAACTAATTAAAAAAAATTCCCAAAATGATGTAGTTTTTCTGAACATAAAAACATCAGAAGTTGAAAGCCCAAAATGTGCCTTTAAGGGCTAGAAGTAATGCTGGGTCCCAATGGGACCAAAGGAATTTCTCTCCTTAATGGTAAAAATGCTTAATCCTGCATGGTTAGTAACCCCATTACTAACCCTGTAGAACTGCACTATATCAGACTTTAAAACTCAGGCATTTTTATAATTAGAAAAGCAGCCACTGACTTAGGATTTGAATTTTGTCCATCCTGGGCCAACAAACCGTGCTAATTTCAGGCCATGGATGGAGAGGGGAGAGAGAAGGAGAAGGAAACCTCTCTCTGGCAGGTTGGTTTTTAAAAATGGCAGTTGCTTGAAACTGGTTACGGTTTCGAATGTGTTCTGGAGAGACATATCATCTGCCCTCCACATGTTAATTTCATTAAAAGTAAGTAATCAATAAATTATTGCACATATATATGCAAATTATCATACAAATAGCACATTGGTGTGTATGGTATGCTACTATACATACCATACTGTAGAACCTCAGAGTTATGAACACCAGATTTACAAACTGACCAGTCAACCACACACCTCATCTGGAACCAGATGTACGCGATCAGGCAGCAGACACACAAAAATACAGTACAGTACTGTGTTAAATGTAAACTACTAAAAAGAAAGGGAAAGTTTAAAACAAAAAGATTTGACAAGGTAAGGAAACTGTGCTTATTTCATTTAAATTAAGATGATAAAAAGCAGCATTTTTCTTTTGCTTAGTAAAGTTTCAAAGTTTTATTAGGTCAATGTCCAGCTGTAAACTTTGAAAGAACCACCATAATGTTTTGTTCAGCGTAATGAGCTGAACAAAACATTTCAGAGCTGCAAACAGCCTCCGTTCCCAAGGTGTTTGTAACTTTGAAGTTCTTCTGTATATGTGGACATGCTCTCTCTATGTGGTATATTGTGTAACAAAATGTAAAATTACCGTAATATTAATTAATGCCTAACCTACATTTTGCTTACTTATCCTCCTCCTCTCACCCCCAGCCCCGGGACTTGCTCTAACATTATAGATTTCTGAGCAGCTTCTACCAGCCACCATTTTTAAAAGGAAATTAACCTGAGAGAAAAAGATTTCCTTCTTTTCCCCAAATAGGGAATTCTACCGACACACTGAAGCCACAGTGGACTGAGAAACACAGTGAACAATATTTGGTCCTGGAACACTGACAGATTTAAAATCCAGTAACTTGCAGCAAGATAGGGCTAAAAATGAGAGGTTTTAGATGCTTGAAAAATATTGAAATTTTGACATTTTTAGGTATAATACAAGAAAAAATATTCTGGGTTAATTTTAGATGTTGTTTTGGCACCTTCTGGCACTCTTACATTTGGGCTAATGTTCTCTGCAGCACCTAGATTTACAGGTGGAGGAATATAAAAACGTTCCAATAATTTTAATTTAAAATCGTTTCTCTGTGACACATGTGGGATATACAGAATACATGGTGCAATGAGGTTTAATGTTTTTATCAGGAATCATTTGTGATGACCTACATAAATTGCTTATTGCAGCAATCTCAAACTCAAATCACCACGAGGGCCACATGCCACCTTTTCACATAAAGAAACAAAAGCCTGCCCCAGCCCCACCTCTACTCCACCCCTTCCATGAGGCCTCGCCCCTGCCCCACCTCTTCTCACCCCTTCCCAGCCCCCATTCCAACTCCTTCCCCAAAGTCCCCACCCCAAGTCTGCCCCCTCCCTGCCCCTATTCCAACCCCTTCCCCAAATCCTTACCCATGCCCTGCCTCTTCTCCGCCTCTTCTCCTGAGCACGCGGCTCCCCGCTCCTCCCCTCTTCCTCCTGGAAAGCACTAAGCACTGCCAAACAGCTGTTTGGCAGTGGGAAGCACCTGGAGGTAGGCAGAAGAGTGGGAACACGGCATGGTGGGGGAGGGGAGCTTGGTGGCCGCAGGAAATAACTCTGGGGGTGGCGGGGGGAGCTTGGCAGACTGCAGCAAATAACTCGTATTTGAGACCCCTGGCTTATTGCTTTTCCCGTTGTTAGTAATGCTGCCATCCTAATTTTATACCAGTAAAGCCCTTATAGCAGACTAAATGATCATGTATTATGTACTGAAGATAGCTATAGACTCAGCCAAAGATTCATTAATCTGAAGTTATATAACAAACCTTTTTGGAAAATCCCTAAAAAAAAAAAAAAAAAGCCTTAGAAACCCAAGCTATCCAAATTTTCCACTTGTAACCTCCACCCCACCCCGCCCCTGAAAAACATTAGAAGGTTAGAAATGCTTAGTGAAGATCTCCCAACTAATCTTAACTCTAGCCCTCTACTGTTATCAATTTCCATATTCCAGCCTTCTTTCCTTACACACCTGCCATGTAAGATGTGATCTCTTAATTAGTGCTTTTTCCTGAATGTTCAATTAAAATTTTCATTTTTGTAAAGACTTTAAAAAGGCTATAGTCTGTGTCTGTGATTCTTACATTTGGAAATGTCAATATAACATGGATTGTATAGTCTTGGTTTTATACATCTAATGCCATGTGTGATTCTTCACCTTTGCCTTTTATTCCCCTAAATAAGGGATAGAGGCTGAGGGAATAGGGCTAGATACATAAAGGAATGCCTAAATTTTAGGCCCCTTGAAAATCACAAGAACAACACTGCACTTTGCAAAGTCTGATTTAGGTGGTTAGGCTCCCTATACAGTGCACAGGGAGATCTACAAAAGCCAGCTTACTAGATAGGGATTGACCTAAGCTAGTCAGTGGGAGATACCAATGAGAGGGGGGTGTCCTAAAACCCACTCCTCTCATGGAGCTAGGCAACTGAATCCAGGCTACCAAGAGGCACCTATGTCTGCTAGTGAGTCACAACTGGGAACTCCTGTCTTGGAGTCAAGCAACTTAGGCACATATGGTATTGCTTGTGAGAATTAGCTAAGCACCTGCTTCACTCCACACAAAACACACGTGTGTGTTGCCACCACTATCCATTTTATAACTTGGGATATGAGAGATACATGTTCAATTCCCTCATCCGCCATGTGGGGAGAAGGGGAGAAAGAATTTGAAGAGGGGTTGCCCACCTCCCAGGGGAGTGCTCTAACTACTGAGTTATGGAATATTCTTATGTGGGGTTCCTTCAGTCTCTCCTGGCGAAGTTATTCCATATTGGATAAATACTTAGTGGGCTAGAGAGTGAGAAAATAACTCTATAGCCTGCTGATTAGGGCAACCATTTAGGAGGTGGGATAGCCAGAGTCAAATCTGCCTGCTCCCAGTGACTAATTATTTATACACAGTAGAACAACTTTACCAGTAGATTGAGGAATCCCTCCTTTACCAGTAGAGATTGAGGACTCTCCCATAGCTCAGATGTTAGATCACTCTTCTGGTCAGATCCTTTCTCCCCGTCTAGCAAAGAGGAATGAGAAACTTGGGCCCCCAGATGAGTGCTCTAACCACTGAGATAAAAGTTGTAAGTTTACCTCCACTAGCCAGATTCTGAATGCAACCCGATCCAGTAGGTAGCTTCTGAGTACACCTATGGGATCAGGCCCTGCACACAAGTTAAGCAGATAAACCCCTATCTTCCCCATTTTCTGAATTGCTTTGGGGCTTAGGCCGGAAATAGTCATCTAGATGCCTAGAGGGAGGCAGCAGTGCTTATGGCCAGAGGCAGAATCTTAGGCAGCAAGGAAACTTTTACCCTGAAAATATAGGCCGAGTGAGTTTTGGTGTCTAGAGGATTTAGTGGGAGTTTTGTGAATTGTAGTGGAGCCTAAAACTGGAATTTAGGTGCCTAAACCCAGGCACAGGCACCTAAATCAGGTTTATACGCCAAGGTAGGAAGATGAACTCTATGGCTAATCACACACAATTGCTTACATATTGACTTCAGGGAACAGTGGACTATATATGTTGTTTATGTCATCCTGATGTCAGTGATGTAAACAGATCCAGTTTATCTTTGAATAGTACCTTATGTAATCACTGGGGATCAGATTCTGTCAGCCATACTTATGTTGACTAATTCTTCACTCCACATGCAATCCCACTACTATCAATGGGATTACATACAGAGCAAACTACTACTCATTGTAAAGTTGATATAATCTGGTCCTACAAGATTAAAAGTGGAGTAATCTAGTAAGAGATGTTTTTAATTGTTAGGGTCACTGATTACCTATTTGCCCACTGGAAATAATTTTGTATCTAAATTTCCCCTTGTTTTGATGAGGACGGTTTGGTTAAGGTTATTGGCTGGACGACTTTAAAGAGGTATTTCTATACCTTCCACTGATTTTTTTTTAATGGAATCTTAACTTGGGATCTTTCCAAGGACTTCAAAATTTTGGGGGGGTTTTAAATGGTAACTTTATTGGTCTGTTCAATCAGAACTTCAGGTTAAGTTTTTGTCTGACAATTTCCTTAGATTTTTTTTAACTTAAAATACTGTGGGGAGCAAGGACTTCAGCAGACCTATCATTCTGCATGGGAGTGGATCCCATTCTTTCCACTTCCATGGCCTTCCTCTTTATCTCTCGCCTTTCTTTATTGTGCTCCTCACTTTAGTAACTGAATAATTATGCACCTAAAGTAACCAAAATTATATGTTGTATTCTCACATAGTACTTTTGGAAGCCACAGCTAGAGACTGCATTAACTTTTTGGTAAATTCCCAGTGGCATTGGTTGGAGCACAGTGCACATCCTCCTTCTGTCCCTTCCACCACATTCAGAGAAAGAGTGTATGCCATGTAAAATATGGAGGAATCCAACCATGTATTTCACTGCAAGCAGTTCTATCCCACATGTGGATCTTGGGAGATTCAGTCAAGTTACATTATGCACTTGTAATAGACTATATTGGCAACAGCAAATGTTTATTCCTCCAATTTTTAAAAATTGTAAGAAATTCCTGAGCTTGCCTTTTTGAGAGATTAGTTTGTAAACTAAATCAGAAATTGTCTCATACCATAGCATTTCCAGTATATTATAATCTGTAGTCAGAATTTTGTTTCTCTGTGCTCAAAGGGAGTACAGTCTTCTGTCACTGCCATGTTTACTAATCCCATTATAAAATTCTTTATTCATGAGCCACAAAATTACTTCTATGGGGAAACAACTGGGTGATAGGGAACTGATTTGCTTCCTGTCAGGAGGCAAAATAACTACCAAGAGAAGTAAATAAAATGATGTTGCTTGTAGGAGTAGAGCAAGACCTCAGTTCATATTTAATGCTCACATTTGTAAATTGATTCACCCCCAGAGTTGGTCAAAATTACACATAAATAAGTTTGCACATTGTTCACTTCATGGTAGCGTATAGTAGATATGCTTCTGTAGAAAAATAGTTGTATTTTGATGTTTGCTTGAAGTGGTTCTAGTAAATATTCCAAACAATAAACGTAGAGGTTGCCTTGATCAAGCAAATCAAATGATCTCTATATTCAGTTGAGACAGAATCTGTACTGTATCATCTTTGATAATCTCATTAAAAGGATTTTCACAAATTATGCTATTATATATTAAGTACAGCACTAATTTCCCATCTTTTCATGTGCTGTAATATTTATACTGCTTACTATATTTTTCACTCCATGCATCTGATGAAGTGGGTTTTAGCCCACAAAAGCTTATGCCCAAATAAATTTGTTAATCTCTAAGGTATCACAAGGACTTCTTATTGTTTAAGTACTGTAATTTTATTACACCAAAATACTAAATATTTCCATAATTAAAACACTATTTTTGCCCCATTCCATGGAAATAAAGAATTTTTAATTTTCTGTCCCAAATGACTTATTGATCACTTGATTTTCTTATTCTTCTAATTTGTAGTGACTATAAGAACATACAATATGTATTAGATTCAGATCAAATGTGATTAATGTACTGAAAAGAACTCTAAGGCCTCAAAAGCAATATTGAACATAGCAATTACTGTGCAGCTCTCCTTATCTACCTACCTGTATTATCATTTTCTACAGAGCACATTACAGTAATATCTAAAGTGCTGCAAAGCTAGGAAGGTCTGTTTGTTTTTTTAACAAAGGTTTATTTTGTGTAAACATTTTAGTTATGGTGTGGAAGCTTTAACAAATAGTTGGGTCTTGCGGCATGCTCTATGATAGGTCAAGACTTTGGCTGTCTTTATTCTCAGGTTGCTCATTCCATTTAAAAAAACTCTCTCAGCTGACATCATGTTACTTCCAGCTTCCGTGTACTTTGCCTATATTTTGTTAGTTGCATCAGCATAGAGAACTGCAGGTTTTGGATGGAAAGGCAGCTACTGATGTACTAGGGTCCTGCTCCATTCATGGCTTTGAAGATGAGGACTTGGGCTTTGAATTTAATCAGAAATTATGGTTGAGCTAATGTAGGATGCAGAGTTCAGGGATGATTTGCTCTAGGGCCCAGATTTCTAAAGGTATTTAGGTGCCTGAGTCCCATTTGACCATTTTGAGAATCACAGTCGGGTATAATGTATTTCAGTATTCAGCTTGAAGGTGATAAACACATGAACCAAGATTTTTGAAAACTAGAGTCTAAAGTTGTGGTTTTAAATACATATTTAAATACAGACACAAATAAATGGTCTGGTTTTCAAAATTGTAGGCCCCATTGGGCTGAGCCCTTTTGTCTCTCAGACTACCTATTTTAAGTACCTAACTATGAATTTAGGAGCCTAACTTGAGCTATTTCTAAAAATCTTGATCATGTATCATTATGGCCAGATCTCGTTTTTTCATGTGGCTTTTTCTTTCTTCCTCTGAAAGGAGGAAGAAAAAGCTCCTAGCAAGTTGAAAGTGAAGGTAAGCATTTCTAACCAGTACCACACTAGGTTGATGAGTCCAGCAAGGCCCCATGGTTTGGTTTACTGACAAATGAAGGGTGGACGTCACATGAGGACAGCATGTCAGCTGATTCTTCTAATTCCAGGCAGCATTACTCCAGTCTTGCCTGTGTCCAGTTTGAGCCAGCTGCTCTTTGTTCAGTTGCCAGTCTCTTTCAGGCATTGTGACATCTTGTGAGGGCAACTTTCTGTGTGTGTTTAAAAGGAACTATACAGCTGGAGGTGATTGAGACCATAGTCTGAGATTTCTCATGTCTTCAAGTAGCCTCATGTATATATTGAAAAGAAGGAGACCTCTCTGGGATGCCACATGGAAATGTTCCTAAAGAGGTATGACCCTCTGGAACCTAGTGGGAGGAATGACTAGTGCCCTTGTAATACTGATGTATGTACTCTAGCCATATCATGCAAATAGATCAAAAGCACTTGTGATCAATTGTGTGAAAAGATTCAGAGATTTAACAGTATGAGCACTGAGACTGGATCTCTGTTATAGCCATGAGAAGATAATCTATTAGCACTATCAAAGCTTGTGTCTATGTAGAAATTTCCTGTATCAAGTATTGGTGAAGGTCAAGTAGACGATTGCATTTTTCAGGAAGACTGGAAGGCTTGCTTTCTGTAAAGGTGATGTTAATAATTTCAATGGCTTTCACCAGTCAGGGGGACAGGAGTGTTCCTTGTTTTGCAGGGAGCTCAGCATTTTTTAAGGTTTCTTTCATCATATGCCGTGGGACCAGACTTGGGTGGCAGGGTGGTGGTTGCTTTCTAATGTGACTAAGTTTTCTGTCTCAGAAAGTTCATCTTAAATTTAATTTTCTGTGGAATGGGTGGCATTTGAGAGTAACATTACTTTTCTTCACTCCAATCTTGACCTATAGAGCCAAAAAGCCAGAGGATGACTTGGTTGGACTTCTGAACCCCACAAAGACAGAACCAATCCCACAGGGCCCAGTACAACATCTGTGCCTCCCCATTGAGCAGCCTGGCCTAGTGGCAACCTGGTCTGCTAGGGTGCTAATGTGGGGCCCAGGCTTCTTCCATCCTGGATCTTGTTGGCACTGTTCAGGCTGAGACATTACTGCAACTGTTATACTCAGGTCATGTTTACAAACTTTTCTTCATAACCATGACGATCAGAAACTTTTGAAATGAAAGCTGAGGCTCTGATGCCATCACAGGACTTTAGGAGGCAGAGCCCTAGAGTGAGTCACAAGAGCCTGTAAGAAATCCCTGGTTTCTATGCAGGACAAGATATCAGATGTTAGAATGGCTCTCCTTTGCAAACTACGTCAAAGACATACAGTTAGTTTCTCTCTAGTAAGTTTTCAGCTTATTTGATTGGAGATTTTTAGGTTACTGCTATCCTCTATAGGTAGAAACATATGAAGTGTTATTCTGATATACTATTTTCAAAGAAAAATGTAGCATTAGGACAAACAAAATAACAAAGGGATCAGTTAAGAGAAGTTGTTTTTTCTGAAGGAAAATGCCCATTTACCAAGCACCTGAAATCACTCCAAGTCTACAGTTTGCATATAAAGAGGTTTTGTGTGATTTAAGAAGTTGGGGATTTTTAGATTAACACATGACCTACAAAATTTAAGTTGCGTATGTTGTGTAATAGTTACTGATTTTTTATTTATTTTTTTTTTACTATTATCACCCTAGGTGGTGAGTGACCATTACTCTAAGAGTTGACGATGTAGTAAATAGTTTTTTCTCACAGATGCTGGAGAAAGATGAAGCTGTAAGACTTTTCATGTTACCATGGTACTGAAAATGAAATTCATCTGAATTTCTAAGTTATGAGTTTATATGGGAAATCACAAATACATAATTTTTGTTACTAGCATGAAAATAATTTTGTATTTCAAATGCTGAAGAAATAAACTGTAAAGCTCTTGTATGCTGTAAGTATATATGCTGGAGGGAAGGTTTAAGCAAGTCAGTATTGTGACTACTTTTCTAACCAGAAAATCAGTTTTTAAATAATCCAAAACTGAAACTTTTTTTTTTAAATAAAATTCCTTAAAGAAGTTACACTTGAGTCTATTAGCAACCATACATATTTAGGTAGACAAAAAAGCTAAGCTACTGTAGCTGCTTGTCTGCGTAGTAATTTATCTAGTGATTTGTTTATATTATAATGTTACGGCTTTCTGTAATAACTTTTTAGGGGTTTTAAGAGCCCCTTTCAAATCAGTAAATGTTAGAGAATTACAACTAAACAATGTAGTAATCTTTTTAAAGTAGAAGAGTTTATGTTCTGAGGACCAAGGCTATCTACTAACTTTGTATTATATGCTATTTAACTTCAGTGTTGCAACATTCTGCTCACTGGGACCATTTTCTGACCTTTTTGTAATTCCTAATGTCCCTCCAAGTGTCTAAGAAACACTTCTCTTTTGATCATTGATACTGGCTTATCTTTTTTTGGAAGAATAAAAGTTGACTGATCAAGCAAGTTGCAAATATTTCAAAACAAAATATTTAATGTTTTAAAATCTCTTGAATAACCATTAAACTAGCATCAACACAGAGTTATGATTTATTGTAACATATTACGTTATTAATTTTTAAACAGAATTTAAATTGGGGGGTAGAAAACTTAGTCTCTTTCTTTTTCTTTCTTAAATGTTTACTACTTCTGCTGCCAGTATAGACTACTGCCATAAACAGAATAATTCTAATTGGACCAATGACCTGTGCCAATATGGCAGTTCCTATGTTCTTATTGAGGAAAGCCAGTTGTGTAGGAAGCCACTTAATAGGTATTAGGGGCCCATTCCAGCTCTAGTTGAAGTCAATGGCATAAAACTCTCATAAATTTCAGTACTGCATAATATTGATGTTTTTTTCTGCTGTAGATGTCCCTACAAGCAAGTTTCTATGGTATATGTGTACATAGACCATTATCTTTGAAGTGAACTGAATTATATTTCATCATTTTTTTAAAAAAGGAAAGTAATCAAATGTATTGTTCGGATAGTGGAGGTGCTTTGACTGGATGTTATCCCTTTTCCAAATGAAGTATAGTTTCAGTGCTAAAAAAATGATTCTATAGTTTTTATTAAAATGCATGGAAAACAGCATATTTAAAAAACTGGATTTGTGTTTTGTATGTTTTCTCAATTTTTAAACAGTCTGAGTCTAATGGTACCTCATAATACCAGTGATGTTCAGTAAGTAATTTCATAAAGGAAATACCTCAACTTGAGCAAATATGTTTTCCTGTTAATTGAAAATATGTCTTCTTTAATATTGACTATGAAATGCTATAAACTGAACTGAGCCAAGCAGCAATGTAATTACATAAGTTTAAACCATGCTTTGAGTGGTACGCTGATTTACTAAAAGAGAATTGACGTCAGTATTTATGAATTATTCCAGGGGCTCCTTATGAGTGTTAATGTGCATTATGAAATCACTGTTCATTTTGCTCAATGGGACATTTTCCTTGTGACTCTTTTGCTGTAAATTGAATTTTCAGTATGGAGCCAAATTAAAAAAAAAACACAACAAAGTGTTTGGTTTTCTTTTGCTTTAAGTTTTTGATTAACTGCAATGGTCACAACAATCAGAAAGGATATAAATGTTAAATAATATGTAAAATTAAATCCCTATACAGCAATCAAAATACTTTCCTGGTGTAAACCCTCAAAGGAAACATGGAAGGGAGCTTGAAATGTACACGATTCTTGTAAGTACTGTATAAAAAGAGGAATATCAAGTAGGAGTAAGAAGATGGTATTTATATAGAGAGCAGTAGTGTGAGCATTAGTAGAATATTGTGTCCAGTTCTGGTGTCCACACTTCAAAAAGGATGTTGAAAAATTTGAAAGCGTTCAGAAAAAAAGTGATTCGAGGTCTGGAAATGATTCAAGGACTGGAAAATGTCTTACAATAATAGACTAATGAAGCCCAATCTATTTAGTTTATCCAAGATAAAGTTAAGAGGTAACTTGATCACACTCTACAAGTATCTACGTGACTAAGAGATTTCAGATAGTAGAGAATTCTTTAATCTAACCGACAAAGGCATAAAAAGATCCAAGGGCTGGAAGCATTCAAATTGTTAATAAGGCACACATTTAACAGTGGTTGTTGGCCCCTTACTGAAACTTTGGTTGGCCCTCTCAAACCAAAAACAGAGAAAGGGGAAGGGCTGAAGAGAAGTCAAGATCCTGAGACTGACAGTCCCCAGGGCCAATGGAAAGAGTGCTCCAACTCAGCCAGATTGAAAGGGCAGATAGATCAATGAGGGAGTTGAGAGCCCAGGGCCAATTCTCTGTGAGAGTTGGAGCTGCCAGGACAGAATAAGGCAGAACCAGAGAGAGCGCTGCAGCCCAGAGGCAGATCTAAGCTGAAGGCAGAGCAGCAGCCCAGAGCCAGAGCAGCAGAGACCAGCCACACTAATGGTGAGCCAGGACTGAACTACAGTGGGGAGCTGCAGGGCCAGAACCAGGATAGCAGAAGGCTGGTCATGCCACAAGTAATACTGGAGCTGAGCTTAGTGAGCAGCTGGGGAGAGCAAAGTGGGGACTCTGGGCAAAGAGGGCCAAACACAGGAAGATATTGTCAGACAAGAGGGCCATGAAGGCTGGATTTCTAGGGGCGGGAGTGCAAAACTGACAGGAGAGCCAATACTCAGAAGGGTCTCACCATCTTGAACCTGAGGGTGTGTAGCCACCACCAGAGCAGATATCTTACCCATGGTATCACGGCAGCAAATCCAGGTCCTGGGAAGGAGGCCTGGAACATGGAACAAGGTCAGCTCCCAGACTACTGCACTGGGCAGCACAATATGGGGAAGAGGTGACCAGCTCTCTGTGGAGAAAGAAGTGGTTCAGAACTGTTTAGAAAAGCTGGACAAGTACAAGTCCATGGGCCCGGATGCACTGCATCCGAGGGCGCTAAAGGAGTAGCGGATGTGATTGCAGAGCCATTGGCATTATCTTGGGCAATCAGGGGAGGTCCCAGATGACTGGAAAAAGGCTAATGTAGTGCCCATCTTTTACAAAAAAAAGGAGGAGGATCCAGGGAACTACCAGGCAATCAGTCTTATCTCAGTCCCTGGAAAAATCATGAAGCAGGTCCTCAAGGAATCGATTTTGAAGCACTTAGAGGAGAGGAAAGTGATCAGGAACAGTCAGCATGGATTCACCAAGGGCAAGTCATGCCTGACTAACCTAATTGCCTTCTATGATGAGATAACTGGGTCTGTGGATGAGGGGAAAGCAGTGGACATATTATTCCTTGACTTTAGCAAAGTTTTTCATATGGTCTCCCACAGTATTCTTGCCATCAAGTTAAAGAAGTATGGGCTGGATGAATGGACTATAAGGTGGATAGAAAGCTGGCTAGATCATCGGGCTCAACAGGTAGTGATCAATGGCTCTATGTCTAGTTGGCAGCCACTATCAAGCAGAGTGCCCCAAGGGTTGGTCCTGGAGCCAGTTTTGTTCAATATCTTCATTAATGATCTGGAGGATGGCCTGGATTGAACCCTCAGCAAGTTTGCAGATGACACTAAACTGGGAGGAGTGCTGGATACACTGGATGGTAGGGATAGCATACAGAGGGACCTAGACAAATTAGAAGATTGGGCCAAAAGAAATCTGATGGTGTTCAACAAGGACAAGTGCAGAGTCCTGCCACTTAGGATAGAATAATCCCATTCACTGCTACAGACCGTGGACTGAATGACTAGGCAGCAGTTCTGCAGAAAAGGACCTAGAGGTTACAGTGGATGAGAAGCTGGATATGAGTCAACAGTGTGCCCTTGTTGCCAGGAAGGCTAACAGCATTTTGGGCTGTATAAGTAAGGGCATTGTCAGCAGATCGAGGGATGTGATCAATCCCCTCTATTCGGCATTGGTGAGGCCTCATCTGGAGTACTGTATCCAGTTTTGAGCACCACACTACAAGAAGGATGTGGAAAAATTGGAAAGAGTCCAGCAGAGGGCAACAAAAATGATTAGGGGGCTAGAGCATCTGACTGGGATTACTTAGTCTGCAGAAGAGAAGAATGAGGGGAGATTTGATAGCTGCTTTCAGCTACCTGAAAGGAGGTTCCAAAGAAGATGGATCTAGACTGTTCTCAGTGGCAGCAGATGACAGAATAAGGAGTAATGGTCTCAAGTTGCAGTGGGGGAGGTTTAGGTTGGATATTAGGAAAAACTTTTTCACTAGGAGGGTGGTGAAGCACTGGAATGGATTACCTAAGGAGGTGGTGGAATCTCCTTCCTTAGAGGTTTTTAAGGTCAGGCCTGACAAAGTCCTGGCTGGGATGATTTAGTTGGGGATTGGTCCTGCTTTGAGCAGGGGGTTGGACTAGATGACCTCCTGAGGTCACTTCCAACCCTGATATTCTATGATTCTATGTCAGGAATAGGCTGTGAATTTTCTTAAGTTCCAGAGACTATTGTTTATGGTGTTCGCCATGCCTTGATCCTTTAATCTTTATCCCTTATTTTTTACCACTGCTGTCTAATAAATTGCATGTGGTTTAAATTCACTGTAGTGATCACTGGGTCAGGAAAGCGGCCAGTGAGGAGAGAGTACACCAGAGCAGGGACACCCTTGGCTCTGTCTTGAGTGACCCACAATGAGACTGGTGTCTAAGCAGCCCAAGGATCCTAGGCCCGGCCTTATTGGGATTATGAGGACTTTGTCACATGGGAGAGTGGAAGAGGAGTCATCTGATACCACCAAGATGTTATAGAGGCCAGGAAGATTCTGCACGATAGCTGGATTATTCCCCTGCTTACATTATTGGCATCACAAACAGGATCCTATCCATAGGATTCACCCCATTCATTTACTGCTTGGGTTCTAGTAGCACTGTCCAGGTCTGATCAAGAACTCTACCATGGCTGGAATTGAAGAACAACAGGCCCAGTTTCTGAACTTCAGCACAAATTATCAGACCAGGCTGAGGAGTTATGAGAAGCTGGAACTGCAGAGAGAGAAGTCTTATCACAGGCTAAGGCTGTAACAAACCAACAGGCAGTGGAAGCTAAGAAAAACCTTACTATTAATGTCCCACAGGAGCAGAAGGTCTCAGAGTTCAGTTATTTGGCCTGATGAAATGCATCCTAGAATACTCAAGGAGTTAATAGAGGAGGTATCTGAGCCTCTAGCTATTATCTTTGGGAAATCATGGGAGATGGGGGAGATTCCAGAAGACTGGAAAAGGGCAAATATAGTGCCCATCTATAAAAAGGGAAATAAAAACAACCCAGGAAACTACAGACCAGTTAGTTTAACTTCTGTGCCAGGGAAGATAATGGAGCAAGTAATTAAAGAAATCATCTGCAAACACTTAGAAGGTTGTAAGGTGATAGGGAATAGCCAGCATGGATTTGTAAAGAACAAATCATGTCAAACTAATCTGATAGCATTCTTTGATAGGATAACGAGCCTTGTGGATGAGGGAGAAGCGGTGGATGTGATATACCTAGACTTTAGTAATGCATTTGATACGATCTCGCATGATATTCTTATAGATAAACTAGGAAAGTACAATTTAGATGGGGCTACTATAAGGTGGGTGCATAACTGGCTGGACAACCGTACTCAGAGAGTAGTTATTAATGGCTCCCAATCCTGCTGGAAAGGTATAACAAGTGGGGTTCTGCAGGGGTCTGTTTTGGGACCGGCTCTGTTCAATATCTTCATCAACGATTTAGATGTTGGCATAGAAAGTACGCTTATTAAGTTTGCGGACGATACCAAACTGGTAGGGATTGCAACTGCTTTGGAGGACAGGGTCAAAATTCAAAATGATCTGGACAAATTGGAGAAATGGTCTGAGGTAAACAGGATGAAGTTCAATAAAGATAAATGCAAAGTGCTGCACTTAGGAAGGAACAATCAGTTTCACACATACAGAATGGGAAGAGACTGTCTAGGAAGGAGTATGGCAGAAAGAGATCTAGGGGTCATAGTGGACCACAAGCTTAATATGAGTCAACAGTGTGATACTGTTGCAAAAAAAGCAAACGTGATTCTGGGATGCATTAACAGGTGTGTTGGTAAACAAGACACGAGAAGTCATTCTTCCGCTTTACTCTGCGCTGGTTAGGCCTCAACTGGAGTATTGTGTCCAGTTCTTGGCACCGCATTTCAAGAAAGACGTGGAGAAATTGGAGAGGGTCCAGAGAAGAGCAACAAGAATGATTAAAGGTCTTGAGAACATGACCTATGAAGGAAGGCTGAAGGAATTGGGTTTGTTTAGTTTGGAAAAGAGAAGACTGAGAGGGGACATGATAACAATTTTCAGGTATCTAAAAGGGTGTCATCAGGAGGAGGGAGAAAACTTGTTCACCTTAGCCTCCAATGATAGAACAAGAAGCAATGGGCTTAAACTGCAGCAAGGGAGATTTAGGTTGGACATTAGGAAAAAGTTCCTAACTGTCAGGGTAGTTAAACACTGGAATAGATTGCCTAGGGAAGTTGTGGAATCTCCATCTCTGGAGATATTTAAGAGTAGGTTAGATAAATGTCTATTAGGGATGGTCTAGACAGTATTTGGTCCTGCCGTGAGGGCAGGGGACTGGACTTGATGACCTCTTGAGGTCCCTTCCAGTCCTAGAGTCTGAGTCTGAGTCTATGTTCATTTCCCAACTAGACCAGGAGACTTTACAGTAGGGGAGAGGATCACGTCTGTGAAGGAAGCTATGTGCATGCAAAGAGTACCCAAAGAAGATCACATGTACTTTTTAGAGGAGCAACTCAAGGGCCAGGCCAATTCCACAGTAAGTTCATGGCAATGACGGACAAGAAAGGTTTGGAAAAGATATCTGAAGGGAAATTGTGTCTTACTAATCTATCTTTGAAGGAGTCAACAAACATGTGGACAAGGGGGATCCAGTGGACATAGCGTACTTAGATTTCCAGAAAGCCTTTGACAAGGTCCCTCACCAAAGGCTGTTACGCAAATTAAGCTGTCATGGGATAAAAGGGAAGGTCCTTTCATGGACTGAGAACTGGTTAAAAGACAGGGAACAAAGAGTAGGAATTAATGGTAAATTCTCAGAATGGAGAGGGGTAACTAGTGGTGTTCCCCAAGAGTCAGTCCTAGGACCAGTCCTATTCAATTTATTCATAAATGATCTGGAGAAAGGGGTAAACAGTGAGGTGGCAAAGTTTGCAGATGATTCTAAACTGCTCAAGATAGTTAAGACCAAAGCAGATTGTGAAGAACTTCAAAAAGATCTCACAAAACAAAGTGATTGGGCAACAAAATGGCAAATGAAATTTAATGTGGATAAATGTAAAGTAATGCACATTGGAAAAAATAACCCCAACTATACATATAATATGATGGGGGCTAACTTAGCTACAAGTCAGGAAAAAGATCTTGGAGTCATGGTGGACAGTTCTCTGAAGATGTCCATGCAGTGTGCAGAGGCGATCAAAAAAGCAAACAGGATGTTAGGAATCATTAAAAAGGGGATAGAGAATAAGACTGAGAATATATTATTGTCCTTATATAAATCCATGGTACGCCCACATCTTGAATACTGTGTACAGATGTGGTCTCCTCACCTCAAAAAGGATATACTGGCACTAGAAAAGTTTCAGAAAAGGGCAACTAAAATGATTAGGGGTTTGGAGAGGGTCCCATATGAGGAAAGATTAAAGAGGCTACGACTTTTCAGCTTGGAAAAGAGGAGACTAAGGGGGGATATGATAGAGGTATATAAAATCATGAGTGATATGGAGAAAGTGGATAAGGAAAAGTTATTTACTTATTCCCATAATACAAGAACTAGGGGTCACCAAATGAAATTAATAGGCAGCAGGTTTAAAACAAATAAAAGCAAGTTCTTCTTCACACAGCACACAGTCAACTTGTGGAACTCCTTACCTGAGGAGGTCGTGAAGGTTAGGACTATAACAGCGTTTAAAAGAGAACTGGATAAATTCATGGTGGTTAAGTCCATAAATGGCTATTAGCCAGGATGGGTAAGGAATGGTGTCCCTAGCCTCTGTCAGGGGATGGAGATGGATGGCAGGAGAGAGATCACTTGATCATTGCCCGTTAGCTTCACTCCCTCTGGGACACCTGGCATTGGCCACTGTCAATAGACAGATACTGGGCTAGATGGACCTTTGGTCTGACCCGGTACAGCCATTCTTATGTTCTCCTAGAAGTGTTTTGCAAAGAAAGTACCTATAGGAAAACGACGAAAGGAGTTCTTTAAGAGAAAACAGGAGTCTGGTGAAACTATCCGAGCATACATATACGACCTCCTAGGAGAGAATAAGCAAAATGGAGCAGTGAGAGCCTAAATGATTGGCAAATGCAGATATGGTCCTAAAAGAGTAATTAATGCTAGGGCTCTGGGTTGACTCCCTCTGCCATGAAATGAAGAGGAAGTTTAAAGAAAAGGCCAGTATGAAGTTCCATGAACTAATGCAAGCTGCCATTATGTGGTCTGAAGGAGATGAAGTTCCTGTGGAAGAGATGGCCATGCTCAACCTCCATACACAAAATGTGGGCCTAGTGAATGTAGTTATTGGGGGAAAGGCCCTTGCCAAAAACACAGTTAACACTGGAAAATTTAAATGAAGCTGTGCAGAAACTGACAGTCCAACAAGGGAGATACTGAAAATGATGACCAAGGTTAAGAAAAAAAATCTCCACTAGTACACCAAAATATCCCAGGGCACTAGGATCCCAAAGATTCCTGCTGCAGAACAACCAGGGAAGGTACATTTGTTAAACTTGTGAAAGGCCAGGGCATACTAGCCAAAAATGTCCACTGAGAAGCAGATGAGAGTTCCAGGCACCCAAAATCAAAGGGGCACCAGGAACAAGCGACCCAGGTAGAGAGAGAGGGGTTTCTACAGCTGTCCCTAGGAAAAGGGCAGCGCGTGCCAACAATAAGAACTCTGATGATGCTGGTATGCTCAGCGACTTCTGTCGCTGAGCATTCAAGGACTGCTTGACAGTGGAAATAACCATAGCAGGGGTGAGGACCCACAGTTTGATAGACACTGTCTCAGAAGTCACCACCATTTCTGAATCATACTGCCAAAATTACTTAAAGGAGAGAGAGATGACCACACACTATACCCAATTTGTACAGCTAATGGCAGTTAATGGATAGTGGGATGTCTTGAAGCTGATGTAGGGTACATGGGCCAAATAATCCTAGGGCAGTGGTCTCCAACGTTTTTACACACAAGCCACTTTTTGAATTTAAGTGCAACCCAGGATCTACCCTCTCCCTTTACTGAGGCCCCGCCCAACTCACTCCATCCCCCCTCCTTCTGTCGCTCACTCTCCCCCACCCTCACTCACTTTCACCAGGCTGGGGCAGAAGGGGCTGCAGGCTCTGGCTGGGGCCAAGGGGTTTGGAGGGAGGGAGGGGATAGGGGTGCAGGAGGGGATGAGGGGTGCAAGCTCTGAGGGAGTTTGTGTGCAGGAAGGAGTGCGGGCTCTGGGAGGGAGTTGGCTGCAGGAAGGGGCTCCGGGCTGGGGCAGAGTTGGAGTGCAGGAGGGAGTATGTAGTGCTGGCTCTGGGAGGGGGCTCAGGGATGGGGATTGGGATGCGAGAGGGGTGTGGGTTCCAGGCAGCACTTGCCTCTGGTGACTCCTAGGTGGTGGCGCAGTGGGATTAAGGCAGGCTCCCTGCCTGCCCCAGCCCCATGCCACTCCTAGAAGCGGCTAGCATGCCCTTGCAGCCCCTAAGGGGGACACATGGCTCCACTTGCTTCTCCTGCCTGAAAGCACAACCCCCACAGCTCCCATTGGCCACAGTTCCCCATTCTGCAAGCAGAGATTCCTGCCCTCCCTACCCCGCCCCAGGGGCCGCAGGGGCATGCTGGCCGCTTCCAGGAGTGGTGTGGGGCTGAGACAGGCAGGGAACCTGCCTTAGCCCTGCTACAGTACCAGATTTTTAGTGGCCAGAGATCACAATCAACTGTCAGAAGCTCCAGGATCAACCAGTTGATCACAATCTACCGGTTGGTGACCACTGTCCTAGGGAAATGCATCTTTATCCTAAAAGACACAGCTCTAGAGAAGACTCTAATGGTGAATAGGGCACCGAGAATTCTAAGAATGAGTATTATAAAACAGCTGAAAGAATTACTACTGGTAGGAGAAGGAATGCAGGAGATGAACTGTCATGTACAACCTAAGAAGGATGCTACACTGAAGCAGCCACTGATCCAAGTGGAGAAACAGGGTCATTTCCTGGGTCCCACTGGAGAAATCAGCTATGTTAAAGTGGCAGAAAGATAGAAGGTGGTTATAACTCCCTGGAGTGAGATTACTGATGGATGCTGCCAGGTACCAGGAAACACTGTCAGATACCGACTACTTGTAGAGCCGACGCCTGGAGACAGACTCCCTAATGGGCTCTTCATTGCAAATGTACTCACTAATGCCCCCAAAGGAAAAGTGCCACTAAGGCTGCTAAACTCAAGTGCGAAGGCCGTAAAGATGTGCCCTTGAACCAGAGTTCCAGAGCTAGAGTGACCTGAAGGAGGGTGGCACTGGAAGACGGGGATGAACTGCAAGTGGCAAAGATGGAAAAGGAAGCACAGTTTATCCCTTTGCTAGTGACATAGGGCAGTATGCTACCAGTTCCAGTCCAAATAGATAGCCAAGAGTTAACCCCTAAACAGGTTGGCCATTTGTGGGCGCCACTAGAGAAACATCAAGAGGTCTTATCCAGGGCTGAGCAAGACTTTGGTTACACCACCACAGTGACACACCCAATACTCACCGGAAATGCTGTCCCAATATAGCAAAGGATCTCACTGCAAGTGTTACAAGAGGTAAAAAGACACATCAAGGACCTAATGGCTCAAAGTGTCCTTAAGGAAAGCCACAGTGCCTGGACATCGCCTGTAGTTGTTATAATCAAAAAGGATGGTGGGATGCAATTCTGCTGCGACTACAGGAATTTGAGTTGATTTTAAGAATGCCAACCCACGAGCCTGGGTGGAGGAATCACTGGATGTGTTAGGAAGTGTGATATTGTTTTCAACTCTCAGTCTGATATCTGGTTACTGCCAGGTTGCGGTGGAAGACCAAGACCAGGTAAGCACAGCTGTAACAATTCCTTTGGGGCTATTTAAATGGACCCATGTGCCGACTGGCTTGTGCAATGTGCCCCCTACATTAAAGAGACTAATGGAGGGGTGTTGGGACATCTTCCTGATAGACATCTTGCTGATATAACTGGATAATGTTGTTGTGTTTTCCAAAGATTTTCAGAGTCTGTAGTGGGGTGGTTACCCGCTCCTGCCCTCCGGGGCTCAAAAAAGCCCAGGAGAGGGGCTGTTCCTGAGGCAAGAAGCCTGGGCTGATTGGGGAAAGTACGCTCAGCTGTGGTCAGGTCCCAATCAGGCCCAGATGGCCTCTATAAGAGGCAGTGAGCCAGAAGCCCAGACACTCTCTCTCTGGCTATAGAGGGAGAAGGGCCTGGCTGCAGGGAGCTAGACACAGGGTACCTGGGTGAAGCAGGGCTGGGGAAAGGCAGAGGAGCTGGGGAATTCCTGCCTGGAAAGCCCTAGGCTATGGCCTAGTATAAGGCCAAGAGGTGCTGGGTGTGCAAGGGGCAGCCCAGGGGTAGGCAAAGGCAGCAGGTCCAAACCCCTTTGCCTATGATGAGTGGCTGATACTGCAGTCTGACCTAGAGTGTGGGGGCTAGATGGAGACTGGGCAGTAGCCAATACCCAGGCAAAGTGGGGATAGTGGGGTGGGGGTTCCTCTGCGATGGGGAGACCCAGTTAAAAGAAGCTCCGGGGTCCAGGGAGGGACTCAGGGCCAAAGGACAGGCGTATCACTGGCCTGCAGAGGGCACTCCGGGCTGGAAATTGAGCTAATTTCCGAGGACGACCAGCAGGAGGCGCTGCAAGGGGTGAGTCCAGCCCGTCTACAGAGTCATATGGAAAAAGTAGACACTACATGTCCTTGCATATCCCAACTTTAGCTGCCATTTATAGTGACAACCAGTGAAAGCCTGCGCATAGTGCTCAGACAAAGGCAAGAGGGGGCCAAGCATGTGATCACATACGCGAGCCGAGGGCAAAGGGGGTCGGAAAGGAATGACAAAAACTACTGTGCTTTAAAACTAGAGCTGCTGAAACTGAAGTAGACTGTCACTGAAAAATTAAAGACTATTTAGTTTACGCTAAATTCATGGTGATCTCAGACCACAATCCTCTCCTAACCTAAGCGCAGTCAAACACCAGTGAATGGCCCAACTTACTGAATTCACTTCTGAAGTGCAGTATAAATCTGAAAGGCAGGAAATCAATGCAGACTCCCTGTCTAGACTACCCCAGAGGAGGAATCAGAAGGTGGAGAAGACCTGGAAAAGGACTTCCTAGTCATTCATGCAGATGCTGTGCAGACCTGCTTGTGGCTAAAGCATCCAAAGCCCAAGCATGAAGTGATAAAGGGTGCAGTACAAAACACAGTAAAGGAGATCCAGCCCCTCTCAGGGAAGGTGCTATAATCTTGGAATACGCATGGGAGGAGATCTAAAGTCTGCAATGACAAGCTGATGTTGGATGGGTCTCAGTGGCAGCCATGAACCAAATGAGGTCAGACGGGACATTTGGGGTCAGATACCCCTAGTCTAAGAAGCTGATCAGACAGTGGGAATGAGTTAGATTATACCTTGAGATGCTGTTCCTGGTGCCATACCATCTCCAAGATGGCAAAGAACTGTGTCAGTTAGTGGTACGCGTGTTGCTAAGCCAGCAAGTTTATGAGGCCAGGCATGATCATGGGGGGCATTTTGGAGACCATATCACTCTAGAGGTGATAAGGAGAAATTATTACTGGTCCAAGATGAGTAGCGGCATTCAGTCTTGGATCAGTCAGTACAAATGATGTGCCCTAGCAAAGGATGTGTTTCCTCACATCTGAGCCCCTTTGACCTGTTCCAATGTGATTCTCCCAATAGAGGTCCAAGCGCTGTGTGGGATCTTCAGAGGAGTACGAAAATATACTGACTCTCGCAGATATGTTTACCTGATTCATCATCCGTATTCCAACTGGAAACCAGATGGTATGGACAATGGCTGAAGCCCTCATAAAACACTGGTTTGTATAATATTGTTCTCCTTTGAGTTGTGTCCCTACGTGTGCTCCACTGTAGATGTGCTTGTGTCCCTGTGTTGCTGATTGGAGAACTTCAGCAGCAGTGTCTGTTAGGCCCGCAAATGTGCTGTCTCTCCTCATGCCTCGCCACGAGGTTAGCCAGCATGCACAGTTCTTTCTTAGCCAACCCTGACTAGAGACAGAGCTACCTGTATTCTCTTATGACCATTGCCTTCATTTACATATCTATAGCTAGTTAGTCTCCCCAGTTTTAGTTGTAGTTTTCTTCTTTTTCTATTTTTGTCCTAAAAAAAGGTAACCCCCCCAATAAAGTTATTTTCCCCCCTTTTTTTTTATTGGAGACCCTTCCTCCAATGGTGTATGCCCGATTCACTGGGCTTCAAGAAGTGCCTCTCCTGAAAAGAGGCCATCCCTGTAGCAGAGAAGCACTCCTCGTGCATACGCTGCCTCGGGGAAGGCCACATTTCACAGAAGTGTGGTCTCTGCCAGCAACTCAGGCCCAGGTCTTGCAAGGACTAGGAGTTCAGACAGAAGATCCATCTTTGTGGAAAGGGCCCTCCAAGCCTCCCCAAACCCATGCTGAGAGACCCCTGGCAGATGTGAGTCTTCCCCATAGCCCTCAACTTCCAAGGACTGTGGGTCCAAAGAAATCAGCCACTGATCCCTCTCAGAAGTCATCAAAAAAGAGAGCGAGAAGTCCCCAGAGTGAGCCCCAAGACAGCCGTAAACAACCTCTGGCATGCTCGGTTTCCTCAGTACCATTGGCATTGAGACAATCTCAGCCCAGTACCCATGGCTCACAAAGATCTGCGGGGGCAGGTGCCATTGATGTGCCTAAGGACCCAGTGGACACAGGCACCAAGTTAACAGCACCAAAGGACAAGGGATCTGCACTCCACTAAGAAGATGCTGCCAGTATGCGCTATGCCATTGGCACTGCCATCAATGCCCCATTCAGCACCAGAGCAATTGGTGTGGGCAAGATCTCCATTCCCCTCGGCATGACCAGTGGCACTGAATTGGTCGGTAACAACAGAGTTCTGGCACTCAAGAGACCTCCGCATATCTGGCATACTGGAGTCTCCTTCTCTGTACCAGGACCTTCCGACTGGGAATGAGAAAGCGGACCCGAGCCAGGAGAAGGGCAAGGGAAACATAAAGGAACAGAAAGAGATGCCAGATACTGAGAGTGGCTGCACCAAGATAGCGGAGAAGGCCAAAGGGCCAAACAGGAGAGAAGGAAGAGTCCCTTAGAAATCCAGCTGAAGAATGTAGGGACTTATATGGAGACAAATCAAAAGGAGCTGGGAACTCAGACCCTGGAAGAAGGGTACTGTGAGAGCCAGCAGAACAAGAGCCAGGGCTGTGGGAGAGGCTGAAAGCCACTGAGCCGGCCTTGCAAATACACAAAATGGTGCAGATGGCACATACAGGGAAAATTAGGAATACCAGGGAGGAACATGACAACTTGCTCCTGGTAGTGGAGAACCTGAGACAGGAGAGGGACACCCTGCAAGCACAAGTGCAGGGGAAGCAGGGGAGGTAACCCCCCTGTGACAGTCGGTCTTAAGGGGGAGGGTGTGTGATGGGGCACCTGCCCCACACTGGGCTTTAAGGGGTTAATAGAGCCCTTGGGAGGCTATGCAGGAAGCAGCCGATCAGAGAGGGACTGTGAGGAGCAGCCAGTAAGGGCTGGCCCATATAAGAAGGGCTGCAGAACAGAGCAGCTTCAGCCACTCCCTGGAGCTTGAGGAGGGAGATGGACTGGCTGCCTTGCAGGCTGAAGGCATCAAGCACCCTGGACAGAGCAGTGCTGCAGGCAGAGACCTGCAGATCCAAAGGCAACTCCTGGTAGCCTGCAGGGATCTGCAGGCTGATGCCCTAAGGCAAGGGCAAAGACGGTGCTGGGGCCACGGGGAAGTGGCCCAGAGAAATCTACTAAGGAGTTGGAGCGACGCCGTAAGCAGTGGCCACCTACAGGGTCCCTGGGCTGGGAGCCTGAGTAGTGGGTGGGCCTGGGTCGTCCACCTCCTGCCCCCACTTGCCACTGAGGAAGTGGCTGAACTAAGGGACATTCTCCCTGAAGGGGGAAGCACAGAGTGTGGCACATCCGGAGAGCTGTGTCATGAAGAGGACTCCGCAGTCCTGGCAGTGACATAGGTCCCTGGAGCAGAATTTTCAGCAGTGAAATGCCACCAGAAGAGGGCGCACTGGCTAGCAGAGCTGATCCCTGGGACATCCAGCAGGGGCACCGCAGTGGTGAGTCCCACCCTGTCACACAAACACTGTCAGGTACCATTAGAAAAAATTAAGGACACCTGTTACAAGCTCTTTGATATACTCCACTTCTCCTCATCCTCAAAAATAGCCTCCCTATTAATGAGGCTCTTCTGGACCCCACAAAAACCATTTGGCAGACCCCAGCATTGGCGATGCCTACCTGCAAGTGGGCTGACAAAAATATTATGTTCCAGCAAGACAGATGGAATTCCTCTTTTCCCACCCTCCAGCCAATTCCATCGTGATGTACACTGTCAATTCTTATGGCTACCAATACCAAATGAGGTCCATTCCCTATGACAGGGATTGCAAGAGCTTGGACCTCTTTGGGAGGAAAGCTTACTCCTCAGCCATGCTACAGTTTCAAATTGCCAGTTACCAAGCCCTAACGGCAAAATACGACTATGTAAACTGCTTCAAATTGAACAATTTTATTGATCAGCTACCTGAGACACACTGCAACCAATTCAAAGCCATCATTCAGGAGGGACAGTTAGTGGCCAAGACAATGCTACAATCTGCCTTCAACACAACTGACACAATGGTCAGGTCCATCTCCACAGTGGTGGTTATGTGGCATATGGCATGGCTACATCTGTCGGGCTTCCTTAAGGCGATCCAATAGACTTCCAAAGACCTTCCCCTTGAAGGCACCAAGCTCTTTGCAGAGAAGAAAGACACCTCTCTTCACGCCCTAAAAGATATTAGGGCTACTCTCCACTTGCTGGGCATCTACACACCAGGACAGAAGAGAAAATGTAGTCTGCAGCCCCAGCAAAAACCAGGTACCTCCCACTACCCAACTCAGTGCTACTACGAGACTCAGAGGAAGAAAACTAAGTTCACTAGGCATAAACCATCTGGCCCAGTCTTCCATGCCAGCCATCCACTTCTAAGCACCAATTTTGATGTGTTGGTCGAGACATTGATAGACCACCACTCTCTACCCATTTGGTCACCATCTGGCAATGGTCTGCAGCATCTGGCAATGCATAACATCATACCAATAGCTCTTGGAGATGCCTCACAATGGGTACTCCATCCATTTTACCTCCCTACTCCCTCCACAATCCCTTCCCTGTCCCTCTTCAGGGATCCTTCTCACGAGAGTTTGTTATGACAAGAGAGAAATTGTCTCCTCCAGTTAGAAGCCATAGAACCAGTACCTCAACATCTATGAGGCAAAAGGGTTTTACTGTCATTATTTCCTAATACCCAAGAGGAAGGGAGGTTTGAGACCAATATTAGATCTCAGAGCACTCAGCAAGTTTGTCAAAGCTCAAATTCAAGATGTTCACTCTAGCAACAATTATTCCAGCATTGGAGCACGGGAGTGCACTAACCTCTGGGCTGAAAGTCATAAGGCAGGCAGTGATTCCTCCTTCAGCTGTTTGTGTGGAGTGAGCCAGGTACCTAACTTAAGTTTGTAAGAAATTAAGTGCCTAAGCTGCCTAAGTTCATGAGAAGGGTTCCCAATTGTGGATCAGTAGCAGAGGTAGGTGTCTCCCTGCAGCCTGGACTTAGATGCCTATCTCCAAAAGAGGGACAGAGGTTAGGACACACTTCACTTGTTGGCATCTCCCATTGGATAGCTTAGTTCGCTCCCCAGCTAGTATGCTAGCTTTTGTGGATTGCATTATTGGGCACCAATCTCTCCCATTCCTTGTATAGCGAACCTAGGCTCCTAACACAGGCTTTTTGGATCACAATGTTGTTCCTCTGATTTTCTAGGTGCCTAAAAGTTTGGCATTGCAATGCTGAGTGCCAAAATGTCTAACTCCTTTTGTGCATCTTGGCATGGGGTATACAGATATTATGATGGAGCAATCACTAGATCATAGGCACTGATTCTGTGGGTGCTCCTTTGTGCTTACATCAATCTGCCACCCGATGATCAACTGTTTGGCAGGCCCCACTGATCAGCTCCTCTCCCTCCCCCCAGCACCTCCCACGCATAACCGATTAGCTGTTCAGCAGCAGCTAGGCAGAGTGGAAGGAGCGGGGGCAGGGAGGGGTGGGGTGGAGTGGGGGTGGGGTCTTGGAGGAAGATGTGGAGTGCTGAGGTAAGTGCTTCAGGATGGAGCAGTGGAGCACACCTGGGGGAAGCTGAAAGTCAGCACCTATGCACTAGACCAGTGTTTCCCAAACTTGGGACGCTGCTTGTGTAGGGAAAGCCCCTGGTGGGCCGGGCCGGTTTATTTACCTGCCGCGTCTGCAGGTCTGGCTGATTGTGGCTCCCACTGTGAGCTGCTGGAAGTGGCGGCCAGTACGTCCCTTGGCCCACGCTGCTTCCAGCAGCTCCTATTGGCCTGGAGCGGTGAACTGCAGCGAGTGGGAGCTGCGCTCGGCCGGACCTGTGGATGTGGCAGGTAAACAAACCGGCCCAGCCCGCCAAGGGCTTTCCCTACACAAGCGGCGTCCCAAGTTTGGGAAACACTGCACTAGATGATAGTTAAATTGTGTCAGTCTCAGTCTCACAGAGTAATGATTTGTTGTTTTAAGAATAATAAAACCCAAATTATAGACGATAATTTGGAAGGAGCTCTAATTATCTTGTAAACTAAACTGACTCAGAAATATAGGGCTGGAAGGAGCAGAGAGAAGTAATTTAGTCCAACCCTCACACACTGTGATAGGACCGAGTAAGCCATTCCTGACACAAGTTTGTCTAACCTCTTCTTAAAAATGTCCAGTGATGGGAATTCCACAAACTTATTTCAATACTTAACTATCCTTATAGTTCAAAAGTTTTCCCTAATAGCTAACCTAAATCTCCCTTTCTGCAGAGTAAGTGCATTACTTCTTTCTGATGCTAGTAAACCAAGTGCAAGCTCTGGCCAAGGCCATAGGCATTAGCTACGAACTGACATAGCTGGAAACCAAACCAGCTCACGTGTATGTTAGTTTTGTTCAAAATGGCTATTAGTTTTAGAAGAATGTATTTAGTGTTTTGACTCTATGAAATGGTAGTAAGTTGCTGCATGCATTAATCTCACTTGTAATACCTGTATTACATGCTGTAAGGAAATATGTAAATTTTGCTTTATAACTTTGAAAATATTTGCTCTGAACTTGTGAACCCATGCACAGGAATCGTCATCCCCCACCCGACTCCTCGTCCATCCAGGAGGTCTATCAAAAATTAAGTGGGCCATCATAAGACAAAAGCCAAATCCAGCTTTCAAGGTTTTCTTGTCCAGCATCATCTCCTTCCGTGGGTCCTCTCTGCCTCTCTGCTTTGCTCTCCCCAGCTGCTCACTGTGCTCAACTCAAGTATTAATTGTGGCATGGCAGGCATCTGACCTCGAAGCTCCCCACTTTAGCTCAGCCCTAGCTCACCATAAGCGTGGCTGGTCTCTGCTACTCTGACTCCTCCAGCTCTGGGAAACTGCTCTGCCTTCAGCTCATCTTTACCTCCTCTGACTCTGAGCTGCTGCTCTAACTTCCCTCTCCCCAGTTCAACTCCAGCTGCTGTACTCTCCCTGGGTCTGCCTTACTATGCTCTGGCAGCCCCAGCTCACAGAGGACAGGCCCTGGGCTTTTGACTCCTATTATAAATATACACAGGGCAGCTGTACTGAATTGCCTTACCTGTAAGGGGTTAATCAGTTCAATTAACCTAGTTGGCACCTGACCAGAAGAACCAATGGGAGAAAGAAGATACTTACTAATCTGGGAGGGGTAGAGGGAGGTTTTGTTTGTGCTCTCTTTGTTTGTTCCTTCTCTGGATGGAGAGAGGGTCCAGGCAGGAAAAACATCTCCTGGAAACGTACCTGAAATGAGCATCTAAGATTACAAAAAGTGTAAATAAGGCAAGGAACCCCGTTAGATTATCATTTGTTTTAGTTTGTTAATTTTCCTTATGCTAAGAGGTAATTTTATTCCTGTTTTGTAACTAGAAAGCAGAGTCAGAGGGGAATCTTCTGTGTTTTAAATCTTTTTATTTACTCTGTAAAGTTACCTTCTGTCCTCATTTTGCAGGTGTGATTCTTTTACCTTTTTTTTAAATAAAATTCTTTTAAGAACCTGATTGATTTTCAGTGTGCTAAAAACAAAGGGGTTTGGTCTGTGCTCACATTGTATATTATTCTCAAGCTTCCCCAGGAAAAGGGGCGAAGGGGCTTAGGGAATATTTTGGGGAAACAGGGACTCCAAGTGGCCATTTTTTCTGAATTTTTGTCTAAATCACTTAGTGGTGGCAGCAATACTGTCCTAGGACAAGGAAAGGATTTGTGTCTTGGGGAAGTTTTAACTTAAGCTGGTAGAAATAAGTTTAGGGGGTCTTTCATGTGGGTCCCCACATGTGTACTCCAGAGTTCAGAGTGGGGATGGAACCTTGACAACTCCCTCAGTGGCCTGCCTCCCCAGTGAATCTGGCTGACTTGAAGTGCTGGCCTCTCCCAATCAGCCATGGAGATGTGCCAGTCTCAGGATCCTAACTCCTCTTCAGCCCTTCCTCTTTCTCCTGATATAAGGAGAGCACCAACCAAAAAACCCCACCAAGTTTCGGTAAGAGTCCAATAGCCCACTGACATTCCCTCTTGCTAAAATTCTTCCCCCACTAGAATGTTCATACCAGCACTTCCAGGTCCTATATTAACAATAACACTTACAAGGATCATATTATATATGAAAAGCATTAACACTTAACAAAGGAACATCTATTTAATATTCTGTTTTCTCTTCTTTATACTATACATTGTAACATTAATTTAAACAATACTTGGAACCAATAACATAATCATCTCTAAAATTAACAGGTGGTACACACTGATCAGTTCTCTTGTACCTTCTTAATGCTGGTGGTTCTATTCCCCTGTTGTGGGGTAACACCAGGTCAATTTGAGGGATCTGACCATTTTCATCAGGGTTTGGGTTTGCCACATCCTGTTCTCCTCACTATTCAGTTTGTGGGATTAGAATCATATCCCACTGGTTTCAGTCTCTTCCAGGCATGCGCTTCTGTGCATCCTATGGTCCCTGACTGGAGTAAAAGTACAATGTTTTAGCTGGTCCCTATATACTGCTCTCTCTCAGGAACTCCTTGTCCAGGCCAAATAGTATAAATTGGAAGCTAAGGATTGTACTGAGCAACTACAATGTGCAGATTTGACTCCCACTTGTCCTGTACTTTATTACATCCCTGGTGTCTACGGTTATGAACTAGTACACAGTCACCAGGTCTGATAAGAGTCCTACTGAACTTGCGATCATAAGTCTTCTTCCTACTTTGGGTTGTGTCTAGAGCTGTAGAGCAACTTCACAGGCTGTCTTCAGCTTTTCATGGTAACCTTTGACCCAGTTGTCCAAATTGGTCACCTTATCCTCCTCGTGGCCCTCTCTCTCCAGGATATCTAATGACAATCTGGGATCTCTCCCAAACATGAGATAAAAAGGGGCATAACTCACTGATGAATGGACATGGCTGTTGTATGCCAGCACCAACTCAGGGAGATGTTCCTGCCAGGCTCACTTCTTTTCAGGCAGGAGTGACTTAGCATGTCATTCATTGTCCGATTAAATTTTTTGGACTGAAGATTGTCTTGCAGATGATAATGTTTTTCAGCTTTTGACTATACCATACCGTTTGCACAGCCTCTGACTTAAAATTCCTCCCCCGTTCTGAGTGCAACTTTACTAGACAAGAAGTGACTCACTTTGTGCAGTAACGATGATTCTTTGAGATGTGTGTCCCTATGAGTGCACCACTGAAGTTTTGACAGTCCTTCTTGATGGGTGGGGGAACCACTCTTCCTGCCTGGTTACACAAATTCAGAGCAGGCATTTTTACAGTTATAAAGCAAAACTTACATATTACCTTATAGCATGGAACACAGACATTACAAGAAAGATTAATGCAAGCAGCAACTTACAAGCATTTTATAGAGTCTAAACACATTTTTACAAGTCTAATACCTATCTTGGAATAATAACAACATACAGGTGAGCTGGTCTGATTTCCGGTTATGAATTTGTCAGTGCTCAGCTGATGTATACAGCATTGGCAAGTGCTAGCACATGGTTTACCAGTGTCACAGGGTATCCTGCAGAAGAATCCACTTCAAAAATTCAATGGACTATAAAGAAAGCGGCAGAGAACCTTTCACTTAAGACAACAAAGGCACCAGCACCTTTGGGCATCTGGAAGAGATTCTGACTGAGGAGAAGGTCAGTCATCATCTTGCTGGAAGACTGTGGGTGAGAAAGGTTATTTTGTACAAAGCCTTGAACTAAAATTTGCTAGATTAAATTTTAGACTTTTAGAGGCATATTTTCACTATTATTTGCTTGTTAGATTTCTAACTTTATCTCTTACATTTGAACTCACTTAAAATCCTATCTTCTTTTGTTAATAGATTGTTTTACTATTAACCTAAACCTACAGTACTAAAGCGAATATCAAGTCCAGTTAATGTGGCAAACTGGTATGTTTTGTCTCCTTAAATGAGTAAACACATTTTATTATTCCTCTGAATGTTGCAGTAGAGCGCTGGACATATCAGAGCACATGGGTCCTGAGAAGTTAGGGACTATGAGTGTGTTGGGCTCACCTGCTAACACTAGCCAAGTCTATTCAAAACAAAAGAATGTCTGATAACTGCTGGCAGACTGTTGGATTCAGAGTGGTTGAATCAGAGCCATACAGCATACAAAGTGTGTGCTCATTGCTGCCTATATATATGCCCCAACTAAGGAGCCACAAACGGCAGAAGCTTTTAGGGCACTGAGGTTAAAACACAAGTGGTGACAACCTCTCACTGCTCTGAACTGCATCCCAGAATGTGACAAACTGTTACATTTTCAATGACAAGTGAAGGATGTAAATCCACACCATGTAGAGCTCAAGATAGGAGTTTATTACACACAGCGCTGGTGGAGTGTCACCTTGTTTATTAAGCTTAGAGATACTGTCAATCAATTGATTACAATAGAATATATAGATTTTCCATGGGTGGGGGAGAGTGACGGGGTAGGCAGTTCCATACCCCAGGATAGCTTTCGTAGCGAGACAAGATAGCACATTAGCCAATGGTTAACAGGTTACATAATGTCTCCGCCCATGGTCTCAAGTTAGCAGTTAACATTTAATTAATACTTTGATAAAATGTTATTAGTATAAAAGATACATGTTGAATTCTGATATGAGGTCCATAGGAATGGAGCAACTCCTTTGATTGTCCAACAGGTACATTCCTAGGGGTTAAAGCAAAGAAACAGTGGAAGTGTATGGCAATAAAGATTGTCTTCTGTGTGTCTTAAGGCAGGCACTGGTCCCTTGGAAGGGAGGTGGAAGGATGCCATATCTTATACTGATATGTGCCAACTTTCCATAAACTCAAGGTTGGGTCTGTGGGAAGAATGTCTCTCTACAGAAGAGACTAACACAATAGGAACAGGGATTCTTTGTTCAATCTGAAACATTGGATGAAACATAATTATTCAGTTATTGCTTCAACATCTGGCATTTCTACTGACCAAGCATATCTTAGTAAGCAAGGCTTTCTGTTTATCCCAGCTTTCTCTTAACTGATCACTATTTGCTAGGCCTCTGGTCTCTTGACCATACTCTGGACATTGAGTCTGGAACAGAGCTGGCACAATCCATATACCAGGTTGTTATATAAAATGCACATGGATTTTAACCCTTCAGTCCAGAGGTGAAAGTAAGCCGGTCCAGTCTGGTACAGCATACTGGCAAGAGCCAGTACGCCATGCTGGACCGCACTGGCTTCCGCGGCAGGGATTTAAAGGGCTCTGGGCTGCTGGGCTGGGGCCGGGATTTAAAGGGCTCAGAGCTCCCACGGCTGCAGGGAGCCCAGAGCCCTTTAAATCCCCCCACCCCCCGCACCTCCTGCAGTTGCGCTGGTGCCGGGATTTAAAGGGCTCGGAGCTCCCGCAGCTGTGGGGAGCCAAGAGACCTTTAAATTCCCCCTTGCAGCTCCGGCAGCCACGCTGGGGCCAATTCCCCACAGCAGCTTGGGCAGCCGCACTGAGGTCGGGATTTAAAGGGCTCAGAGCTCCCGCAGCTGCGGGGAGCCCAGAGCCCTTTAAATCCCCCCATCCCGCCCCGCAGCTCCGGCAGCTGCACTGGAGCTGGGATTTAAAGGGCTCGGAGGCCCCGCCTCTTCTGGTTGAAGCCAATCCTCTGCTGGATGAGGCCACACACCCCTCAAGACTCCAGCAGTACGGGTAAGTCCTGTAAGTTACTTTCACCCCTGCTTCCATTCCTCCTCTTGATCCTAGGGTTTCCTAACCCACCAGATCAAATATATCAATTTTAATGTACCCAGTCTACTGTAGAGTCGCTGGTAAGGCACCAGTACCATCAGGAATGTGAGGATAGACACTCCTCACATAACTTGATAAAATAGCACCCAGATTCATCCCGGGGGACCTTATCACTTGAGATGGCTTTAACCTCCACTGCCTGGTTCCTTGCCTTTGAGTGCTTCACATCGGCTTGGTCCATGGTTTCCCCTCTCTGCGTGTACCTCAGATGGCCTTCCCCAATATGCCTATAATAATTGGAGATATACCAATCTCCTAGAACTGGAAGGGACCTTGAAAGGTCATTGAGTCCAGCCCCCCGCCTTCACTAGCAGGACCAATTTTTGCCCCAGATCTGTAAGTGGCCCCCTCAAGGATTGAACTCAGAACTGTGGGGTTAGCAGGCCAATGCTCAAACCATTAAGCTATCCCTCGCCCCTCTGGGCCTTGGCCAACTCCTTGATCTTTGCCTGCAGGGCCTGTAGACCCTCCTTTAGCTACTTAGGACCATTTCGGATCCCATGTTAGGTTACCCATTATTGGTGGAGTACGGTGGAGCTGCATCCTGTCAACAGTCAGGGTTGACCTTCAGGGGACCGTCATGCACACGGATGGATGTCTCAAGGGGCAGGGCTTTTCATTTAGCTCAATGGAGTGGTTCTGGGCAGTCACACACCAGTAGGTACCGTTCATCTGGACCAGCTCCGTGTGCGCCAGTTTCTCTGTAATGGCCACCTAGACAGATTCGTTAGAACACTATATGGGCATGTACACAGAATTTACTTGTCAGAGCGGGTACAACATTCACTAGGATATAATGCTCTCCCAGTGACCTCAGTGTATGCAACACCTTCTATTTTAATAACATGACCCTTCCTCCATACTGGCAAAGAGGTCATCATTCTGGCTCGCTGTAAATGAGGGATGCCTAAAGGTACCAGAAGGCTAAAGAGTATACTGTTACCTGTCCAAACTTTGGACTCTCATTGATTCCCTGTTTCTCCATGCCCATGGAGGGGTACAAGGGAGATAGGGTCCCACCGCTTTCACAAGGGCTGGGTGGACCTGGCCATCAAAGAGATTGGTTACAATTCCCTGTGTAGTGATAGCCAAAGTTTGTCCTGCTCTCCAACAACTCTCCTCCAGTGCCTGTATTTTAGTCCCATTTATGGTATCATAGAAGCATAGACTTTAAGGTCAGAAGGGATCATTATGATCATCTAGTCTGACCTTCTGCACAATGCAGGCCACAGAATCTCACCCACCCATTCCTGTATTAAACCTGTGTCTGAGCCATTGAAGTCCTCAAATCATGGTTTAAAGACTTCAAGGTGCAGTGAACCTTCCAGCAAGTGACCTGTGCCCCACACTGCAGAGGAAGGCGAAAATCCCCCAGGGCTTCTGCCAATCTGCCCTGGAGGAAAATTCCTTCCCGACCCCAAATATGGCGATCAGCTAAACCCTGAGCATGTGGGCAAGACTCACCAGCCAGACACCCAGGAAAGAATTCTCTGTAGTAACTCAGATCCTACGCCATCTAACATCCCATCACAAGCCATTGGGCATATTTACCAATGAATTAATTGCCAAAATTAGGCTATTCCATTATACCATCCCTTCCATAAACTTATCAAGCTTAGTCTTGAAGCCAGATATGTCTTTTGCCCCCTTGGAAGGCTGTTCCAGAACTTCACTCCTCTGATGGGTAGAAACCTTCATCTAATTTCAAGTCTAAACTTCCTGATAGCCAGTTTATATCCATTTGTTCTTGTGTCCACATTGGTCCTGAGATGAAGATAAGGACTATAACAGATAAGGAAATTAACAATTGCCTTTCCAAATTTCCCCTGAATTTCCAACGGATAGTGTATTCTCTTTACTTCCTGTTCTAAAACTGTTGTGCGCTATTGCTGTGTGGCTGTTACACAACTGCCATGCACCACCTAGAGGCAGCTGCATATCACATTATTGTCCTGGGACTATGACAGGTAATGACAGACCCTCATTTCTTAACCACCTCTACCTACCTGCAACAAGGAAAACACTTACATAAAACTGATCACTGGATGGATAGACAGTTATTGGGACAAGTTTTCAGTGTATTCAGTCGCACACATATCCACTCAGTCGCTTAACAGCTGTATCAGAGCACACGGAACATCCTCCTGGATTCTCCCAGAAAGAAGAAACCATGGCCATCCATGCACATATACAAGCAAGCAAAGAGACTAACCTGAGCATGATCCCATTCATCCGGATTGCTCGCTTCCAGTCCTTCAGGGTTGACTTGCCAGTCAAGTGGACAAACTCTTTGGGACTAATTAGGTGATCATCATACTGGACACATATTAGCAGGCTGGTGACTTCTTGACCCAAGTATTTTGTTATATCTAATGAGGTGGAGACAGAGTTTGACAGATCTTTTAAGCTGTCTAGGATCAATCGACTGACCTTAGTAGTATCCAGTCCATCCCAGACATTAGAAATTACAGCATCTGCCAGCCTTGATTCCAGTCGGTCCCTCCTCTCAGCTTGGCGTGCTATGGTATAGGTGTTGTGTCATAAACAGATAAGTAAGAGTTAATAGAACAGAAGTACTTCATATCTCTTTTGCCTGTAAAGGGTTAACAAAATCAGTGAGCCTGGCTGTCACCTGACCAGAGGACCAATCAGGGGACAGGATACTTTCAAATCTTGAGGGAGGGAAGTTTTGTGTGTGCTGTTAGTTTTTGGTTGTTGTTCACTCTGTGGGCTCAGAAGGACCAGACGTGCAACCGGGTTTCTCTCCAATCTCTCTGATACAGTCTCTTATATGTCCAGAATAGTAAGTACTAGGTAGATAAAGCGAGTTAGGCTTATGTTTGTTTTCTTTATTTGCAAATGTGTATTTGGCTGGAAGGAGTTCAAATTGGTATTTTGCTGAAAGGATTTTAATTTGTACTTGTATACTTAGACTGGGAGGGTATTCCCAGTGTCTATAGCTGAAAGACCCTGTAACATATTCCATCTTAAATTTACAAAGATAATTTTTATTGCTTTTCTTTCTTTAATTAAAAGCTTTTCTTGTTTAAGAACCTGATTGTTTTTTTATTCTGGTGAGACCCCAGGGGACTGGGTCTGGATCCACCAGGGAATTGGTGGGGAAAAAGGAGGGAAGGGGGAGAGAGAGGTTAATTTTCTCTCTGTGTTAGGATTACTTTCTCTCTCAGGGAAAGTCTGGGAGGGGGAGAGAGAAGGAGGGGGAAAGGTGAATTTTCCTCTCTGTTTTAAGATTCAAGGAGTTTGAATCACAGTGATCTTCCAGGGTAACCCAGGGAGGGGAAGCCTGGGAGAGGCAACGGTGAGGGAAAGGGTTTACTTCCCTTGTGTTAAGATCCAGAGGGACTGGGTCTTGGGGGTCCCCGGGCAAGGTTTTGGGGGACCAGAGTGTACCAGGCACTGGAATTCCTGGTTGGTAGCAGCGCTACAAATACTAAGCTGGTAATTGAGCTTAGAGGAATTCATGCTGGTACCTCATCTTTTGGACGCTAAGGTTCAGAGTGGGGAATTATACCATGACATGTTGCCAAAAGAATTACTTGCACCAAACTATCCTGCAAGGGTATCTAGTAATCCCTTCTTCTGTCTAGTTAAATGCTCACCAATTTGGTTTGTTAGATTAGTAATGTTTCTATTCATTTGAGGCCTGACCTTTGCACATTGTCTGTTCACTTCCTCTAAAGGAATACGCACCTCAACCCTATAGGTGTAGAATACCACCGAGGTGAGGACTGGTAGTGCTGGTTCTATCATTATCAATCCTGGTTCTGGAACAGGGATTTGTTCAGGGCATGGCACACCATTGGGTAGTTCCACTCTGTCTCTGATAACCCAGTTAATTGTTACCAGTCATGTACATTCTAATTTGGACCATCGGTTAACAAATGTATGCCATGCCTTTGGGGTTACCTCTGTTCGTGCGTTAAGTGGTAAGCCCCATCGTGATTCAGCAGGCCCAGCCTCCTCTGGTATCATGTCACTATAATTGGAACATAATCTTTCAGGAGTGTTTGATTTCTTTCCCACAAAATCCCACACAAATTCCAATATCAAAGTTTGTGTGTTTCCTTCCAAGCCATCGTGTGACTGGAAATAGCAAGAGATGCATTCCTACTTCTTTCATCCCAGGAAACAGAGCACAAAAAATGGGTCGAACCACTAGTGATGATAAAGAAGTTGAAGTTAAATCTTCATTTGTTCGTTGTATGATATTGCACTCTGTGTTCAAATTCTCTATTCTGTCCTGATCACATGGCAGCCCCATTGCTGGTAGTGCCTCACTCTACTCCACTGTCAGTGTTTTATAAGACAGGCATCAGTAAAAACCAGGTGGAGGATGACAGAATCCAGAAATTGCCATTGTAGATTTGTAAGAATCAAGTCTGTGTACTTTTTCAGCTGGCTTAACAAACATTTCTTGTCCTCTTCACTTAAGGAGTCACTGTAAGTACCTTCATTAGTCAACTTCTGAACTGACATCTTTGCTTCTTCCAATATACTTTCAATGGATATCTCTGATTGTTCCAAGGATAGCTTCTATTGCTGGACAAAGATCTACTGTAGCAGATGCCTGCCTGGATGGCATTGTATAATAACCCAAGTGGTTTCAACAGTAGTCTTAAAAGAGAGAGAATGGCAATAGTCTTCTCTGAACGTAGTAGCAAAAGAGAATCCACCAGTGTCATAGCATTCTTTCTCAAATCTGAACCTTAGAGTCCAGGAATGAGATACTAGCATGAGTTTCCCTAAGCTTAATTACCAGCTTAAGTCTGATATGCTGCCACCAATCAGGAATTTTACAGGGCCTGATACCCTCTGGTCCCCCCAAAACCTTCCTTGGGGACCTCAAGAACCCAGATCCCTTGGGTTCTTAAAACAAGGAGAAATAAGCTATTCCCCCACCTCTCCCCCTCCCAGAATTTCCCTCCCTGGGCTATTCTGAGAGATACTGATCCAACCTCTTAAATCACCATACAGAGAAGCATCTCCCTTCCCTCTCACAAAGAGGCAAACAGATTCAAGGAAAAGAGAGAGAGATTCTATCTCTCCGTCCTCCCGTCTCCCCCACCAGTCCTGGTGAGTTATCCCAATCCCCTAGGATAAAACAAGGGAAACAAGAAAAAAATCAATCAGGTTCTCTAAAAAGAAATCTTTTAATAAAAGAAAGAAAAAGTAAACAATTATCTCTGTAACTTCAAGATGTAAATATACAGGGTCCTATAGCTTACAGATACCAGAGAGAGACTTTCCCCCCAGTACCAATACAAATCAAAATATTCCCAGCAACTACACATATAAAAGTTAACCAGCCAGATCCACAATTGCAAATAGAGTAAAACAATTACAAAGCCTAAACCACCTGGTTTTTACCTTCTATTTGAAAAGAAACTTAGGGAGCCTGTAGTAATGTCTGGTCTCTCTCAGACCCTCCGAGAGAAGAACAAAGAACAAAAAACTCACACCCAAACTTCCCTCCATCCGAATTTAAAAGTATCTTGTCTTCTGATTGGTCTTCTGGTCAGGTGTCCAGTTTCCTGCTTGTAACCCTTTACAGGTATAAGAGACATTAACCCTTAACACTCTGTTTATGACAACCAGCCTCACTACTTTGATCTGTCCTATCTTGGTGGATACTTTCTAAAGCCATTAATAATGGTTGCAGTAATTTTAAGACAACAGCCAAGGATTGCTCATGAGAAAGCCAGCAGGTTTTCCCAGGTTGGACTAATCTGAACTTCAATTCCAGTGTATCTTCTATTTGTTACCAAGACATTCAGTCCTTTTGGACTCTTGCTGGGGGGAAAAAAAGAGTATAAAAAGCCATTAAATTTATGGCTTTTTAATGTCTTTTGAAGATTCTGAAGCTTGTACTAGTGCTAGCTGGAGCAGATGGCTTCTGCAGTGTGGTACAGAAGAGATTATGGTTACACTTTTCTCTGAGCAAAGCTTGTACTCCACTATGTCTGTCTTTCAGAGAAGTCTGTAGCTCCATCAAATGCACAAGCAGCCATCTGTTTGGGGTTCAATTTACATGTATTTAACTCCTCTAAGATGTCACAGATGCAGCTGACATGTCTTCTATAACCTGAACATCTAGAATGCATCTACTGGGCTGGCCTACCACAGACATCAAGATAACATACACCATGACTTAATACTTGATGCCTATTTGCACTGGTGCATTCATCAACCATGTATGCACACATTTTGAATATGGTGAGAGAGTTCTTCACTTTTTCAACTTCTGAGTCTTTCATGGTTGCACCACATGCTTCCAGAGTGTCAGATGAGTTTTTTCAGAAAGACAGCGAGCGTTTGCCAGTCTTGTTTGAAACCAGTGTCCAACTTCAGGATTAAGGAGTGCCAGTGCCCTATAAACTGGAGGCTAATGTTGAGTGTGTGGTATGATGCAACAGCCATGTTGGTTCACACAAACTGAATTGTGTCTCCAGCATTTTTAACAGCCTCATTAAGTTATTCTAAAATGGGCTTTGACAGTGTCTGGCTTATAAGGCTTTCTGCATGTTGATGCAGTCCAGAGGCATGGTGTTCTGCAGCCTTTTCATATAGGTTGCCAGTATTGGTTAGCTGATCAGTCTGGCAAACCAAGCTTCTCCACTTTTACTATATAAATCCATGATATGCCCACATCTTGAATACTGCATGCAGTTCTGGTCACCTCATCTCAAAAAAGATATATTGGCATTGGAAAAGATACAGAGAAGGGCAACAAAAATGATTAGGAGTATGGAACAGATTCCATATGAGGAGACATTAAAAAGACTTGGACTTCTCAACTTGGAAAAGAGATGACTAAGAGACAATATGATAGAGGCTTATAAAATCTTGACTGGGGCGGAGAAAATGAATAAGGAAGTGTTATTTACCCCTTCACTTAACACAAGACCCAGGGGTCACCCGAGGAAATTAATAGGCAGCAGGTTTAAGACAAACAAAAAGGAAGTATTTCTTCACACAGTGCACAGTCACCCATAGAACTTTTTGGCAGGGATGTTGTGAAGGCCAAAATTATAACAGGGTTCAAAAAAGAGGTAGATAAGTTTATGGAGGTTAGGTCCATCAATAGATATTAGCCAGGATGGGCAGAGATGCAACACCATGCTCTGAGTGTCCCTAGCCTCTGTTCGCCAGAAGCGGACAATGGGATGGATCACTCCATGATTCCCTGTTCTGTTCATTCCCTGGAATAGTCACTGTCGGAAGACAGGATACTGGGATAGATGGACCATTGATCTGACCCAATATGGCGGTTCTTACATAAAAATAATTATAATAATAAAAAAGCTTAGTACAGAAACTCCATAAGATAATGACCTCTTGAGAAAGCGATGTTGTGAGATAACGACCTTGGCAAATAATGCATTTTAAAAATCTTGGCCCTACTAGGAAACCTATAAGTTTGCCAGTCACAAATCTAGCATTCTGGAACGAAGTCACTAAAACATAGTCCAATGCTCTGGCTGCTGTTGTTTGTCGTACCACCGTTCACTCTACCGCTCCATCCCCAATGGCCCTGCACTGTCACCTTCTGCTGCCATCTGGCACTGTGACCTTTGCAAGTTGGTTTCTTGAAGTTCCACCAGCACTCGGTGATTTCAGCTCTCGATGGGGGAACCTCGCTGCTAGTGCAGGCTGGGCTGTCTCTTCCACAGAAACACTGTCCCACAGCAGGTCTAAGCACTTAGAGCTGATTATCAGTGATTTCAGCTCTAGCGGTCACTTAACAAACCAAAAGACTCTCTATGGAGCCTAATCAGTTGTATCTCTCTAAACAGGAGAGAGAGGCGGGTCAAATAGTGCCTGTGACTCTTAGGTAAAGCCCACACCACCAAGCAAAACACCTGTGCCCCACCCTCTCTCTCTTTACCAAGATCTGGCATCCAAACCTCCTCTTAGCGAGTGCAGTTCAGTTGTGGGTGACCAGTGTTTAATCTGTAATGAAAGAGGTGCCGGGGCTCAAGCAAGTTTGTTACTTTCATAACTGATGTGACAAGCCTAGAGGTCCCAAGGGCTATGAAAGGCCAAGCCTACAGGTGCCAGGGCTCAGCCCTGGAAAGCCCTAGCACAAAATAAGCACTGAGGGAGACCCCCTCATTCAGACAGGATAAGTACAGTTCTGCTGCCCTTTACTCACACAAGGATAACAACATTTCTTGACCCACATTTAATACTTAAGTGATTTGTAACCCAACACCAGCCAAAATTGATCACTTGGGCAGCACAGGTCTGTCTCCTGGATACCTAGGCAGAGTAGGTGTGTTCATGTAAATACAGTCTGGTCCCCCCACTCCTGGCTCATCACTAGTTGTCAGGGAAAAGCTCATTCAGACCTTGCTTATCAATAAAAATTTGAAATTATTAGGTAGGCCAATGTTGCCGAAATAAATGTGCGGACATTGTCATAAATAACAGCAGTGTGAGGAAACTAGTCTTTGTTACTTTTCAAATCCATTCTGCTTTCTCAGGTATGAGTATTTTCTCACATACTGTATATGCTTTTAAAGTGTGTATTAATGTACACCAACTCTAGGTGGGGTATAGGGAAATCCCTGCCTCCCACTACAGGTGAGTGGGTACAGGAGCAGTGTGAGAAAGCTGGTAGGAGGCCGCCCAGCTGAGCAGGGGCTGCCATGGATTAATGACCTGGGACCTCCCCCCACTGGTGGTAACTAGACTTTTGGTGTCAGGTCAGTATAGCTGACTGGCCACTATACAAGTCCCATTTTGACCAAACTTTCTAGACAAAAACCAGGCACCGGGCAACAGGGCCGTCCTTAGGATTTATGGGGCCCTACGCAGTATTATTAAACTGGTGCCCCTATGCCGGATGGCAGCCCAAGCCCACAGCCTGGTGGGGGAGGGGGAGGAGGGACTTGACAGCAAAGGATAATGAGATGCCCAGCCTGCCTCATGGTGGTGGAGAGTCACAGTTCCCCGCAGAGACTTCCATGCACTCTCCCTCATGCAGAATGGACATGAAGAAAGTACCTAATTAAAAGCACTAAAATTTGGGAATAAAAAATGTCAGTCACAGGTTTTTTGATATGCCCTGAAGTTTGTCAGAGATTTATTTGCAAAAACTTCATAGTAAGGGTGAGTCAGCTGTCCTGCTGAATACAACATTACATATAATGGAATACATGATGCAGCTCTTCTCTGTTTTACATTTTCTTCATCAGTATTTCTAAGTTGAATTTATATTTTAAATTTACTCAAATCTTAAGCCAGCATTCCAGATTACTACATATTTAACTCACTGAAACAAATCAGAGAGGTTTAGTGTGTTCATAACAATGTTCATTGCTTTTAGAAAAAGGGAACAGTAATTTACTTTGTGTGATCTCCATAACAAGAGACATGGTTATGAAATTTCACCAACTTTAAAAAAATGTTTCCAGAGATTTTAGGTATAACAAGGATTTTGTCTTACTAAGGTACTGATTTTGCTGGAGGGTTCTTTTAAAACTAGTTTGTCAGATAGTCAGAAGTAAAGCAAGGGAACTCTTTGTCCAGCTATCTGGAAGGGAAGGACTGTTGTCCCTTTAAGGGCTCTCTTCAGTGGGGAGTGGGGGGAGAGGTGGTGAAGGGATGGACAGAAAGGACAGGAAGACTTGGAACCACTTTTTTTTTAAACTATAGTAATTAAAATGTGTATTTTAGATAAGGGAGGTTTTTTGAAGGATTTATTTAAAAAACTATGTGTGAAGATCCACACATTTAAGGCTAAAGATGATTGTGCATCTAAAACTCTATGCAAGCATTTTTTAGAAATGTGATTTTATAATCTTCACCAGCTCACTAATGAAATATTTTTAAAGCAAATTTTAAACTAAGGTCCTGTAGACTGACATGTTCTGTATAAATATTACATTAATGCACAACTGTTTTTGTCAGTAAAGCCAGAAACTGACAGTATAAAAATTTATTTGGGCATAAGCTTTTGTGGACATCTGATGAAATGAGTTCTAGTCCACAAAAGCTTATGTCCAAATAATTTGTTAGTCTTTGAGGTGACACAAGGACTCATCCTTGTTTTTGCAGATACAGACTAACAGGACTACCACTCTGAAACCTGTCAGTATATACCTTGGGGTTGGCAAATGCCTATTAAATGGCTTTATTACCCCTTGAATGTCTCTTTAACAGTTTCAATGTTGTGCTAATAGGTCTGGCAGGCTGGAGGTTTTTTCGCTTTTAACTACTAGATTCCCTCCCAATGAAGACTCACCAGGCTAGAGCAGCCATCTGTGGGAGCCTGCAGGAAGGGTCAGAACAGGGATAGGAAAACAACAGGCTGGATACTAAGACCCAGTGGTGCCCCAAATTTTCAAGTGCCCTACGCAGCTGCCTATGCCTAAGGACGGCCCTGCAGAGACCCCAGCAGCCAATCCCATTCCTCAGACTGTGCTGCAGTCGGCTCTCTCTAGGACCCAGAAGCCCTGTTCTAC
Source organism: Gopherus evgoodei (assembly GCF_007399415.2). Classification (NCBI taxonomy): domain Eukaryota; kingdom Metazoa; phylum Chordata; order Testudines; family Testudinidae; genus Gopherus; species Gopherus evgoodei. Next base: position 125,377,207 of record NC_044323.1, read on the forward strand.
ACTGTCTGGGCTGCCTGGAGAGTGGTGCCCCTAAGCAGTGTGAGGCCCTACGCGGCTGCCTATGCCTAAGGACGGCCCTGCCGGGCAAGCCCAGCTACATAGGGGGTGACTGACCGGGGCCCAGGCACGTGGCGGCCAGCGGGAGCTGGGCTGGGCTCGCGGGGAGCCTCTCCCCGCCCTACAGACGTTGGTCTGGTCGCGCTGTCGCCAGAGCGGCTGCAGCGAGATCCCGCCGCTGCTCCGCGAGCTCGCTGGGCCACGGGGCGGGTGGAACAAGGCGCGCCAGCGGCAGTTGGGGGCGGGGTCGATGCGGTGGGGTGGGGCGGGGCTGTCCTCCCGGCCGGAATCAGTCACCTTTCCCGGAGGCCTCTTGCGGGAAAAGGCAGGTCACGTGTTTCCGCTGTCTCGCAGTGCCGGGCGCGCGCTGGGTGCCGAGGATGCGGGCGTTCTGCGGCCAGGGGCGGCTCGGGTGACCCCCGCGGCGGTTGCGCGGACGGTGGCGGCGGGGCCATGCTGAGCCGCAGCTCGTTCACCAGCCTGGTGGTGGGGGTGTTCGCGGTGTACGTGGCGCACACGTGCTGGGTGATGTACGGGATCGTCTGCACGCGGCCCTGCCCCGCCCCGGGCCCGGCCAAGGAGGAGCGGGCGGGAGGCGCGGCGGGCTGCGTCTGGCCCTACCTGGCCCGCCGGCCCAAGCTGCAGGTGAGACGCGGGCTGGGCTCTCCCTCGCCTGCTCCGGGGTCGCTGCTTAGCTGGCCGCAGATGGCTGCCTTCTCCTTGGTCGGCCGCTCTGCGGGCCGGCAGGGGTGAGCGCCTTGGCTGTGAGCAGCTTAAGGGCTCTGCCGGCGTGTACGTGACGGGCACCAGCTCTGCAGCAGTTAACGGGGTCGGGCCCTGCGCTCATCAGGCGAGAGCCTTTTCTGTTTGCAGTTTATAATCTGTGCTTCCAACGTTGTTGGGCGCGGGGAGAGAAATGAAACTTGGAAGAGGGGGAAGGAGGAGAGAAATGAGACACCAGCGTGGTGTAGAAAAGAGTAAGGAGGAAGTGGAAGACAAAATACACCCTGGGAAAGAGAGAGGCTTAGTAATAAGGCTAATATGTAAGAATCTAAGAATAAAAGGATCTTGTGTATTGAAGGAAAATGGGATTATGAAAGAGCAATTGAGGAATAAAATAATATCTAGTTGAAGAGAATCAGTGAGATAAAGAGAAAAGAATGAGTAAAGAAATAGGCACAATTTCATTAAACTAGAAGAACTTTGTTCCTATCAGGGGCGGCTCCAGGCCCCAGCCCACCAAGCGCATACTTGGGGCGGCAAGCCGCGGGGGCGCTCTGCCGGCTCTGCGAGGGCGGCACACAGGTTGTCTTCAGCAGCTTGCCTGTGGAGAGTCTGCTGATCCCGCGGCTTCGGCGGACCTCCCGCAGGCAAGCCACCAAAGGCAACCTGCCTGCTGTGCTTGGGGTGGCAAAATGACTAGAGCCGCCCCGGTTCCTATATTTTGTATTTCCCAAACATCTTTCAGTATTGCCAAGGCTAGGAGAAAGAGAACAAATACTCTAAGTACTTACACAGAATTATGTACCAAAAAGCATTTACACTTCAATAATAGTTTTAATAATAATGGCTGTGAAGTCATGCCCTCAGACTATATTAATTACATGATCATACACTTCGTTTTCTTTAGGAAGTCTGTGTCATATACTATACTGTATGATCGGTAGTCAGTGGCTTATCTATTTATATGCAGTGTTCAATATTCCCCTATTTAATGTGGTCTTAGGCCTTCGTTATTACACACAGGTTAAACCTTGAACTGAATACAGAATTATTAATGTACTCATGGGCTTTTCTGTAATGATCTGAGCATAATGAGTGCTTCGCAAACATTAATGAATTTAGCTTCAGAATGTTCTAATGTGGTGGTGGCGGCATAGTAGATTCCTCTTATTAGCAATCTCTTCAATTGCCAGCAAAAAATTGCCATTATTCTGTGGTTGCCAATAAGTGGAAGGCAGTTTGGCAGCCAGGAAAGAATGCCCTGCAATGTACCATCCCTATCTCCATGCTTCCAAATATGCTGATGGGCAGGGTAGCAACAGAGTAGGAGGTTGCAGCCCAGATGGTGGGGCTTTTTTTACTAGGCATTGGGGCCTACTGACATACCTCGACCTCTCTCCAGGAGTCCTGGCTGAGCATATCCCAGCACTTCCTTCCCTGACTGCAGCACCCCAGCAAAACACCAGTGGATAGAGCCCTGCAAATCGATTAGTAGCCATCCACTTTATATCTGCAGAGAGAACGAGGAGTACTTGTGCCACCTTAGAGACTAACAAATTTATTTGGGCATAAGCTTTCATGGGTTAAAACCTACTTCATTGAATGCATGCAGTGGAAAATATAGTAGGAAGATATATATCTGTGGACCATTTCTACGGATACCAGTACAGATGCAGATACAAATTTTGTATCCGCGTAGGGCTCGAACGATAAGAGCAGGCTGTCATGGATCCTCCGCCTGCCCTGGGCGGAGGGCCTGGGGGACGGGCTGGGAGCTGCGTGAGTCCCACACCCAGGGTAGGTGGAGGGTCTGTCATTACTCCCTACAGCTGCCAGTGCATCTCTCTCCCTGACCGAGCTTGGAGCCTCAGTCCAGACCCGGTATAAAGCCCTGCAAATCCGCAGATAATTTCTGTGGATCACGAATCAGATGAGGATAATGTGCAGCTCCAGAATCTGGGCTGCAAACCCCCTGCCCACCACCCTTCCCACTAATGCCCTGCCCATAGCTGCCTGGCCTGCAGCCCCTTAGCTTGTGTAGGCAGGTTTGTGGAGCTGCAGCCTTAGAAGGAAGCACTGGGACATGCTGAATGCTGACCCCGGCGGCACATCTTAGTGCTTCCTTTCCCGGTTGCAGCCATGCAAACCTGCCTGCATCTGTGGTCTTTCTTCCAAACTGCATTCTTAATAAGTAGCATGCCTGGTGCCAGAATCCAAATCCCACTAGCCTTAAAGTCAATGGGACAGGATTGGTTCCCAGGAAAACACTTCTGTCAGTGGGAAGTTGTTAATGTCTGAGTTGCTATTAAGCAGAATGTACTCTCTCCATTTTGCTGATGCACAGAGACATTAGGGCCAAAATTGTTAGAAGTACAGTAGAACCTTGTTTAACCGTGCCTCCATTTCCAGTTCTCCATATTAACTGAACCACCAGCTATCTGTGGCTGATAGCAGCTCGGTTTCCCGCTATTAGCGAGAGCCCTGTTGCCCAGGGCTGACAGCTGGAGCCCTGCCACCCATTCTCCGGTTTATCTGGATTTTTGATTATCTAATCTGGCCCAATTAGATTGGATAATTGGGGTTCCACTGTGTCAACTAATTTAGAGTTCCTCCTTTGAGACACCAAGGTCTTGATTTTTCAGAGTAATTAACATTTGTACTTTATATGTTCAAAGCACCATTCCAGTTGACTTGTTTTGCAGTTGTGAGTGCTCAGCACTTCTGCAAATCTGTATGATTCAAGTTGGGCACACAGTTAGCTAAATTTGGTTAAATAGCTTGTCCTGTATTGCACAGGACTTGTATAGCAGATGAACATCTAGAATCTAGCTGCCTCAATCATGAGACCATCCTTTATTGTCTGTTCATCTTTCAGGTTCTTCAGCAAATAGATTCAGAGATGCCAAGGCCAGAAGGGACCATTGTGATGATCTATTCTGACGTGTATAGCACATGCCCTAATACTTTCCTAAAATAATTCCAGAGCATAGCTTTTAGAAAAACATCCAATTTTGATTTAAAAATTATCTCAGAGAGATTCTCTGATGATCTTTGGTAAATTGTTCCAATAGTTAGTTGCTCTCACAGTTAAAAATGTACACCTTATTTCTAGTCTGAATTTGTCTAGCTTTCAGTGAAACAGAGGCTGTACAGATGATAACTGTACATTCCTCATTCATTCCTTGAGTGTAGTTCAACCTCTGTACAAAATGAGAAAAGGGTTCTGGGGAGTGATTGTGGCCTTGTGGCTAGAGCACTAGACTTGTACACAGGGAACCAGTGTTCTCTTCCTCACTCTGCACTTGGCTTGTTGGGTGACCTTGGACAAGTCACTTCACCCTTCTGTGGCTCAGTTTCCCCATCAGTAAAATGTGGATAATGTTACTGGCATCGTTTGTAAAGTGCTTTGAGAGATATCTCAAAACTAATATATTAAAGCTAGGTATTATTCTTATTCTTCTATAGAAAAAGTAGCATGTGATCATGTGATTTAAGATTATATCACAATGCATACATAAGCACAGGGGGACTGAATTAAAGATGCACAGGCAACATTAATTCTAGCATTTCTTAAATTTAGGGTGTTTAATTTTGCAACCTTTGTTTTCTTTAAATGTGTTTTGTTGTTTCCCAATTTTTTAAAAAAGCAATCTAGAAAAATAAATCAGATGGAACCATGGAGCCTAGAAGGGGTGGAACCTTTATATCTACAGCACAGACCTTCTAACACTTGACTAATGGAGTAACTGTTAGCTGTAGTAGGCTCTATATTTCATCTATAGCAGCAGAGAGTGGTGGACAGCCTGATAATTCACCTGATTTAATGTGAAATGTCTTTCAATTTGAGGAAAAAGGCATCTTTCTGATCCTCCCAGAAGACTGCCTCTAGGCCATTAGTTTTCAAACTGCTGGTTGCAACCCAGTACTGGGTAGTGGAATATGACACACTGGGTTGTGGCCTCTCTGGTCACCACCGCTGACTGGCCCTTTAAAAGTCCCATCAGCGGTGCTGCCTGTCTAAGGCAGGCTAGTCCCTACCTTTTCCAACGCTGCGCTCCGATCTGGAAGCGTCAGCAGCAGGTCTGACTCCTAGGCTGATAGAGGGGGCAGTACTTATGGGCGAGAGCCTCCACCTAGGAGCTGGACCTAGTGCTGGCCGTTTTCAGGGCGCAGCATGGTCCACAGTGCCAGAACAGGCAGGAAGCCTGCCTTAGCACCATCACTGACCAGGAGTCGTCCGAGGGGCGCCCCAGCCCCAGCCATGACCCACCCCAAACCCTGAGTTAATGTTTTATTGTAGGGTCTGTATTCAGTTTCTAGCCTCTCTTTCCCACAAATATTCTGTTGGTATTCTTCTGTTATTCCTGTGATGATCAGTGATGGGGTCAAGTCATATGTATTTTTATTTGGAAATGTTTTATAATTTATTTTTCTCTGTGGATCATATGTCTTCTCTTCTTTATTTTCCTGTGATGATGATTATGCCTCCGGATATGGGCGAACTCAGAACAGCTTTGTTAGAGAGATGGAACGTGCCCTTGCTAGCATGGAACGAATAGTTCTTTGTTCATGCACTGATTGTTTTATCCTTTTTTATTTTAGTTAAGTGTATACACTACCACACGGTCAAACATTGGTGCTGAGAATAATATAGATCTGATTTTGAATGTGGAGGATTTTGATATTGAGTCCAGATTTGAAAGGTAAAGTATGATTATTATGAAGTTCTTTAGTGTTCCTACAAGATTATTGTATCTAATAGATAATAGTTATGTGATGCATGTTAGTGCTAGTGAATTAAGTTAGATCTGCCATGCACCACAGTGTTTTCATGTTGAAATAGTGATTTGTTGTTGTCAACTCTAGTGGATTTTCCATCATCAAAGTTAATGCAGTATACGGCATATAGAAATTCAGGCTTTATTTAAAAGAAAATAATAGTGAATAAAAGTTTTAATTTTAAGTCTGTCAAAATGTCAGGCCTTATTGCAAATTTAGTCTAAAGTTGAGAATGAAGTGCTGCTTTACTTTTGATTGCTGTACTAGAAATACACGTACTTCAAACAATGTTGTATCAATGGCAGTTTGAAACTCATCTTGTTTTTGACTGTATACTAGTTTTTCATTTTCTAATACTTTAATATTTTATTATCTCTTGACATCTCCCGTTAAAAATAACGGGAAACAAAGAAAGGAAAATGTAATTATTAAGAAGAAATATAATCCACTCTGGCCCCACTGATGGGCTTCATGTATTTTTGCCTTTATTACAGCCTAGGAACCTTGAAGCTTAGTCCTGTGCTCTGGACCTCAAGTTTTACCAACTTTAATGTCCCTTTACTGTGCAGATTCAATGGTATTTAATGTGCCAAATGTTTAAGGTACTTGGATAGTTTGGATTGTGCTGCAAGTATTTAAAACAACTGTTTTCAGCAACTTAAGTAAATATTTTACAAATGCTGCTCAAGATGCCTTGAAGTATAGCTCTGTGTTGAATAATCACTAAAATTGACATGGAAATCCCAGGTCTGTCCTTCAATAACTTTTGTATCATATCTGCTCAGTTTACATGTCAGGTGACTTTTTGCAACAGCTAATGTTTCAAACTTTGCCTAGAATCTGAAATTCAAGCTATGTTTTTAGCTTGCACATCACCAACTCCCTTTTCCATGTCTGTGCTAGTTCTGCATTTCTAACACAGTAATATAAACTAATTCTTTGTTGCTGAAGGAAACAATTAAGACTCTGTGTACTTATGAAGGAACGTCACTGGACTAGGAAGATGTCCTTTTTATGTCAGAGCAGAATCACACTTTTATGACTTAAAATGTTACGAATTTTTTATATTTAATTTTTCTAGAACTGTGTCAATATTCCACTTCAAATCACCAGTTTAAAGATAAACTATTTCACTTTTTAATTAAACAAAACAAAAAAACAAAACAAGAAAAACACCCTGCCATTTTGCTTTTGGATTGTCTATATCAGATTCTACTGTTTTTTTCGTTTTCCCTTTTGTAATTCCACTAATTGAAAAGCCTAACCTCTGGTCATATTATACTTCAGCTCAGATGGGTAGTAAGTATGTTTCTTTTACTATGATGTAACTTGGTTCTGTGGTCCATGGAAGTGTTCAGTGCAGATGCAGTTCAGTGCAGTGAAGTGTTCAGTGCAGTGCAGAGCTAGTCTCTGGTAGAATTAACAGAAATACAGTTGAGGCTATGTAATCTAAGATGAAGCAAAAATAGCTTTTCTGCATTTAAACACACTGATATTACTATTACTCTGAGTTGAAAGTTTCATTGTCTGACACTGACAAAGTTAGAGAAATATTTAAAATCCGTTCCTGGGGAATCTGAAGGAGTGACATAGAATAGCTTGACAATACACCGAATTGTTTAGAACTTCAAATTAATTTGTAATATGCCGTCATGTTTTATAATGATTACATTGTGTGGAACTTTAATCCATGCAACTTCAGTAGTAATTGGGAGTAATTTTACACCAAAGCTTGTCAAAGCAAAGAAAAATTAAGCATTCACAGCTAGTACAAAATGAAAACATGGTGTTTCTTGCTACACTCTTTCCAGAGTTCTGTGTTTGTAATTTACTGTGGCTGAAGAGGAATTTCATTGTCACTAAGTAATTGACAACAGATAAGTTAGTGATTTATACTGAATACATTTTGCTGAAGATTTGTTACATGATGATGAAATTCATTTTTTTGGCTCACCCTTTCTAAATGTTTTTGTAAAGCAAGTTCTAATATAGCATTTAAAAGTAGCAAGAATTCTGTATTCATAATTGACATCACTGTACTATTTTATAATGTATTTTGTATTTTAGAACAGTCAATGTCTCTGTACCAAAGAAAACTCGAAATAATGGCACACTGTATGCATACATATTTCTTCACCATGCTGGCATTTTACCTTGGCACGATGGCAAACAGGTGCATATAGTAAGTCCTCTCACCACTTACATGGTTCCTAAAGCAGAAGAAGTTAATCTTATCACTGGAGAATCCACCACCCAGGTAGGCTTTTTAACTTGGTGGTAAAAATGCATAAAAAGAGCATCTGAAAACATCTTTTTTATCATGTCAAGATAGACATAAAGTAGGTTTCTTAAACAAAAAAAAACCTAAAAAAAAATCAAATGACATTTTAAAATAGTAAGGGCAGGTATGAGGTAACATGTAGGAACTAGAAGATATTATTTAGGTCTGTCAGAGAGGAGTGGGCGGAAGGGACTCAGAGCAGAAGGGACTCAAAAGGGAGGAGGATAGATGTAGTTGATGTCAGCAATACAGCCAACACCTTTGGATATTGGTAATCAGCTTGACCTCTGTGGCATGGGGTGTCAGAAAAAGCAATTAGGGATTGTAAGCCTTGAAAATTGTATTACAGTCTAAAAGCAAAGAAAATCTTGCTCGCTCATGCACACACCCTTACTTTTCAAGATCAAGTATTTTTTGAAAGATTGACAGTGTTCAAATTGTATAGGCTTATTCTTATAATTGGATTTTTTTTAAATTTTATAGTAAATGTAAGGGATGATTGTGCAATATAACTCTGAATAAGGGATTGCCAACGTGAAAAGTTTGAGAAACACTGCCATAGGATGAGAGTTCTCAACTTGGTGTTTGCAAATAATAATAATAGGAGATATGCCTATGTCCTAGAACTGGAAGGGACCTTGAAAGGTTATCAAGTCCAGCCCCCTGCCTTCACTAGCAGGGCCAAGTACTGATTTTTGCCCCAGATCCCTAAGTGGCCCCATCAAGGATTGAACTCACAACACTGGGTTTAGCAGGCCAGTGCTCAAACCACTGAACTATCCCTCCCCCCAGTAGATTGGTGGTGATTGTAGTCACCTTTCCTTTCTCCGTGAATGGGGACAGGGGAGTCCTGAAACTTTACTGTAACATGAGGTCACGGTATGGATAAGGTTAAGAACCACTGCTTTAGCAGAAGGAACTGGAACTGAGGAGCAGAACATTGCTGGTCGTCTTTTTGAATGTCAGTGCTCTGATTAGAAATGTGTGGAGAGGGGAGAGATTGGGTCTGGGTGTTTCAGCTACAGTCAAGTAGTTCAAAGGCAGTTATTTTTGCCAGAAAGCCAGTAACAGTTGAATTTTCAAACTAAGCCAAAGTAAGCTGTATAGCAACATTTAAAATATTTATTGTAAATTTGACAACTGCTGTTTCTGTATATCACATCTTATTTTGAGGGGGATGCTGAAATTTGCATAGGCAAGTGAGTTTAATTTGCTGGCAAAACCACACTATACTTTGTAGTAGATTAAAAAGTTTGACACTTAGCTTAATCCTGATTATATGATCAGTAAACATGATTTGAATTTTAAAGTTTTGAATAGTTTGCAGACTGGAAAGAGCCTTTTAATCTTAAACTGAACTGAAATGTTATAGAGGCACTTACAAGGTCTGTAGGGAAGAATCTCAGAAAGCTAGGTTTATTACTGTGCTTGCTGGCAGACCCATGAATGAGTTGGTGTAAATCAGATTTGTGAGGTGTTTTACAGTGGGTTACATCACACAGGAAATAAAAATACCTTCAGAAATTGTGGGGATTAAGGCTGAATTCATCAAGTTAGAACTGGCTGGCCTGATTGTAGATGGTTTAGCATTGAATATGTGTACAGGCTTACTTTAGGCAAGATAATCCCCATGTTGTTGTTGTGAACCTTGCCAGCTACAACCAAGGAGGCATCATTGTAATTTTGAAAAATATTTTCAAATTTTACTGGTTAAATCCACAAAACAAGTTCTTACTGATACCTTCAAGCTATTTAGATATATGCACCATATGAGAGGGAACCTGCCTTAGCCCCGGGCCCCTGCTGCACTTTCGGCTGGACTTCTAATGGCCCAGTTGGCAGTGCTGACTGGAGCCGCCAGGGTCCCTTTTTGACCGGGCATTCCAGTCAAAAACTGGATGCCTGGCAACCCTAGCCAGTGCCTCTGTGGGCAACTTCTCGGGCGTGGCTGTACTTCCCCCAACCCCACCCACTGGGGTGGGTACCAGGCTCACCAGCAGCTGTCCCTGATCGAGCTAATGTATGCAAGCAGCTTGCACACTCTTGGACAGGAGTCCCTTCCATGCAGCGCTCCGAGAGTGAAAGCAGGGACAGCTGCTGGTGAGCCTGGTGTCCGCCCTAGAGGGCAGAGCTTTGGGCAGTATAGCCATGCCCATGGAGCTGCCAGCATGGGGCGCTGGTTCCTGGGAGCAGCAACCAATGATGCTGCTGTTTTCGCCACCATGATCCAGTAGAGTTCTGCAGCTCCGTGGATACCGATTTATCTCTGCACAGAGCTCTACTCCCCCTCCCCCAAGGCCCTCCCCTGCCCACTGCTAGCATCTCTTTGCCCCTTCCCCCAAGGGTGGCCCCATGTCGTTCACACTGGAGAGGCGTGAGCGGCAGGTGGAGAGGGGCCTTCAGGGAAGAGGCAGAGTGAGGGCAGTGCCTTGGGGGAAGAGGTGGAGTGGGGGTGGGAAGAGGAGCAGTGCGGGTGGGGCCAAGGCCCAAGCACCCTTTCAGCAGCAGCACTGTAAAGGTGGCAGGCCAACGTGCCTCCAAAGGGAGGAGTGCAATATCCTGTTTGGGGAGGCGTAATCTCCCCTGGTCTATTATACCTTCCACCCATGTTTGACAGCCTGAGTTATCCTTGTTCTTAAGGAAAAAGGACAGGCAGATTTTGTGGGCACAGTGTGTTTCATGATGGACTTAAAATGCACTTGTGATTGAAGTCCTTTTTGAAGAGAGATTCTTTGCGAAAGCTAAAATATACTGTACTGAAACTTACAGCATGAAAGACAATCCTGGCTTTTGTGGTAAAAAAAAAAAAAAAAATTATGCTTGGTGATGGTATGTATGAACTTCTGGGTCAGGCCAGAAAGCAATATATCTTGAGGATGTATAGATTTTGGTGGAAATTTGTCTTGTTCTATAGCATTGCAATAGCAGCCATGTGGATTTTGCACAATGAACTTCATCTAAGCAATTCCACACGTGTAGCAAAGCAAAATCCAGAACTTGATTCAGATGTTAGTGACTGGCCAAAGTGTAGACTCTTTCCAGCTCCATTAGTCTGCTGTTTACCTGCTTGAAAGTAGACCAAGAAGAAAACAAATCATAGCAAGTATTCAACAACAAATAAAGAAAGCATTAATGAAGGAAAGACTGAAAGTCTTGCGTAATGATCCAAAGCAAAACAAATGGAATGGCAACTATATCTCTTTAATTTACTTGAGAGAATGAAAAAACAGCTGGAATATTGGTTGTCATTTTTTTTGACACCCAATTCTGAAGTCTTAGTTGCTTGTTAACAAGTGATCAGATTTTTTTTCTTTCCTAATGGAAGCTGAGATCTTTTTACAAATGACACATGAAAAGCACAAACTCAGTGCAAGTAGTGTTATGCCTATGTTCTCAAATCCTTATAGAGAGCAAGCAGATGTTTCAAATAAGGCATGGAGAGTCATCAGAAAATCAGTGGGTTTTTAATTTAATTTTTCTCTGAACTGGCTTCAAATTTAAAAAAAGTTTAAGTCTTGAACCAGAGTATAATATTTCCTCTTTTCTAAGCATATATGTTTTTCAGTTTTAGTTTCAAATAGCAATGGGCATAGGATTCATTCCAGCACAGTTAGAAAAATATTGATATTATGTCTAGTCCAAGCTGTAATAGTGCTACTTTTCCACATGTTCATATTTCTGGTGTAGCTAACTGTAATCCAGGGTTTAAGTGACTGTCATTGGGTTTTTTTTTCTAAAATTTGCATTTAATGTGTACAGCATTATGCTTGTTTCCTTTTTATTTAAAAGCAAATTGAAGCAGAAAAGAAACAGACCAATGCCTTAGATGAACCTGTCTCACATTGGAGGTCAAGGTTGACTCTAAATGTGATGGTGGAAGATTTTGTTTTTGATGGATCCTCTCTCCCTGCTGATGTTCACCGATACATGAAGATGTAAGTTTACAGAGATTTTATTTTGTTAGATTTAGAGCTATTCAGTTTATAGAGCTAATTTCTCCTTTAAATAACCTCTTAGTGAAACATTAAAGTTGTATAGTTAAATCACAGAACTCATTGTTGGGAAAAGGGTATTTTAACATCACATTTAAACTTCATCAATCACAATGAGCAATATTTGAATAGTAGTAGCCCTTACACTATGACCGAAGATTGCCTCACATCTTAATTGTGGCTCCCTTGTGCTTATGTATGATGATGTATTCTTTAACTGCATGATCACATCCGGTTTCCATAGAAACATGTCTCATTCAGTGCAGAGATTAGACAATTGTGATGGTTTCCAGGGGTACCCAGGACTGTGAGTCACTTTGTTACCCCCAACCTCCAGCAAGAAAGAGTCTTGCATATGGTGGTGGGATGTCATCGCCCTCCCACCACCAGCCTTTCAATCACTCAAGCACGCTCCTTTAAGCTATGCCAGCCCTATCTGCCTTGCAGGCTAACAGTACGTACACTCTAATCCCTCAGTCTCTTTGAAGAGCTTCAGCCTCAACACTGGCTACTCACAGATTTCCCAAATCCTCTGCTCCCAACGGTGCAGTGTATCCCAGTTTTCCCTTAAACCACTGCTTTTGTAAAGTCTCGCAGGGCTCTTAAACAGTTAAATAAACCTTCTGTTGTTTGATTATTAAAAAAAATAGAATTTTTACTAGAAATTAGAATGTGATGGAAACAAATTGGTACAATATAAAACAAAACCATAAGAAGTGAACTTGGGTCAATGTTTATTAATAGTTACCTTTCCTATCTAATAAAGTAAACATTGTACAGAGAGAATTCATAACTTCACATACAATGTTAACACGTGCATTTTACAGCCTTCATATGGTACTTCAGAAAGCACATTTTGTACAAATATTATTGCAATAATGTGTTTGTGTGAACACAGGAGTGCTTGAGTCACAATGATGCATTGTAATTTGTTATTTTCAGTGAGGTTTTATTAAGAAACAAATACCCTCTGGTCTTTTTGACTGCCATTGTGCACTCTGCAGAGGTTTCGCACCAGAATATCTTTAAAATTGTCCCTACCATCAATGTGAGAATAATCTGAAGTGCTGCAGAAAATTGTTTCCTATTGGGAGAAGTGCCACTGAGGCTGTGCCACCGAGTGAAAGGTGGAAGATGTTTTATTATGGATAATTCAGTTTCTATCTGGTGGGAGGGAAACAATGATCTGGGATCAACTGTCTCTTCTAAAAGAAGGCAACCATGACCTTGATTTTACAGAAGCTTAAATCTAGATAAAGTGCAAGTGCAAGATAGTTCTTCATAGGAGATCAGCAGCACCAATTCAATGTACTAGAGAGTCAAGATGGTCTTGGGGTAGGTCAATGGATGGGGACTCCAGAGTTTTAGATTCTATTCCCAACTCTGCCTTTGGCTTCCTGTGTGACTTGGGGTACGTCACTCGGGCCTGGTTCTGTCGCCCATACTTGGAATAGTGCTCTATTCTGCAAGTACTCCCACTGTGTTCAGTGTAGCTGTATTTACTCTGGCAAAGTTTGGACACGCATGGGTGCACTATTACAGTTCTACCAGCAATTGTGGAAGCTGTAATCTTGACATGGCACTGGTTTTTTTGCCACCATGTCATCTAGACCACCTCTGTTTAGATGACCTGGTAGTAAATAGGCCTGTGCCTTGTGTATGGCTTTTCTCCCACCATTACTTATGCCAGTGGAGCTGCCCCAGTAACTAATTATACATGCAGTTTTTCCTAGTGTTTACAAGGCACAGGGATTTCACTAATATTTGTTGATTTATAGTGTAGTTGTAGCCATGTTGGTCCCAGGATATTAGAGAAACAAGGTAGGCAATATCTTTTATTGAACCCACTTCTGTTGATGAAAGAGACATGGTTTTGAGCTACACAGAGCTCTTATTTTGACCTGAGGAAGACTCTGTGTAGCTCAAAACGTTGTCTCTTTCACCAATTGAAGTTGGTCCAGTAAAAGCTATTACCTCATCCACCTTTTCTCTCTAATGTTTGAGGTATTCAAATTCTGTTTTGAGTGCTGTGAAAAACTCTGTAAGTTGCACTGGTTTCATAGGCTAACTTATTTTTACAATAGAGTACATTTCAAGTATGGGTAATCCCCAGTCTCTCATTACTGGGATGCAGTTTTTTCTTCTCCAGACATTGTAATATCTGCTGTCACTTCCACGTGCTGTAGATACCTCGCTACCAACTTCAAATTATAGTTTTATCCATCTTTTGTTTCTTTCGTTCTCTGCCCTTTATATTGCATGTGTATCTGGAACTCTTCACTTATCCTGTCTTTCTGTATTGCTAACCTTGAAGTTGAAACTGCAAAAAGTGAACTGAAAAGGATGAATTCTCATTTGCACCAAGTATACGACTCTGATAGGGTAAAGAGATCCAGTATGGAAATTTTCATGGCACACATTAAAGTTAAATATGTGTGAAACTATGTATAATTGATTCCAGAAATTTATTTTTTGTGCACTAATAAGATTAGAAAGTTTTCTTTCTGGAGTAACGTAATCATAAAATCCATGTTTGAACATCATAGGGTTCAGTTGGGGAAGACTGTGCATTATCTTCCAATATTATTTATTGATCAGCTAAGCAACAGAGTGAAGGATTTAATGGTGAGTAACAAAATGCCTTTTCACTAAATTTTGAATTACAGTTTTACGGAAATTTAGTACTGCTATAATTAAGGTTTTGTCCTTGTTTCCATTACAACAGCCCATCTCACAGAAATTCACAGTGGACACAGCTAATATGTTGCTAATCTAATCTTCAAATTAGATGTTGATTAAATGCCAAAAAAAATCATTAATGCAGAATTAAGGGTGTTCTTTCAGAATGTGGAAATGGGCTAAACCAGAAAAACTTGAAGTTAAGATACACACTGGTTGCCAGGCTGGCTGCATCTCCTGCTTTGAGCAGGGGGTTGGATTAGATGACCTCCCAAAGTCTCTTCCAGTCCTAAACTTCTATGATTCCTGGTCTCTTTGAGCACCCTGAGTAGGTCCAAAGCCTGTAGCTGGTGCCTCTGATTTAGGATGGAATTACATGACCCTTCCATTCTCAGGCCAGGTCCTTGGTTGCAGTCACCTGGTACTAACCATGGTTTCCTTAGTAGGTCTAACTTAGGCTCAGACGCTGTCTTTCTGTTTTCTCCAGAAGCAGTGACAGTGGTAATCAGTGGCCAAACAGCCTCCTTTCAGAAGATTTATTTAGAACAAAAGCATTTCAGAGAAAAACAAATCTGAAAACAATATTGACTAGACATCTGTCTATTTTGCCAGGTATCTAATATTCCAGGTGAAGATGCAGTCAGGTCTGTAGACCTCAGAGACCTCTAGGCTCTGACTGGAATAGTCCATTCCCTTAACTCGCAAACTCTTTCTCTCCTTTGCTTCAGGGAGAGTCTCCTTTTAAAAGCTGTTCATTCTTTTTGATCTCCAAGTTCCCAGCCTGGCAAAACAAGCTTGCATCTTCCTTGGAGACTTTAAATCTGCTGGCTTTTCACATTCTTTCAAGTGTCCATAAGGGTGTTCTTATCAGGGGCTTTTATCGTTTTCCTGTTCTTTACACAGCTCCCTATTAAGTTACATCAGTGCATTCATACAGGAAAATCTTAACACGGTTACTTGCTCTCATTAACCTGGTCATGTTTGGTATTCATAAATCATAGATAATCGTTCTTAGATTACATAACAATTCCACAAATGCTGTAACTTTGTCCACTGTTCACATTTCTGGAAAGGCTTGAGGCAGCTCTGGGCAAGTTTAACTCTGCACTAACAAATTCTTGGGCATTTAATTTCTTTTTCTAAATAACTTTTTGTCACTTTCATGTACCACAGCCCAGCCCTTCCGTTCACATTCTCTGACTCCTTGCAGTGATTACCTTGTACACAGAATGCGTTGCCCATACATCATCTCTGTGTCCTCCCATTTCTGTGCCTGTTCTGCTCACTTGATTCTTCCTCCTCCCAACATTGACAGGGATCCCAAAGGTTGAAGAGCTGAGGAGCAAATGCAGGAACTAAAATACTCAGTGGGAAAGCTTTTAGGAGAGGGGACTGACATCATGGATGTGTTTGATGTTGGGGAGGCTTTGCCTCTGTCACCCCCAGAAACCCAGCTTTTCAACTCTGATCTCTTCCTTCCCACCATGCTATTCCCTGCACTGTTCTAATACACTCTCAGCCCCTCACTGCTCCTACACCCCAAATTTCCTCCAATTGCTCAGATCCCTACCACTGCCTCAACATCTCATCCATGCTTTCTATCATGTCCATGGCTCTGACCCCCTGCATTACCCCTGCTACTCTGAGCTACCACCGCCACACACCAGCTCCACCTTCTTCCTTGCCACTCCATGCCCCTAGTAAGCTTGGAGGGGGCCTGAGGAGGTAGGAAGGTGGCACTGGTGGAGCTGTAAGGAATGCATTCATCAGCAGGAGGCAAGGAGGGGCAGGAGAGTGGAGATAGAGATTTGGGAAGGACCTCTGTGTCTAATGTTTGGGGAAGAGGCTCTATACATCCATCTGCAGTATAGCACACTCAAGAGGTATGAAGGGGTCCAGATGTTCTTAAATGAATGAGAATTCCCCATGGAGATGAATACAGCCTGAAATGATAGTTCTGAGAGGTGTGAATTGCTTCATTCATCTCAGTGGATCTCATCTCCCCATCGCGGGTGCTTAATATCACAGCTAGCAGATGGGGTGGGGGAAGAGGCTCAGGACCCTCTGGATGATGGTTCACATGGGGAGTTACCTATGGGAATCCTTGTCTTTCCTGGGGGTAGGATTGCTGCTGCCCCATTCCCCTCTCTCACCACTTTGTGAGACACATTCCTTCTCAACAATAGTTCAGAGAGATGGGGTTGTGTGTGGGAGTCACGTCCCTCTGTCTGGTCAGGACAGAGAAGTGGGAAATGGGCAGCAACTTCAAATGGTAGGGGAGCATGTGGGGGAGGGGGCCTTGTTAGCTTCAAATTGCCCATTCCTAACCCTGTAGTTGACACTGAGTTATTATATAGAAGACATCATAACCCAGTCACTGTCTTAGATTATTACCTCACTAAGGCAGTAGTCTCAGGGCTTGTCTACACTACCGCGTGGGGTCGATTTAAGGTACACAACTTCAGCTACGTGAATAGCATAGCTGAAGTCGACGTACTTAGATCTAATTACCGCGGTGTCTTCACTGCGGTAAGTCGACAGCTCACGCTCTCCCATCAGCTCCACTCGAGCTTCTTGTTCTTACCGGAGTCGACAGGAAAGCACTCGGCAGTAAATTTATCATGTCTATACTAGACGCAATAAATGGAACCCCTTTGGATTGATTGCTGCCCGCCAATCTGGCAGGCAGTATAGACAAGCCCTTAAGGTCAGAGATCTGCCAGCTCCCAGGCAACAAAACAGACCCACATATGCATAAGGAAGTAGGATAGAGACCCTTCCAAAACAAACAACATTGCATACCCAGTCGTGCCCCCCTTGAGGTGATGAGAGAGTGAATCATGTGGGAAATGTTAGTTATGTTGCTTAACGCACTTAACAGAGCTGCTTAGATGTGGCAAAGGTGAGGGTTGTATAAGAATCTGAATAGAACAGACTACGCATTTAGTATATTAACACATGGTGTTTTAAATACTGCTTTATTGATTTTTTTATGAAAATTAAACAACACTTAAGTATTAGCTGTTATTTCCATTTGCATTCCCATTTGTATGTATATTAACTTTGTTGTTAAAGCTATTTTCTGTCCAAATGCAGATAATAAACCGTTCAACGACAGAGCTACCTCTTACAGTGTCATATGATAAAATATCTCTTGGAAAGCTCCGATTTTGGATCCACATGCAAGATGCAGTGTTCTCCCTGCAGCAGTTTGGTATGTTTACTTTTTCACAGCAGAAGGTCAGGTTCTTAACTTCTAATGCATAAACTACATATTGGCTGCCTTCAGAGTACTATAAAATGGTGTAGTTCTTTTTGTCGTCTTTGATACACTATCGTAAAAATCTGTGGGTTTCTGCAATACACATCATCTTGAGTTTGTACATATAGTATGTTGTGGTTAAAATTAAACAATCAAATCAGCAGCTGAGACTAATATTGCGGGGGAGCAGTGATCCTTCCACTAGTTGTTAGGGGCTTTTGCATGTGAAAGCCCATAAGTGCTTCTTTTAAAAAAAAGTCACTATCTGGAATATACTTTAAAAAAAAAATTATCTTGAACCCTGAAAAATAAAATATTAAAATAAAAATGGCACTTCATTATATTCACTTAGCGAAAAATAAAGTATACATAAAAGAAATGCCATATTGCTAACAGACTGATAAAACTGTGGGAGGTAGTTTATGCTTTTATGGCCTACTTTAATTCAGATTGCCTCAATTCTCAAGTAGTTAACTTGATACACAGATCCTAATCTTAAGAAATACCTCCGTTCTTCAAATGACTTCATTTGGAGTTGCTACCTAGGACCTGAATTTAAGTTGCTATGGAGGGATATCCAGAATGAGTGAAAATTTTAGAAATCAAACATGTAACCTCCAGATAGACTGGTCATTGGCAGGCCAACTATGTCTTCTCTATTGTCTTGACTCTGCCCTGTCTCTTGTGTATTTTGCTCACCAGTCATTTTTCTGCCACAGTACAGCAGTGCAGCCAACCAGCTTCTGGAACTGTACACTGCCTGCCATTCTACTCAGGATTTCTTTTGCAGAGTTTTCAAAACTGTGTCTTTGTTATAACATAGATTCAATAAAATATTTTCATTAAAAATAATACATGAGTTTTTTGTTTTAATGAATAACACTGATAAGAAACTTACTGTGTTTTGTATCTTCAGATGGTCAGATACAAAAGTCAATACTGTAAATCTCTTTAAAGTAACACAATTTAGGCAGGTAAAAAAGAAAGGGAGAGCCATTCTGGAAAAAGAAATAGAGAGTAAAGGGCAGCTGAGTAAATTAACCAGCTTCCCCAGGTTATCTCTTAAGTGAACATTCCAGTTGAGACAATTGTTTTATTAAAATAATTTGTGAAAAAAGCATCTAAACTTGCATGCTTTCTCAGAGTATCTGTGCAAATTTGTACAGAGTCACAAGATTCCAGGCATGCTAAATCTATGCTTTTGTGAAAGGGAGAATCAGGGAGTTAGTGTAATATCTATCTTTTAAAGGCGCTGCACAAAACTCGCATCTCTGGGAGAGGAAGAACTGAAGTACATTTAAGCCACCTTCTCACATTCCTGATTCTGGGCTGCAGTTGTGGTCCCCAGAGTATCTTAGATAGCCTGTCCCCAGCTGCATATGGGTGGAAGTTTCTTTTTATGCCTCCTATCCTGGGGCTTGTGGCAGAGGCATAATAGGCAGCATAAATTGCCCTGTACAAATCCTACAGCAGGCGGAACTTTCCCAAGCCAGATCTGGGCTGTAAAGACTCTTCTGCACTACAAAAGCGGCATAAAAGGGCCAACAGTGAAGGAGTGAATTCTTCCCAAGGTTTTTTCTCTCTCTCAAAAATAATAGAAGTAGTATCCAAAACCAAAAGCTGAATCAATATCTGTTGCATTCTTCGTAGTTCAGAGTCCTCAAGATAATAAAATTTAGGAGTTTGTTTTCACTGATGCCCAGTACTGCTGTTATGATCTTATATTTCAACTCCAATAGATTTGCTGAAACAGGACAAATATGTATGAAACATTTTAAAATCCCATCTATCTTGAGAGGATATGATGGCTCTTTCCCATTTAATAACTAACTTTAATGGGTAAAGAAGACACAAGAATTTCCCTGTACAATTGTCGCACAACATTCTGAGTTACCTTATTTAAAAATAAAATTTGCTCATAAAGAAAGGGTACTTTTAATTCTGTTCGATAAGAAAACCCCTTTCCTGAAAATATAGGATAAAGGAAAGGCATGGATTAAGGTTAGAAAGGAACATTATGATCTAGTCTAATCTGTATAACACAGATCATAGAGTATCAGAGGGGTAGCCGTGTTAGTCTGGATCTGTAAAAAGCAACAGAGTCCTGTGGCACCTTATAGACTAACAAAAGTATTGGAGCGTAAGTTTTTGTGGGTGAATACCCATTTCGTCAGATGCATGTGGTGGAAATTTCCAGAGGCAGGTATAAATATGCAGGCAAGAATCAGTCAGTCTATAAGGTGCCACAGGACTCTTTGTCGCTTTTTACAGAGCTTAGAATTTCACCAAGTAATTTCTGCATCTAGCTCAGTAACTTGTAGTTTAATCTTTCTAAATACATCCAGTCTTAATTTAAAGACTCTGAATTTACCACAAACCTTGGTAATCTGTTGATTATCCTCACAGTTAAAAATGTGCATTTTATTATCAGTTTGAACTTCACTGACTTCAGCTTCCTGCCATTGAATCTCTCTGTCTTTTTCTGCTTGGTTAAAGAACCTTCTAGTATTAGTGTTTTGTCCCTGTGTTAAGTATCGGAGGGGTAGCTGTGTTAGTCTGGATCTGTAAACAGCAACAGAGAGTCTTGTGGCACCTTATAGTCTAACAGACGTATTGGAACATAAACTTTTCTGGATGAATACCCACTTCGTCAGACACATGGACTCTTTGTTGCTTTTTACTTGTCCCTGTGTTGGTATTTATATACTGTCATTTCTTAACCTTTTGAATAAGCTAAATCAATTGACCTTCTTAAAATCTCTCATTGTAAGCCCTGTTTCTCAGATTCTGGATCATTCTTGTGGCTTTTCTCTGAACTCTTTCCAGTTTTTTTTTCATCATCCCATTTAAAATGCTGATAGATGCAGTACTCTCACAAGAACCATATGCTGGGATGAAATCGTGTCCCTCCTCAGTATTCCTGTTTGTCTGATTTGTTAGCCCTTCTAGCTAGAGCTGGGAGTATATGTTCAGTTGGTTATCCACCATCATTTCTTAAGTCCTTTTCAGAGTCACTTTTGAGGGTTATTGTCCACTATCTTGTAGGTATAATCTACATTGCTTATTCTTTGAGTGGTTGCAGATGGGTATTTCACTCAGGTGCATTTGTGCTGAGGGCACAGAGTTGGAGACTTTCCCCACCGTGGTACCTATTGGAACAGCGCGCACACCCTGTGTTGCCTCGTCGCCCCTTCTGAAACAATATAAGGGTGATGCTACCCTAATCCCCCTCAGTCCCTTTATACTGCCAGTAGCCTTAGTTGGAGCTCCCCCTGTGCAAGTCTTCTCATAGCTTTTTTTTTCTCTGCATCACACTTGTCACTGGGACTTCTCTTGTAAACAAATTTTAATAGTATCTGTAGTGTATTATAGTTTGTAGCTAATTTAGTTTGTCCTTATAGTAATTCCTGGTGCTCAGCACTATAGGGCATGCAGGGTTGTCCAGGCCTTCAAACGTTGCTTGTTAGGTGGACTTTCTATTCCCAACAGTTGACTCCTACACTTGCTGCTTGTAGGTGAAAGTCACATTAAGGAGAATGTATCATCTGTTGGGAGAACACAGAGTTTGCAAGAGACCTTCACCTGAAGCAGCTTTTGTTGGAACAGGCTATGAGGCCTGCACTAGTACCAAGACCCTCTTCCGCTAGCAGGACTGGCAGTCCTCAGCCAACCACCTTCTGCATCAGCACTGGTCGACAGACCCCTGGACTCTGACTCTTCCCCATGAAGGGATTGATATGTGTTCTCTGAGGTACCCCAGAAGAGACCTACAAAACATATCAGGGATGTTTGAAATTGAGGAGAGAGTTGTCCTCTTTATCGAAGATAGCTCCTCAACATCCACAAGATCCAGGGTACAGCCAAGCTGTTGATTCACATCAAGGCTGGAGATTCCGAGTACTGTACCACTGACTCAGGGCCCGCCTGGTGGACAACCATTGAATCTGGTACCTATGGTGCCACTGCTTTTTGATATCCACGATCCCACAAGCCTGTATGATGGTAACAGACTTATTCTGCCTGCTGACTCTGGAGGCGGGTGTACTATCAGCACTGTCAGGTGTTTCAGGCCCCTCAAATTTTACAGACTCAGGGTTGAGGCTGCTGCTGTTGATGTCCTCGGTACCAGTGAAACGACAGACACCTTCCTCAGTGTAGATGCCTGTGGGGCAGCACCGATATGTCCTTGGTGCCATCTCTGTCCTCTGTTAAGTTACCATTAATTTCAGTTAACACAAGTGCCCTTTGAAACACACAACAACTCTGTTGTGCTCTTTGGTACTGTCATGGAAGATTTTCTAGTACTGACAACAGTCCCATCCCTGATACCAACTTTGCCCTTCTCTCATTGGGCTATTCTATGGTCCTGCCGGAGTGGCCACCAAGAGTGCCCAAGGACTTCTGAGAGGGTTCTTCCTACTCTAATATGGAGTCATCCAGTTGGTCTTTGCCTTGGCGAAAAGTCCCAAAGATCTTGCAGTGGGCAGCAAAGGGAAAGTGTCTGCATTAAGAGCACAGTTGTTCTAACAGTAAGGGCAGATTCTTGGCATCCTCAATGTATTGACCCGCTATGCCATACTCTCTCTCAGTGATCACCTTGGGACCTGTGGGGTACTCCCTGCTTGAAGAGGTCTAGATTTCTACTCCAGTCCAGAGGGCGATTCCCTTGATCCTGAGATGGACCAGCCCCAAGAGTGGCCTCTATTACAGATGCAAGAGGAGGTCTGTCCTCTTGAGACACCTCTTTTGGGGGCAGCCTTTGCCAAAGGAGCAACCTTTACCCCAAGTGATGCCAGTAGTCCTATGCTCTCCTTTCCTTTCCTTGACAACTCTGTAATCCCAGATTCTTTGTCTCCCCTCTCAGAGAATTTTAAATCTTACCAGGACTTACTTTGGGCAGGTCTACACTAGAATTCTCCATCAGTGACAATTTTAAAATCAAGATAGCTTTTAGAAAAACAGCCAATGTTCTAGGAATTATTTTGGGGAAGTTCTGTGGCCTGTGTTATACGAGAGTTTAGACTAGATGAGCACAATGGTCCCTTCTGCCTTGGAATCTCTGAATATTCTTCAGGCAACAGTTCTGGGAAGGGTTGCTTTCCTGATTAATGATACCTTATTACAGTCAGCAAAAGCTTTGTGGCATATAGATGTATAAAATGTTAGTTGCCAAACTTCCCCTTTCCTTATTCATTTTGGAGCTGATTTTAAAGATTAGACAAACTCTTATAGAACCAAATTTAGTGACTGGTCAGGATCAGTACCTTATAAATTACTAACTCTAAATGTTTTTAGGTAAAACATACAAAAATTGATTTTTTTGTCAACAGAGCGAGCATCTGTTTTTTATTGTTTATCCGTTTTTTATTATTATTAAATCTTGTGTCACTTAAAAAGGGCTTCCTTTATACTTGAATCTACTATACTAATATCTAGAATGCGAATTTTTTGATCCTTTCACATTTTACCTACTCTTTCTTCCAGGCTTTTCAGAAAAGGATGCCGATGAAGTAAAAGGAATTTTTGTGGATACTAACTTATACTTTTTGGCTTTGACATTCTTTGTAGCAGCATTCCATGTAAGTGGATCACTTGCTGTTTTTAAGCAGTATACGCTTAAGTATAAGTAAATAAAAAAAAGTAAAGGTACTTTGAGCATTGACACTCACATTTCTCTAAATACCAATAATTGTTTTTGGAAATGTTAATGTAAATATATATACTATGTTATACCAATTTTTCATTCATAAACACAAATAGAAAATTCAATAGCAAAACATCATGTTCTGCAAGGAAACATCTATGCAATATGTTTTTAAATTTAAGCCAGAAACCTGATTTGTACTCCTAAATCCAATTTCAAAATTAGGGGTTAAACTCACCCTGTCCAGTCCTTCCCAGAAAGAGAGTTACTACATTTCCTTGTGTATCTGGCTATCCTCTTACCTGAGCTGTTTGTGGATAACACTGCACCAGTGGATAATGAAAAGGTTAATGGCTTCAATCGACAGCTGAATTTTTATTTGCAAGCTGGCTATCAGTCAACTCTGAAAATTGATCACCCATGCTCATAACAAAACAGCAACTTTGATCTGCTGTTGAATATACATGTTGGTTTAAAAATTAATGTAGACTGTAATTAGAAATCAGTGAAGGGCTAAAGATACAATTGATAATTTTTTTATTTCTAACAATCAGACAAGTATCTTCTGGAAAGAATTATTAGTTTATAAATTATCAACTTTTATATAAAATGTAACATTCTTGATTGACGTAAAATATTTAACTTTTAAGTAAAATAATGTTGTGTCAATTTCTTTATTTAACCTGAGTTAAACTAAAACCTGAAAATCATTGCATATGAATGCTGGCTCAGATTTTCTGCTCTGAGATTTTCTAGCAGAGAGGAGGGAATGTAACTGTCAGGGAACAGGTTACAGTTCTGATTCTCTCACTGATTCTGCACAGACCATGTCCCTAGTGGAGTCTGAATAGTCATGGGTCTGCTCTAAACTTACTAGATGGTACCCCTGTCAAGGGCGCTGTCTGCCAGTTGGAAATTGCCAGAGCACACCGTCTCTGGATGTCATTCTTCGTGCCATTGACACATCTTATGTCATTGTTACAAGGGCATTTAGGGGCTGGTTATACCGACTTGGTTCCTCTATACCAGGAGAGTCCTCTAATAAAGGAAAAGGGAGAGGAATGAACCAGAGAGTCTGGACTATTTTGTGTTAATATTGTCCTGGCCTTCAAGCAGTGGGAGATTTGTGTTCTCTGAGTGGTTTATATCCTTGTTAGAGAAATGTGTGCGCACACTCAGAATTCTCTTTTAGTCTGTTTAGTGTTTCATGGCTCAGCAACAAACCTTACAAATTCATAAAACTGTCATCAGGCCTTCAGCAGGTGGTCATGCGTTCTTTCTTCCTCTGAAACACTGTTCCATCTCTCATGTGACTTAACTCATTCTCCAATAGTAAAATTCTTTCTGCACCTACCCATTTAACAGTATGGGCCAACTAGTCTACTATTCCTTTTTGATGTAGTGACCAGTCATCTGAGATCATTACTCTACCCATGAAGCACCTGCACCTTGTTGCTTCCAGCAAGATGCTCATCTCCAAGCAGACGACTTTAACTCTTAATGGAGCAAAACATTGAAGAAAATACCCTTATTATTCATTTGCCCATATTGCTTCAGCAGCAGAAATGTGCAGTGAGTGTGCTCCTCATATTGCCTGTCCTCGTGGGACTGACTGGAGTCAACTCAGGCTATTGTTCTACTTCCAGTCTTGAGTCAATGGCTCCGACAACAAGCAGGTCTCCAGCAGCACTCTGAAAGAATGTCCACTCTATATAACCTGGTATTTAGATGATCAAACTTCCTGCATGGCACGTCAAGCTACCACACTGCTGCTATTCCTCCCCTTTGCTACTCAGCAGGTTCTGAAGAACGTAGCCCATCAGGGTTTGTCTGCACTGCAATGTAAGCCCAGAGTTAATGGGACTCAAGTCAGTGAACCCTAGGTTAGAGAACCCAGGCTTTAAGCATCTGCATTGATTATCAACCCGAAGTAAAGAATTTTCTAACCTGGGCTTGAACCCAGGGCTCTGGCTTCCACACTGTATCACGCAGACCAGGTTCCAACTAACCACATCCCAGACTTTGTAGCAACTTTGCAATACATGGTCTCTGTAGCTCTTTGACTGTGGTGCAGTCTGGGTTCCACCCTGCACATTACAGGAAGTTTGACTATCCTGCAAACATCTTGCCAAGCCATTGTTTTGTCTGTGTGCTTTCAGCAGCCGGAACCAGCAATATCAAGGCGGTGCTATTTGAAGAATTTCTCTTGCTGTTTCAAGAAATGGGCAGAAATTCTGTGAGATGGTGGACATTTCAGCAGCATTTTCTGACCAATCAGAGGTGCCTGAGAGAACTTCTGATGGAGCAGGACACAGACATGGCAGACTTGAACTGGATGCTGCTGCTCATGACTCTCAGGATAGCCGTGGATACCCCCTCCTGGCACTTCTAGAGCAGGGCCACAAGCTCAGATTGGTGAGACCAAATCATTTTGCAGATCTGGGATGACCAGTAGTAGGTCCAGAAATTTCACATGAAGAAAGATACAGCCTCTCCCTACCCTCCCTAAAGACACGTGCATGAGGGTGGCCATGCAAGTCGAGACACAGGTTCCTATAACCCTCTGGAAGCTGGCTACCCCATACTGCTGTAGGTCCATTGCCAATCAGTCTGGGGTTGGAAAGTAGACTGGGTACAGTGGGGATATAGGCTTCTGAGGCATTTAGGTGTGTGTGGTTTTACCCTGAGGGGACAAGTATAAAAGATATTCCTGGAGTAATTGCTGGCTGTTAGAGAATACATTTCCAAAATGCACGAGGGCAGGATTCTTTCCGTTTCCCTGGAGTCAATTGGTGACTTATAGGATAGAGACAACAAAGGAAGTTGGCCCACGTGACTGTGGGATACTCGTTGTGGGTTCCAAGGACTTGAGTCTGGGGGAGGGAGAGGGCCTGCATCTGCACTGCAAAGCAATAGGGTTTGAACTCTCCATCTAGTGTTCTAGGATCATGGGTCCGAGCCCAAGTCGGAAATTTGTGTGTAGATGGAAGTGGAGTTTGTCCTCAAGCCTGAGTCTGAGCCTAGGCATACATTGCAGTGTAGATATATCCACAGTGACCTTGGCTTTGATCATTCAGATCATCTTAATTGTGGTGACAACAGATGACCTATGACAACTGAAGTAAGAGGAAAGATGCTAGAACATTGGTGGCAGAAGTATTGGAACAAAACTGGTGGCTTGCAGCATAAAGACTTCTCAGATTCTCAATCCGTAGTTACGTGGGGAGGTCACGAAAAGGGTTTTTGCTTCCATAGCATCCACAAAGCCTTGATCATATTTATTCTGGATTGTGGACAGTTTCATAAGTTCTAGCTTCAAGAATATTTGTTGAGAGTAAATTGTCAGTTTTGTCAAGGGAAATTGTTCAGATTCAGCCTGTTCTTGAGTCCAGATTGCTCCTATAGGTATATTAAGTATTTTGGCTGAAATTCCTGAAAGAGAGCCTGCTTATTTTGACTGACAACCTCTGTTCAGACTGGTGTCTGCAGTGGAAAAATAAACAAGTTATGTTAAGAATGTACCTAGATTCTTAATCAATTTATCCTTCAATGGGAAGTCAACCTATAATGTTTCTATCTGTTTTGTTCAGCAAAGGGCTGAAAATACTGAGGTGATAAATAATATGTCTTCACTGAAGTTTCAGCCATTGCCTCTCTGAGGTTCTAAGTATTTGGGACATTTGGGCTGGATAGAGGTATTTCAAGTTGCTGAGAGCTAAGTAATTATCTCCAAAATTACTAAAAACATCTAGAGAAACAAGAAGTGGTAGGCTATCTCTTCCTAATTATTTCTCTTTCTGCCAATTCAGGGTTGTGACTCCCAGTCTTCTAGTCCCAAGGGTACTTTTATATACTTCAGAGACATCACCACTAAATCCAAGCAAAAGCATCCACCATCAAATTTCTTGCATTATTAAAGGAAAAGAAAACATTAAACAAGACAACACAAAACAGAATACAAATAAGTGACTAGTTCTGTTACTGTCTCTTCTGAGTGTGCCTCTGTAGAAAGTTTTTAACAAAGTTTTAAACAAAAAACTATCTTTGTGAGTGGGCCTGCATTTAATGGGAAATTTTCTCTTTTTGTAAGTTAAGTCCAAAGTATTACTTTCCAAAATTGAATCCAGTCTTAGTATATCATAGATGAGCAAAATAATTTTAGAGGCAGGTAAGTCCAGTTTGATTTATTAAGGATAATGGTTTATGAATGGTCAATGTAAATAGTCTTAACTAAATCCTCTGAAATCAAAGAAAGTATTTAAATTATGTTTTTTAAAAGAAGCCATTTAAGGAGTTTTCTTAATGCAGGCCAATTAGTGATTATTAATAATCTTAAATCCAAATTAAATGCCATTATATTTCTGTTTACCAATATTCAGCCCATTTCCTTTCCAAGAATATATGGTCTAATGAAGTGATAATTAATAGCAGAAGCTGCTAGTATGTCACAATAAAATTTCAATATTCCGATAAAATCATTTCACAAGGTTTTTTAATCCCTTGGCAGTTCTGTAGCTATTTTCATATTGTATTAAAGTCTTAATGATGTCAGCTTGGCTAGAAGGTTGCTTTTTGCTACTGATGGGTGGCTGCTGTTTTCCTTTTTAGCTGTCTGTGGCAGTTTGCTGTCAAAGATAAGCAGGATCAGTTGTGTTGAATGCTGATCAAGTTGAGAAGGTAGTAGACAAGAGTGTGCTGCTGCAGAATCACACCAGAGTTTTTGTACTCTTTTCCTTCCTACTTTCATGAATTCATAGGAAAACACACCTCTTTCAATCTTGTCTAGATTTAAAATTGGATGCTGTTATTCCTTCATTGGTTCAGTGCTGTTGGGGATTAGATATCTTGACATCTTTGTCTTGTGAATATGTGGTCTACTTAATAAATATGCAACACTTCTAATTGCCTTTGGTTTTTTGTGGTGGGAAAGTCTGATAATATTTGAAGAGTTTAAAGTCTCTTCCATTTTCTGAGAGAGTTCTTAATTTCATCAGGGTTCGACAGGAATTGAAATTCTGATTTCAAAAAATACATACTTTTATTTTCTGTATAAAAGTCTTAGTTCTTAAAGTAGTCTTTTAAAATAAGTCTTCGAGAGTCTTCTTACAGGAATAGTTATTCAAGATTGAGAAAGGACAACTTCTTTGAAGAGGTGATTCTTGTTCTTCTGAGTTTGTATGAGGAGTTGCTCAAGCTGCTAAATAATTTCTAGTTAATGTAAATATTCTATACTTAAATTGCTGCTTCTATTAGTAATCAGTTTAGCAAAGTCATTAAATTCTCTTTTGGTACATAAAGCATTTTACCATTGGTTGTATGAAAGAAACTGCACAGATGGTGGATTACTTGGCCTGACTGCCACACCCATGCTGCAGCACACAATAGTCCCAAATACACATTACCCCTCTCTGCGGCACACACTCCTAATCTGCCCCCTGCACAGGTCCACACAACTTTCCCAGCACAACACAATCAGTGCATATAATAACCACAAACGTCACTCGGAAGCTAACAACGTCTAAGTGTGAAGTGATAGAAACAGTCCACAAGCATGGTTTAGTGCTTTTTGTTTAGAATAACACCAGGTTCAGTCATTGGGATTTGTAGTCAAATATCATGCAGTTTTTTTTGCTGTCAGCCATTTTTTATTTTATTGAAAAGCCATTACGACAACATGGGTTTTCAACTACTAGTTGGTGCTATAAAAAACTCACTCAAGTGGTAATACCTGTCCTATTTTTTTAAATACTAAGCCTTTAAAGTTTTAGCCTTGTCTTCATGAGGAAAGTATTTTTATATCTAAGTTAGCCAACACATGGTAAAATGTTAGGCTTCATCTAAACTTAAAAGTTATTTCAGCATAGCTGTGTCTGTCAGGAGTGTGAATATACTGTTCTGACCAACATAGTCATGCTGGCCAAACCCCCAGTGTTGATTCAGCTATGTCAATGAATGAGTGCTTCCGTTGATATAGATAACATCATTCAAGGAGGTGGAGGTGTAATACCAATAGAAAAAACTTCTTCTGTGAGCTGAATCTACAGTAGAACCTACAGAAAGTTGTTGAGGCTGAAAAATTACCAAGATTCATGAAAGGATTGGACACACATGGCTAACAAAAATATCCAGAGTTATACTAGATCAGAGGTCGGCAACCTTTCAGAAGTGGTGTGCCAAGTCTTAATTTAGTCACTCTTAATTTAAGGTTTCATGTGCCAGTAATACATTTTAATGTTTTTAGACTCTTTCTAGAAGTCTATAGTATATAACTAAACTATTGTTATATGTAAAGTAAATAATGTTTTTAAAATGTTTAAAAAGCTTCATTTAAAATTAAATTAAAATGCAGAGCCCCTTGGACCAGTGGCCAGGACCCGAGCAGTGTGAGTGCCACTGAAAATCAGCTCGCGTGCCGCCTTTGGCACACGTGCCATAGGTTGCCTACCCCCTTACTAGATAATGCTTAACAAATTTTGGAAGGTATATTAAATCTCATGCTTCAGGAGATAAGTAAGGCCGTCAGTCGCAGTTAACTCATGCAATTAACTCAGATTATCGAGATGAAAAAATTGCAATTGCACTTTTAATTGCACTGTTAAACAATTGAAATTTATTAAATATTTTTGATTTTGTTTTCATATATTCTGTTTTAAATGAAATCAGTGTATATTTTTATTATAAATATTTGAACTGTAAAAATGATAAAATAGTATTTTTCAATTCACCTCATACAAGTACTGTAGTGCAATCTGTTGTGAAAGTGCAACTCACAAATGTAGATATTTTTTTTTTCATTGGTATACTATAGAATCATAGAACATCAGGGTTGGAAGGGACCTCAAGAGGTCATCTAGTCCAACCCCCTGCTCAAAGCAGGACTAATCCCCAGACAGATTTTTGCCCTGATCCCTAAATGGCCCCCTCAGGGATTGAACCCTCACGCAAACCAGGCCAATGCACAAACCACTGAGCTAACCCTCCCCCGTTACATTGTTTTGTTTTTGAGTGCAGTTATGTAAAACTTCAGAGCCTGCAAGTCCACTCAGTTCTACTTCTTGTTC
The DNA here is from genome assembly GCF_007399415.2 of Gopherus evgoodei. Lineage (NCBI taxonomy): Eukaryota > Metazoa > Chordata > Testudines > Testudinidae > Gopherus > Gopherus evgoodei. The sequence goes on from NC_044323.1 coordinate 125,407,685, forward strand.
AGCCAATTGCTAAGACAAATAAGTTTGTTGTTTATGTTTACAGGAGATAATGCTGCCAGCTTCTTATTTACAGTGTCACCAGTAAGTGAGAACAGGCATTTGCATGGCACTTTTGTAGCTGGCATTGCAAGATATTTAGGTGCCAGATATGCTAAACATTTTTATGTCCCTTCATGCTTTGGCCGTCATTCCAGAGGACAGGCTTCCATGCTGATGATGCTCATTAAAAAAATGTGTTAATTAAATTTGTGACTGAACTCCTTGGGGGAGAATTGTATGTCCCCTCCTCTTTTACCAGCATTCTGTCATATAGTTCATGTTTAGCAGTCTCTAATGGTGACCCAGCACATGATCATTTTCATGTTAAGAACACTCGCGTTAGATTTTACAAAATGCAAAGAAGGTACCAATGTGAGATTTCTAAAGTAAGCTGCGGCACTTGACCCAAGGTTTAAGAATCTGAAGTGCCTTCCAAAATCTGAGGGGGATGGGCTGTGCAGCATACTTTCAAAAATCTTAAAAAAGCAACACTCCAATGCAGAAACTACAGAACCTGAACCACCAAAAAAGAAAATCAACCTTCTGCTGGTGGCATCTGACTCAGATAATGAAAATGAACATGTGTCAGTCCGCACTGCTTTGGATTGTTATTGAGCAGAACCCATCATCAGCATGGACTCATGTCTCTTGGAATGGTGGTTGAAGCATGATGGGACATATGAATCTTTAGCACATCTGGCATGTAATATCTTGTGATGCCGGCTACAACAGTACCATGAGAACGACTGTTCTCACTTTTAGGTGACATAAACAAGAAGCGTTATCAGCATTATCTCCTATAAATGTAAACAAACTTGTATGAGCGATTGGTTGAACAAGAAGTAGGACTGAGTAGACTTTGTTTTATTTTTGAATGCATTTTTTTTACATTTACATTGTACATTTGTAAGTTCAACTTTCATGATAGAGATTGCAGTACAGTACTTATATTAGGTGAAATGAAAAAATTCTTTCATTTTTTACAGTGCAAATACTTGTAATCAAAAATAAATGTAAAATGAGCACTGTACACTTTTTATTCTGTTTTGTAATTGAAATCAATATATTTGAAAATGTAGAAAACATACAAAAATATTTAAATGGTATTCTATTATTGTTTGAGTGATTAATTGTTAATTTTTTTAATCGCTTGACAGCCCTAGAGATAAGACAATCTCTAACTAGTAGAGATCAGAATGAGATGATATAGGAGAACACGTTATGCCACATTTACCCTTTACAAATTTTTTACTTTTTCCTATCAAGCAGCTGGTATTAGATACTGTCAGAGATGAAATACTGGACTTCAGGGCTGATCCACTATGGCAATTCCTGTGTTTGTAATGTGAGGCTTTGGAACTCTGCAAGGTTCTCAGCTCTCTTGAGTTCTTGCAGTACTGAAGAATTCATGAGCTCTGCAAATTTCTTAGCTCCTCACATGAACTACTGTCCTGCAGAATTCACAAGATGCATGGAGTCCCTGGCTCCCTTTGTCTTGATCATAATGGTCCCTTCTGACCTTAAAGTCTGAGTCTTCCTGTAAGATGAAACTTTGTAGTCCTGTCAGTCCATAGATTCCCTAGTTAGTTGTTCCTTGCAATGTTTTATGGAACTTGGGTCTTAACAACAGGGTTCACATCTCTTAGCTTTTCCTTTCTGCATCTAGACTATCTTTTTTATTTAATGAAACCATCAGCTTACGTGAAGTATGTAGTTGTAAATACATGTTTTTATTAACTCAGTTGATGTGCTGGAATTAATGCAGGTTTCAATCAAATTAACGGTGCATATCTTCATATTTGCAGCTTCTTTTTGATTTCCTTGCATTCAAAAATGACATCAGCTTCTGGAAGAAAAAGAAAAGCATGACTGGAATGTCTACAAAAGCAGGTATGGCATATATGAGATAAAGAGGGTGTGTATTGGTCTTGTTTTTACTCATTTATATTAGAACACATGAATATCTGGCATGCTTTAGGAGATGTGGCAAAATGAAAACAGGTTTTGTACGATTGTCATGGGAAAGTGTACTGTGATTTAATCACAGTATTCAGTTATTTAGCAGAAAACTTTAGATAGGCAGGTTTTAATCCTGATGCATTAGACACAGTGATAATGCTTACCCTGCTTGTGAGATCAATTTTTATTGGGTATATCATTCCACATCTCTGACTATTACTTTCTTCTAAGAGCAAAATGTGTGACCACAAGAAAACTAAGTGATTACTTCAAAAGCTTAATTGGGAAAACTTCCCTATTTTTTATATAATGTTTACAAATGATAGCATATGGGTAATGTGGTTGGTTGTTATGAGAGAGGAATTAAAATTGTTGTATTTGAGAAATGGAGGTTGTCATTTTTTCTTGTGCAAAAATCTTTTATTCTTGGTTACAACTGGAGGCGTCCTCTGCCATGTGCACGTGGTTTACTGCACTCGATTTTCAGTGATACTATGCATTTACAATGATGGTCCAGTGAGTTTCAAGGATTAGAGTTCTAGGTTAACGTGAGAATATTTGCTAGCTGCTACCCACATAAGTGCGTAAAACCAAAGTAGAAGGATTCTGAATGTCACTGGATAGTTTGGTTTCTTGGTACTAAAGTAATGCTGTTTTCAAAGTGTCTTCTCAGTTCCAGCATCTCTATAGTTGGGCAGAATGGTTGGGTGTTTAAAGATGTACATTTTAAATACTACTTACAGTTACAGTTACACTATTTGAAGGAAATTAGAATTGGAGGACATGAGAATTCTCTTGGAAAAATCTCTTTTCCCAAAAGGAAAGAAGGAATGTCTGTGCTGTGTTTAGCATTTAAATGGGACTGCACTTATTATTTGGCACTCAGATGTTTTTGAAAAACACTCATGTCTGTTTGCTTAGCATTTTTTAGTGTCTAGTTCTTGCTCTTCCTTATGCCTTTCACCTCTTCTCTAATATAAAAATCATTGGGCAGAAAATGGTGCTATATATAATTGCAAAGTTTAACAGAACCTGAGAAATGCATACATGCAAAGTGTCTTATTTTATCAAATACCATCAAATTCATTTTGTTCAAGGATTTCATGGCAGTTTTCACAGGCTAAACTTTGAAGTTTTCATAACTAGAAAGTTTTATTGTCTAAGGTTTTCTCAGCAAGGATCACTAACATATATTTAGTAATATCTTAAAGTACTTCTGATACATTGTTGTATTGCTACCAGTATTCCATTATAGAAATAATTTTTTTATTGCAAGTTCTTTGTTGATTCAAGAATATTTCACTCCTTATGTTACTTTTGCTTACTCTGAATCCCACTGATCAGGTTTTAGTTCTCAGCAAATTCTTGCTATTTAAAATCATAACTCTATTGTGATGTCACTTCCTATAATCATCTATAGTCTCACAAGAAGCTTTATCTGGGGAAGTAGCTCACATAGCCTGTTGTCATTCTTCTTTCTGTCTTTATCTTATAATAGTTTAACTGTAACATTCTTTCATCAGGTATCACTTATTCCTTTAATATCTAAATTATACTGACACTCATTTCTATTTATTTATTCAGTGCTTTGGCGATGCTTCAGTACCGTGGTAATATTTCTTTTCCTTTTGGATGAACAAACAAGTTTATTGGTACTAATTCCAGCAGGTGTTGGTGCAGTGATTGAGGTGAGTTCCTAAAGCTCTGAAGTCTGCTTATGTCTGAATATAGGTTTATTGCTGACGTTGCTGCTAATTATATCTACAGTCCTCTGGGGATGATGTTAAACTGTTCATTTTATATATATATTTATATAAATAGTGTCTGTGTGTGTGCGCATGTGTATCTATCTAGCTCTCTATCTAAATGGTCACTATCAGTTTAAATTTTAAGTGAACTAATTTAGAACAATTCCAGTTTAGACAGAATATACTTTAAATAACTCTTCCTGAATAACTTCTGTTTAACGTGTTCTCTTCAAGTAAAACTGTCCAAATATAAAGTGCTGTAAAGTACACAAAGTAAACAAATTGGAAACAAAATATTTTTACCAACTTTGCAATTCCTGTAATCTTGGAGTATTATTTCTAATTAGAAGTACAAGATTCAAATGTGACTTTTGATTTGGAGTCCCTTAACATTGCAAAAAACACGCAGATTAAAGTTCTAACAAACATTAACTAGGGAGCTTATGGTACAAGCATTTAATTGTTAAAGGTTTAACTTCATTATATGAACGTGCCTATGTTCTCCAAAATTACCGCATTTACTCTTGAAATTATGAACTAACTTTCTGAGAACATTCAAGTAAACCCAGTAATTAGTTTTAAAATGGGTCCTTTAAGAAATTTAGCATTGGGTCCTGACATTTGTTCTCACTAGAGTTAGTCAAAAATTTCTGACTGAACAGCTTTCTGTCTGTGTTGATTTTGTTAAAACATTCAACAAACAAGGCACGCTGTAGGTGTGCCAGCCTGCCTGGCTGGCAAATAGAGATGAAGTTCAAGAGAGCCTGCCATGCAGGGAGACAGGAATTCTAGGGACCATATTTCAAAATTTCAGTCCAGCAAAAATTTAGAATTTGACTTTTTATCCTATTCAGAACGAACAAAATTGTAAAAACTCAAATATGTTCACAGGATAGAAACTGTGTCTTGGCTAGCTCTAGTTCTGACTCAGGATCCAATTTTCTACTAATATTTGTGTAAATATTCAATTTAAAAAAAAAAGGTCAGTAATGAAAAGTAGGACTGCCAGAACTGACTTTCAGATTTCCTGTTGAAAAATGTATGAAGGAAAACGAAACAAAAACTACAAAGAAAATTCAGAAGGCATAAAAAGTTTGACTGTGTGAAGTTTCATAATGTTACAGCACTACTTAGACCATAATATATGATCCATTTTTAAGCCTATTGTACCATGCAATCCAAACTGGGGAATGACTTTCACAGTACGTATTTACAGTCCTTAGCTGATGTTTTTATTACCTTGAAAGTTACAGTAAAAAGGCGATGATTGCCTTAGGGTTTATTTGTACTGTTCCCTTAAATGCTGATACCTTTATTCACATTTATTCATTGATCCAATGAATTCAGTTAACTCACTGACTTTAGTGGGATTACTGAAGGAGTAAGATATTGTTCAAATTATGGTCCCTATATGTCAGAGGTGGCCAAACTGTGGCTCTTTCACAGTTAAAGTGCTGCTCACATTCTCCATCTACCAGCCTGTGCGAGAGAAGGGAGGCTGGCTTCTCTGCCTACCAGCCTGTGGCAGGGTGATGGGGTTAGGGGCTTCTGCCAGAAACGATTGGTGCCTGCTAAGAGTGGAGGACACAGTTTACAGGTTCACTCCCCCAACAGCTTGAATCATGCCCTTCCAAGCACACATCCTCTGTTACCCTCAGCAGCCCCTCCCTCCAGTTCCCAGGTGTTAGCTCCTTATGGAGAGGCAACAGCAAAGAGCTGGGAGCTGCAGGGAGGGGCTACTGCTTTAGTTCCATGGCGAGAAGCAGCAGCAAAAGCAGTGGCTCTCCCTGCAGCTCCCTGCTTTTTGTCGTTGTCTGTCCCCACGGCCGCAGCTCCAAGCTTGTCAGCTCCAGCAGCTGCCATGCAGGGAGGGGGCCTGATGGCACCATGTGACTGAGCAAGGCCAACAAACCCTGGGGAAAAATGGAGGGGGGGAGAGGGTGACGCCATCTGCCCCCGCCATGTGTCACCTCCAGACATTCTGCCCATCAGGTAGGGCTGTCCTGGGGCATGCCTGCCAGGGCTCAGGGCTTCAGGCCTGTAGGGTGCACCTGCCAGGGCTTGGTGCTTCACCAGGAGCAGGGCTGAAAGTCTTGAGTCCTGGCCAGTGCGCTCTGACTCTCGAACTTACAAAGATTGTCGTATGCGTCTCGGATAGTCAGGAAGTTTGGCACGCCTACTATATGTATTCCAAACGTGGGTGTGCATGCATGCTATGTGTTGGAGCCAGAAAATTTATGTAGCAGTGTCCGTTGACCCGCATGAGCAATGTCTGTAGCCGCATGGTCAGGCAAAGTTATATGAGGCTGTGCGGAGCAATGCCTTCAGTTTCCTTGTACCATCACATGGTTGAAGTCAGAATCCCTCTTCCTCTGCAATGGTAGTTATGGCTAACAAAGCCCTTTCATTTATTTGTAGCTAGCCTTCTTTAGTTTTTCTCTTTAGATCGCTGTGTGTAGTTCTGAGTGTAGTGTAGTCAATTTTCTGTGTCCTTCCCCAGGGGCTATGCCCCATGTCCAGGGTTCAAAAACTGTGCATTGTGTCCTCTCTCATTCTTAGTGAGCCAGCGGTCTGGGACAAACCCAAGCTTGAGAGCCAGAAGCACTTGCATGGGTATTGGAGCAGGTCCCCTTTGCAGGCTGCCTCCAAGCACAGCACTTCCTCCCTGAACTGCCCCAGGTCAGTTGAGCCATCAAGCGCAGACCCCGCCGCACCACCAACTAAGCTTCCTCTCTCTGAGGGTAAGGTGAAGAAGGAAGACCAGATGGCCCCACCACCCACCATGCCAATTACCTGCCTGGAACTCTCCCCAGGGTGCGCACCACCTGTCCTGCCTGCATTTCAGCATCCGTCCGTCTGTTCACTGCACACACCACCTCGCTCTTTGACTTCTCACAGGGACATTTCCCAGATCTTGGGACAATGTGAGCCCCTCTCCAGTCAGCACATCTCTAGCTGCCCTACCCTCGTTCTCTGCTGCTCACTCCACACAAACCTCCCACTCCAGCAGAGGCATCGGTACTGCTACAGGAGGGATGCTTCAAGCCTATGCATTCCGGCCCACTAGTATCAATGGCCTCCTCACTCATGTTTTTGCCTCCTGACAACCAGAAGCAGTATCAGTATCTACTACAGTAGGTGGCCATGGACCTGGTTGTACCCCTGGAGGAGGTAGCAGTTTCAGCACCATCAGTTGGTGGACACCCTGCACCCCAAGGGACATCTGGGTAGCACTGCCTGTTCGCAGTGCTATCCTGCAACCTGTGAGAGTGGTCTGGCACATGCCGGCTTCCTGTGTCTCCACACTGAAATGGACAGGACTCTGGTACTTTGTCCCAGCTAAGGGGGTAGATTTCCTCTTTTCCCATCCCCACTCCCCCAATTCTATTGTGGTGCATGCAGTGACTGAATGCGTCTGCCAGCACACCCATAAATCCACTCCTCCAGAGCAGGGGGGCAAGCACCTGGATCTTTTCAGCAGGAAGGTCTACTCGGCAGCATTGCAATTTCATATTGCCAACTACCAGGCTCTGCTTGCGAAGTATGAGTTCCACAATTACGCCAAGTTCGCAGAGTTCCTGGGCAACCTGCCACAGGAAAAGCAGCAACACTTCTGTGCCCTTCTGGAAGAAGGCTGCCGGCAATTAAGATGAGTCTCCAAGTGGCCATGGATGCTGCATTTACGTCCTCTCGCTCTTTAGCAATCGGGGTCATTATATGCTGAGACTTGTGGCTCCTTTTTCCCCTAAGAGGTCTAGAACACTATCCAGGACTGCCCCACTCTCCGTTCCATCTGCCAGACCTGGGACACCTCTCACTGTGACCTTTTCATTACACAAGTTCCCTCTTTACTGCTCCCAGAGAGCCCAGGGGCTCAACTCTCAAGGCGATGCTCTCATGCCCTAGCAGGGAGAACTTAGTTACGCCTTTCCCCCATTCTTTTCCTTCCCCAGGTCCTCCGCATGATCTGCCAGGGCCAGGCTATGGTCATAGAATCATAGAATATTAGAGTTGGAAGAGATCTCAAGAGGTCATCTAGTCCAATCCCCTGCTCAAAGCAGGACCAACACCAATTAAATCATCCCAGTCAGGAATTTGTCAAGCCACGCCTTAAAAACCTCTAAGGATGGAGATTCCACACCTCCCTAGGGAACCCATTCCAGTGCTTCACCATCTTTCTACTGAAATAGTGTTTCCTAATATCCAACGTAGACCTCCTCCACTGCAACTTGAGACTATTGCTTCTTGTTCTGTCATCTGCCACCACTGAGAACAGCCTAGCTCCATCCTCTTTGGAACCCCCCTTCAGGTAGTTGAAGGCTGCTATCAAATCTCCCCTCACTCTTCTCTTCTGCAGACTAAATAATCCCAGTTCCCTCAGACCCCTGATCATTTTTGTTGCCCTCCGCTGGACTCTCTCCAATTTGTCCACATCCCTTCTGTAGTGGGGGGGCCAAAACTGGATGCAGTACTCCAGGAGTGGCCTTACCAGTGCTGAATAGAGGGGAATAATCACTTTACTCGATCTGCTGGCAATGCTCCTACTAATACAGACCAATATGCCATTGGCCTTCTTGGCAACAAGGGCACGCTGCTGACTTATATCCAGCTTCTCATCCTCTGTAATCCCCAAGTCCTTTCTGCAGAACTGCTGCTTAGCCAGTCGGTCCCCAGCCAATAGCGATGCATGGGATTCCTTGTTCCAAAGTGCAGGACTCTGAACTTGTCCTTGTTGAATCTCATCAGATTTCTTTTGACCCAGTCCTCCAATTTGTCTAGGTCACTCTGGACCCTATGCCTACCCTCCAGCATATCTACCTCTCCCCCACAGCTTAGTGTCATCTGCAAATTTGCTGAGGGTGCATTTCATCCCATCATCCAGATCATTAATAAAGACATTGACCAAAATCGACTCCAGGACCGACCTCTGGGGCACTCCACTTGATCCCGGCTGCCAGCTAGACATCGAGCCATTGATCACTACCCATTGAGTCTGACAATCTAGCTAGCTTTCTATCCACCTTATAGTCCATTCATCCAATCCATATTATAACTTGCTGGCAAGAATACTGTGGGAGACTATCAAAAGCTTTGCTGAACTCAAGATGTATCATATCCACCACTTTCCGCATATCCACAGAGCCATTTATTTCATCATAGAAGGCAATCAGGTTGGTCAGGCATGACTTGCCCTTGGTGAATCCATATTGACTGCCATTTTTTGTTTCTTGACCTCCTCAGGCTCTGTCTGCCCCTCTTCCCTCCCGCTCCACACTGTCCTGGACCGCCTCACCCACGACCAAGCCAGAGTCTGTCATACCAGTCCCAGCTCCCTTTGCCTCATGGTCTGGTTTTTGGTTTGGGCTCCTGTATAGACAGTGCTTGTTTGTCGCTGGCACAGCACATCCTTAAATGCAGTAGGCGGACCTCCACAAGAGCTTGCTATGTGGCAAAATGGAAATCTTTCACCTCTTGGGCTCGGTACCAGCACCTCTCCCTTGGGGCCATCTCCATCCCTACCATCCTGGAAACCTCCTGGAACTTAAGACCTCAGTCATTAACTTCAGCTCTGTCCAGGTGAACCTGACAGCGCTAAGAGCCTGCCTCACCCCTGTGGAAAGCCGCTCGGTATTTACCCACTCCACCACTGCCTGCTTCTTCAAGGGCCTGTTTAACAGCTTCTTGCCAATGTGAAAGTCCATACCTCCCTGGGACCTCAAACTTGTCCTCTCCACCCTCACCAGACTCTGTTCCAGCCTGTGGCCACAACCTCCCTCTTCCACCACTCCATGAAAGTCATCTTCCTTGTGGCTATCACTTCTGCTTGGTGGGTCAGCGAACAGGTGGCCATGATGGTTGACCTCCTCTCCCCCGCTTCCTCCCCCAGTACAGTTTTCCCTAAAGACAAGGTTTCGTTATGCCTCCACCTCAGATTCTTCCGGAAGGTAGTCTCAGCGTTTCACCTCAACGTGTCGATTCACCTTCCAGTTTTCTGTCCTCAGCCGCACGCCACTCCTGCAGACAGGAGCCTGCATTTCCTAGATGTCCACTGTGTGCTGGCGTTGTCCCTTGACAGAACCCGCACCATTCATGCCTCCTCACATCTCTTCGTGGCCACTGTAGACAGATCCATGGGCCAAGTCCTGCCCTCCCAGTGCATCGCAAAGTGAGTCTCTGCATGCATCCGCGTAGGTATATGCTATCCAATACCCTGCCACCCAGCACAATTACAGTGCACTTAACATGGGCACAGGTGGCAACAGCCGTCTCCCCGGCAGACATCTACTGGCATGACATCTGCTGAGTGGTAACGTGGCATTCTGTGCAGACCTTCACTACCTATTACGCAATCAACCAGGCGGCAGCAGACCCAGCTGTGGGCCATGCTGTCCTCCAGACTGCAGTGCCTCTTGCATCCTCGCACCCACCTCTGCGCTGATCACTGCTTGATCTCACCCATATTTGGAATATATATATAGGGACCATCACTTGAAGAAGAAGAGGCGGTTACTTACCTGTAACTGAAGGTTCTTCAAAATGTGCTGTCCCTATTTGTATTCCAATACGTGCCCTCCGTCCCATCTGCTGCATGCCACGCTGCTCAGCAGTAAGAGGGTGACCGAGAGGGCATCACCTCACACAGCCTCATGTAACCTCACCTGGACCACGTGGCTACATACGTATGGGTCGATGAATACTGCTACTGGTGTCCTGTGCCCCCACAGTGGAATACAGATAGGGACCACATATCTTGAAGAACCTCCATTTACAGGTAAGTAACCTGCTCTTCAAGTCTAAGAACAAGATTTTGATATCTTTAGTTGTGATTAATAAGTTGTTCTTGATATATAAGCATTGTATTTTTGTAATTTAAACCACAGCTCTGGAAAGTGAAGAAAGCACTGAAAATGACAGTTATATGGAGAGGCATGAGGTCGACAATCCAGGTACAGTACCTTAGCTCTTTCATAATGACTAGCGTTATTGAGCTCTCTGCTCCCTCAGAGGTTAGTGAACAGCTTACTTTAAAATAAAATTCAACTAAACAAAATATGAAGATGTATAATGTCTGGAAGTATACAAATGCTGCTGTGTTCACCCATTTGTATAATATGATTCAATTAAAAAAGTTACAGAAGTAGCTACAGAAAACCACATATCAGTCTTCCATTATTACTGCTGGAGGATAGAAATGTTATTTGCCACTGAACTGAGAAGATTGACATCTTCTGCAAAAGAGAGAGTTCTTTGAGTGCCAGTCCCTGTGTGTATTCCACTTTGGGGTGTGAATGCACTTCACATGCCTGAGACCAGAGAATTCTTGCAGTGTCAATTGGTCTGTGTCTGCACCCTTGTTCTTCTCACACACCATAGGTATATGGGGTGCTATGGACTAATCGCCTATCCAGTTCCTGTTTACCACTGCATGGCTTAGTTTGCAGTGTCCAGTATCTGGAGCCCTTCTTTCTGTCTTCTTTGTCTTCAAATCTGTAAATATTTCAAAGTTTTATAGTTATTTTTACTGTAGTGTACTTAGTGTTAGTAATTTTAAAGTATACTTAGTAACAGGTATAATCCCCACCTCAGTGAACCGTTTAGCTTCCCCAGTATAGGATTTAGATTATCCCTAGGATACCAGGTTTCAAAAATTGTCATGTCCCTGATCCTTCTCAGTCAGTCATGCTTCCACTAGGTGCAGTATCTGTCAGTCCTTTCCCGCCTGGACCCTGCAGTCACAAGAACTCTGCCTTAAGAAGCAACTCAAGAAGAAAGCAATGAGGCCCCAGTTGGACTCTGCCCCCGCATATCTGCCAGAGTTATAGAAGAGTGCACCTCCTAGCACAAGATCTGACACAGAAGGGGGAAGCAGTGAAGGGAGTCAGGGACCCTTCACTGGGCTTCTACCATGAGAGTAAGCTCTGTTTTCATAAGCACAAGAGTAGGGTCCCACTGACAATGCAACCTCAATGTGTTATGTGAACAAGCCAGGAGGAGCATGCTCCCTAGCTTTGTCAGAAAGCAATAAAGTTTTGGCAATTGTGCATCATGGAAAACCTCATTTACACAACTGCTTACTTGCCCAGGTGCTTAGAATCACTTGGCCAGTCACCTCAGCAGGAACTTCTCTCAGAATCATGAGTGATCTCTGAAGAGTGATGTGCTGAGGTCCATTTTCAAGGAAGAGGCATTCTGACAGTGGAGTTATTTTCAGTGAAAGACAGCAAGAAATGCAGTCAGTTTTGCTCTCAAGTGGGTCTCCATCTAAGGCTCATTAACTGAAGCTTTCCATTTGAATTGGGGATCAGTCCTTATGTATGCCTTCCCCTTGATACCACTCATCCCTCTGGTGATTCTGAGATTGAAGTTGGATCATACTAACTTAACACTCATTGTACCAGCTTGGCCAAAACAGTGTTGCTTCTCCGACCTTCACAGTATGTCTATTCTACCTCCCAGATTTCTTCCTCTCGTTCCTGCCTGCTGACACAACACCATGATCAGATATGGCATGCAGCTGTGAGCAGTATGCACCTAATTGAGTGGATGCTACGTGGTTAGATGACCTGGAAGAGCAATGCTCACAAGCAGTGCAACAAGTTCCACTTACTAGCAGAAAACCTTCTACTAGGTTTTTCAGTTTGGTTGTTGGCAAGGGGAGTTCAGCCAACATTAGCATGTATTCAAGACATTTTGGGTTACCTGTGACTTCTTAAGTCCTCAGGTCTATCACTCAAGTCACTGAGGGCTCACTTAATGGTTTCAGCATTTCACCCTCCAGTCTAAGGGGAGACATTATTTTCTAACTCTATGGTGGTTAGATTTCTAAAAGGTGCTGTCTTCCTCTTTCTGTCTGTTAAAGAATTGATTCCTTTATGGGACCTCAGTACCATACTGATTGCCCTCATGGATTTTCCATTTGAGTCCCTAGCCAGTTGCGCTCTCTCTCCTTTCCCAAAAGACAGCTTTTCTTCTTGCCGTAATTTCATCCAGAAGAACTTCTGAGTGGCAGGTCTTAATGGCAGGTCCTTCATATACTCAGTTTTTCAAAGGCAAGGTGACCTTGAAGTCATGCCCTCAAGTTTTTGTCTACAGTGATGTCACAATTTATCTTAACCAAACAATATACTTACCTGTATTTTTTCCTAAGCCATACTCAAATGCTGATGAGCAGCTTCTTCATTTCTTGGATGTGAGATGATCAAAGTTATTCTATCTGGAAGGGACTAAACTCTTCTGGGCATTGCTTTAACTTTTTTATCTTACGTAGATCGGATGAAGGATCAGGATGTTTCCACACAGACAATTTCCAGGTGGATTACTTCTGCATTACTACAGCATATGGGGTAGCACAGGCCACACCTCTACAGAGACTAGTGTCTCATTCTGTGAGGGCTCAAATGGCTTTTGTCGTGTTTCTCAGTGACGTTTCTATATTGCACGTTTCTAGGGATGCTACCTGGTCTTCCATACATGCTTTTCGCAAGCATTATGCTATTACAATGACATCTAGATCAGCTGGAAACTTTGTCCAGGAAGTTTTTCACTCATTATTTAAATAAACTCCCAAGTTCCACCTCCATTGGTAACTGCTTGTGAGTCATCTATGGGGAACATCTGTCTGCAACCACTCGAAGAAGGAAAAACATTATATACCTGTACTGTAACTGTGCTTTGAGATGTGGGTGCAGACCTATATTCCACACCCTGCCTCCTGTTCCCTTTGCATTGGAGTATCCAGTCTTAGATTCTTGTGTCAGAGAACTGAGGTGGTTGTGACAGCGCTGCCTTTACTAGCCATAAGAGGGGGCATAAAGGCCAGAGGAAGCAAGAGTGGCCCCAACAGGTAATGCTAAGTGAAGTTCTCTGGCTTTGATGCATTGGGCTCAGGCACACCTGAGTGAAATACATATCTGCACCCACATCTCAAAGAATATCATCTACTGTACAGGGTAAGTAACCATTTTATCTCATCACTTAAATTTTTAGAATAGTTAGTTTTCATTCACAGATTAAAATGAGACTGATATTTCTAGTATCCAAAAACTTTCAAATTTTCCATTAATATAAATATTTGAGTATGATGAAATCAATAAAAGGATGGGAGGAAAGGAAGAAACCTGGAAAACTCACCAGATGTGGGATTGTATTTTAAAAACCGATGTTTTTCACAATTCTTTCACTTAGGAAGCAAGTCTTGCTTGCTATGGAGCTAGCAGTGGATATGTCCTGCTGGATAATACCATTGGCTGCGGGGAAAATACATTTTGCTTTCACAAACAATGTTGGTTGTGTTGAATTTGACCAGCAGAGAATGTTTTACAATGTGGTCTTGCTCTTCTTTATGAAGTATAAAGACTTGAAAAGTGTGTTTTGTCAAACCTTTTTTTTCTCGTTAATGTTCTACATTAACAGTATAAGGAACTTTAACTGTGTCTGGGCTTCCTTTGCATTTCTGGGGGACATTATTCGTGAGTCTCCATTAACTGAAGGTAGGTGGGAGTGGAGATGTTTAACTTTTAATTGATGATTCTTTTGTCCCAAATAATTATTGGGCATTAAAATAAGACCAGGGTGTGATGCTGCTTTAAGGACCTTTACCTATTATTTAGGTCTTTAAGTGTAGTTTTTCTTTGATTTAATCAGTTTCTGTATAGGCTATTGTACAGTCAATGGCTGAAGGGCTCAATTTTCTGTCTGCATCATGTTGAAGAGAGTGAGGGTTGTAGCTCTGAGTGCTGTATGCTCTTGAAGCATTTGTAGATTTGTATTAAGTTTTATATTGTATAATGAAAATTAGTAGCAAGTTTTTCATTTTTACAAGCTTAGCTTTAATGAGTGAAACTTGAGCCAACTGCAGTATACCCATGGGCTCGACAGATTTCTTGAACCTTTGTAGCTTTCTTCTGTCAAGAATAGTATTGAAAAATGAGTTGTCTTGTGATGGCTCATGTAGTATTTAGCAAAGAAATTCCAGCGCAAACTCCTCGTCTTAGGATAGTGCTTATATTGCACTTTTTTCCCCCCAACTTCAAAAATCCTGTTGCTAGTTGTCATCGTCCTTGTTTTAGATTGCAGTTAGACCTAATATCATTGGAGTTTCCTTTGAATTTTATGCTGATCCTGACTTTTTTTCCTAACAAAGTACTGTATTTTTCCTCTTCTTCTGTTTTATTTGTCTAAACCAATTATGATTACTTCTCTCTGTTAAATCTAATACAGTTTGGTGCATACAATGAATCTGAAAAGAGAACTGAGGAATATGATACCCAGGTAAGACACAATCCTGTAATATTGTTGACATGTTGGTGATTTAATCAAATATGTAGTGGGACTTGTTCTCCAGCAAGGAGATTGCACCTTTCAGTCTTCTGCTGGATAGCAAAAAGATAGTGTAGAGAATTAGATCAAATATTAGTTTGAGTCTTCCTAATGAAAGCAGACAAAAACAAATACAATTATTATGTTCAGTGTCCATGGAATTCATGTATTTTTTTTAGGCTAGCAGGGACCATAACAGCCTAGTCTGACCTCTTGCACAATGCAGACCATAGACTTCCACCCAGTTCCTGCATTTATCTCAAAAACTTGTGGCTGAACTAGAGTGTATTTCTTGATTTAAAAAAAAACTGATCACTGTTAACCTTTAAATGTCCCTTCCTTCTACAAAAACCTGTGTTTTGGTATGCAGTTTTAAAATAGCAGTGGTGTAGGCGGTCTTGAGAGTTTACTATAATTTTGAGGTAAATCTTGAATTTTAAGTTGCTTCAGCATGCCACTGCACTTTATTGTGGCAAATCTGAAGAAATTATTTAAGTGGTGTGCTCTAAGGCTAGGGATTTTTCCAGTCTGATGGATGCCAGTTGTCTTTTTGTTTTGGGGAAACATATCCTCTGGACAGATGAAGTCTGCCATGGTTTACCTCCCCAGGGCTGGTAGCTCAGGCATCAGACCTTTTTGTTAATGCAGTCCATAAGCCCTCAGCTGCTGACTTGGGAACTGCGCATGGTCCCCACTGGCCTTTGACAGTCCCCAAAGATTCCTGTTCAGGGCTTCAAAAGCTGACTTCGGCACTCTCCCTCTGAACTTTTTTGAAAAGACTCTAGTATGGTAGCAAAAACAAATCCTTGGTAACTCGTGGTATTTTGGGAGTGGTCTGCTGCTGAAAACTACAAAGGTGCCTTGGACTTGAATTACTTCCTTTGGTTCCCAGTCTCTGCCAAAGAGTTCATTGACTATGAAGTCAAAAAATACTTCAGTCTCCAGTGCTGAGGCATTCTGTTACTAATGTTGAGACCTACAAATCTCATTTCAGTGCCAAAGTCTTAGTGCTGCCTTTGCCTACCATACTGCCAGGAGGTTTGGACCTGCTAGTGCCAGTTACCCACACTTGTCTCCAATGCAGACTGCTCCATCTTTTCTCTCTCCTGAAATGAAAGATGAAGAGGAAACACAGTGAAACAGTATTAGCCTTTATTACCTGGAAGTGTGATACCATCTCTGACCAAAGCCATATTGTATGTTTTTGTGGTGGTAGCATGGCCTTTTTCTTTGAATAGGAGGACTGGGAGTCAGGAGACCTGGATTCTAAGTCATTATAGAATTGCAAATAAATTTGTCTGAATATGTGAATATCTCATCTTCAACTTTATTTAAGATTTGCATGTAAAATGTTTAGCTGTCCTTAATTCTTACACTAAAGCTAGCCAACTTTTTTTGAACTAATCAAAGTTGTCATTAATTTGAACAGAGAATACACTGTTTTTTATGCAGTCCCACATGTTAGATCATGACTGATTGTAAATTATATCTGGACCTTCATCAGTTATGAAGACTGAGTCTATCTGTTTTCAATGACATCATACTGTAAGATCCCTTGGAAGCATCAGAACCTACATCTCCTTCCAGTGATTGTCCATATGCACATTCCACTTCTGATATTCATCTACTGCAAGCACTTGAGACTTTTGGCCAGCATTATCTGTACGGCATGCCTGCACCCTGATGCTTCTCTGCTTCTCCAGCAAGGGTATGTAAAGGCAGTGTGTGTCAACTGCGATCAGTTGCTCTCAGCTGCCTCCTGACATCGATGAGACAGAGCATTTGTGGTCGGTAATACAGACCCTGCTGTTCCCCACGCAGTCCAGCTTGTAATTGTTAGTTGTTTCTAGTTAGTCATCCATGCTAACTAAGAAGCTTTCTGCCTGTTGACCAAAAAAACCCTAAAACGGCTGTAAGAACTGCCCTTCATGTGAAGGAACTATGCCCATTGATGAGTACTAGAAATGCCTCTGTTGTCTTGGAGAGTCATACATCACAAGGAAGTGTTCCACTTGCAGATCTTTTATTTCAAGGACGTGAGGTCAGAGAAGCAAGACTTAAGGTATTCCTTCTGAATGAATCTGAGACCCGCCTTGGATCAGGCTGTCTAGACCTCTCTCTCTCTGAGATCCAGCGCCAAAGAGCACAAACACTGGTTCATTTTCATATGCATATAGGCATTCCATGGGAGAGAAGGAGCATTCTGATAACTCCCAGAGTAGGGATCTCCAAGAGCAGATCACCCACCACGGTTGCTTGAGAAGACCCCCTTCCTCCGCATCAAACTGTCAAGACATCTCAATTCATTGAGGTTTCCACAGAAGGTCAGTCAGTTTAAGACACTGACTCAAAGACTAGCCGTCATGAGAGATCTAGCACCAATTACATCACTGACTGCTTTGGACTTAACAGCAGCACTGCAAACTATGAGCACCACAACCTACCACTTTTACATTGGCACTCTCTGGACTGACAGTTTCTGTCACCAGGTGGTCCAGGCACTCCACAACTGCAACTAGTACTGACAGGGTTCATGGCACTGAGAGGTCTAGAGCTTCTACAGGAGCTAGAGTCTCCACCTCCCTGCTGTTAGCAGGATTGTAGCCATCTATCTATATCTGCACTGCCACCGATAACACCGAGACCCTCTGCACACCACCTCTGGATCTACTTCTGTAGGGTCAAAGGAGATGGATCAGCAACACACCACCTCTCCTCCAGCCTCCACTCCACTGTTGTGTGTCCTGCAGGAGTACATGGGGCTCCTCCAGACAGAGACATTGGGACTCAAACTGACCCCAACCCTCCTGGTTTCTGACACCATGGCTATGTAGAACTTACCAGATCAACGTATGGTCGTGCTGGGGCTCCTGGGCCATCCTGAGAAGCTTGCAACTAGGCGGACAGACTTTTATGTCCCCAGGACATCCCATCCACAGATACAGTCCCCCTAGCTGCACCTTCTCTTTTACCACTGCAGCCCTCCCTAGTTCCAGAGTATAACAGGGAGAAGACACTCCTCCACAAATAGGGTTCCAGCTGGTGATGGGCTTCCTCCCCAAACAAGTTGTCTCCTCCTTGGGTTCCCAACCTGATATTTTGAAGGTGTTCCAAGGCCTTTTAAAGAGAATAGGGGAGGCACTTTAAATGTCAGGACTCAGCATGTGTTAGTTGATATCCTGCAATCTACATCTTCTGGGAGAGTGGCTTTATCCACAGAGTATATAATGGACTCATCCAGGTGCTGTGGTGTACCCCTGCAGCAGTACTCATGCCTCTCAAAAGGGGGACAGAAAATAACAAGTTCCACCCAAGGTGCTGAATATTTTTTATACCCATCCTGTTCTATCATCTCTGGTAGTGACATTGGCTAATGAGAAAGCAAGATAAAACAGGGCAACAGCAAAGGAGGGAGAGCCAAAAAGATTAGGTTCATTTGGCAGAAAATCTAATCAGCAAGCATGCAATTCTGGCTTGCTAATTATCAAGCCCTAATGTTGAGGTAAGATTTTTTTGTATCTTTGAGAAATTCACTGTTTTTCACAAATAACAGTCTGTCTGATTTCTAGAAAGAGCTTGCTTCTCTGATCACAGCAGAGCAGTTAGTGGTAAAAACCAATCTCCAGGCAGCTCTGGATACAGCTGATATCACTTCCCACTCTATGTGAAGAGTTTCAAAGGGATCTCACAAAGCTGGGTGACCGGGCAATAAAATGGCAGATGAAATTCAGTGTTGATTAAATTGAAAGTTATGCACATTGGAAAACATAATCCCAATTGTACATACAAAATGATGGGGTCTAAATTAGCTGTTACCACTCAATAAAAAGATCTTGCTGTCATCATGTATCATTTTATGAAACTGTGCTCAATGTATAGTGGCATTAAAAATATTTTAATTTTAAGAACCATTAGGAAGGGGATAGATTATAAGACATGAAATATCATAATGACACTATATAAATCCATGGTATGCTGTCAGCCAAGATGGTCAGGGATGCCACCCTGTGCACTGGGTGTCCCTAAATCTGACAGCCAGAAACTGAGAATGGACAACAAGGGATGTATGACTCAATAATTGCTTTATTCTGTTAATTTCCTCTGAAGCATCTGGTGCCGTTCTTATTGCTGCAGCCACAGTTATGTATAGGTCATTGTGGCTGCAAGGATCTGGATTTCCCAGAGAAGTTGAATCCACTGTGGAGGATCTTCTATTCAAAGGTGCTGAACTCCTTAGTGCCACAGCGGATGAGGCCTCAAGGGTGGAATTGCTGGGGTTATACACTCTGGCCCCTAAAAGAAAGCATTACTGAAAGCAGAGATGCACCATAGAAGTCTGAGCTCATTATCCCATGTCTTCCACCAAAGATCTAGCAAGTCTCCAAGGAAAAAACCAACACTTTCACAGGAGAAGGTAGCACTCTGTTGACCCAACCATCTTACAGACGTACACGTACGCGCTGGTCACAAAAGCACCAGTTTTGACAACCTGGTCAGAGGTGTATACATTCCCCTAATTCTGAAGTCTACCCCTCTTTTGGGGAACTGTCTTTCTTCTTTGAGTGATTGCTCATGTGTGTTCCACAATAGGTGTGCGTGCTTGCGACATGCGCTGGTGCCGGAAGTTTTTCCCATAGCAGTACCCGTAGGGGAGCGCTCTAGGGACCCTTGGAATGGTGCCTCCATGGCATGGTATAAGGGGTGCTGCGCACCCCCCCCCCCCACCCTCAGTTCCTTCTTGCCACCAGTGAAGGTGCTTCGGAACGGCTCTGCTCTAGCTCGTCCCCAGAACTGCTTGTTCGTTCAGTGTATGGTACCTGTAGTTAGTTAGTTTTTGTTTAGTTAGTTTAGGTTAGCTAGAGCGCATGCCCTGGGTTTTAAGTCGTGCGACACTTGTAGGCAATCTGTGCTAGTGAGTGATCTGCATGCAGTCGGTTTACGCTGTTTGGGGGAAACCATCTCAGCGATCACTGCAAGATTTGCAAGTCGTTTAAGCCTCGGACCAAGAGAGAAAAGGACATTAGGCTCCGGGCTATTCTGATGAAGTCAGTGCTGACCACGGCTCTGGCACGCCACTCCAAGTCAGCACTGGGCACCATGGTGTCAGTGCACAGCAACCCTTCGGTGCCATCAACTACTCAGCACCGCTCCCTGTCCATGGGGCATGCCAAGAAGGCTAGGAAGAAAACCTCTTCGCCGCGGTACTGAAGTAAACCCGGGACAGAGGCTAGACCCATGTTGGGCACCACTCTCCTGGTCCAGGAACAGCAGCAGGTCATATGTCAGCCCGGCCTCCCTTCATAGTCGTCCATTGATGATCCAAGCCGAACAGCCGGCTCTGCTGGTGCCACAGTAGGTGCAGTAGTGCCGGGCCTCTTGGCTGGCCCAGTGGTACCAGTGGACACCGTGGCCTCAGACGCAGCCCCCAGCGGGGGCTTACTTGGTGGCTGGAGCCTCAGAAGAGCCATCGGCCTCCCTCTCCAGACCCCCAAGGAAGGAGTCGGTGGAATGTACATCCTCGGCACTGTGCCTGGAGACTAACCAGGTGGTGGACCCTCTGGTGCCAGTGGAAACACTAAGTACTGCACTGGCCTCCTCATCCTCCCTGGATGAGGCGATTAAGGCCACTCCTCCTTCCAGCCCACAGGAGGACTTTAGGGCCTATCAAGAACTCTTTAAAAGGGTAGCATCAAGCCTCCATCTCCAAGCAGAGGAGATCGAGGAGCCCTCAGACTCCCTGTTTAATGTTCTGTCCTCCTCGGCACCGGGCAAGGTGACCTTGCCTTTCCATGAGGGGATGGTGAATGCAAGTATTTTGTACCCGCCCTGGGGCATAAATATCTATTCACCCACCCTGCTCCTAACTATCTGGTGGTCGACTCGATCAGCCACAGGGAACGGCAGGACCAACCAGTCCCTACCTCAAAAAATAAAGATTCAAGAAGGCTGGACTCATTTGGAAGAAAAAGTTATTCGTCTTTAAGTTTCCAGTTATGGGTGGTGAATCACCAGGCTCTCCTGGGCCGGTATGAGTTCAATCTGTGGGGCTGCCGGCCCAAGTTCAGGGACTCCCTCCAGGAGTGCAACAGGAAGAAATTCAAAGCGCTGGTGGAGGAAGGTACAGTGGCTGCCAGGGCAACCCTGCAGGCAGCTTCGGATGCAGCGAACACGGCCACGCGGTCCATGGCCTCAGGGGTCCATGAGAAGGGTGTCGTGGCTCCTGCTTTCTGGGCTGTCCAGCTAGATACGGCCCTCCCGGGTGATGGCAAAGCTCTGTTTGCGGAACAAATAGATACAAAGCTGCATGGCCTGAAAGACTCCCGCATGACCTTGTAGACTCTGGGTTTCTGTGCTCCAGCTCCGGCTAAATCTAAGTTCAAGCTGCAGCAGACTCCCGCTCAGGCCACGAATTCAGAATACGAGACTACTTACAAGAAGTCGTGGAACTATAAGAGGCTCCCACAGAGAGAGTCTCAGCCTACCTGCAGCCTGGGTCCTCCAGGGGCAAGCAGGGAAGAGGCGATTTTGATGGGATGCCTGGCTGCGCCCTGCCAGTTCTCATAAGTGTTCGCAGCTGACCTCGGACTGATGGGTCCTCAACACCGTCTCCCAGGGCTACACCCTCCAGTTTACTTCCTCCTTTCCCAACCACCCCCCAAACTTCAGTTACTATATAGGTAAGTAACTTCCCAGTTCAGAGTGTTCTGTGCCTCAGCAATGCACTTCAGACAAAGTGGACTCCTGAGTGTAGTGAATTGCACAAATTCCTTTAGATCTTGCACACAGGTGGTGAGACTGGGGTTTTCTAAAACTTTATATTATATTGGAAACTAATATTTTCTTCAGTTGTCTGTTATGACTTGCCTGGCAGAACTCAGTTAATGCTTGTGTTTGCTTACTGGCAGGTGTTTCAGCTTGATGTCATTCCTCTGTTCTTTTGACACCCAAGGGAAGTGAGATTTTCTTCCTGCTTATAAGTTTGATAATTTATAGTTAAGCTTATGACTTGACTTTCAGTACACCTAAGGTTGCTCAAACTCTTGAAACAGTATTTCTTAGGCTGTCTTTCAGATTCCATATATCTGCCTTCTATGAGATTACCTCATTCTCTAATTTACTTTGGCCAAGGTTTGTCCCAGAGATTTTTTTCTAGTTGCCATATTGTTTCTGTATCAAGTCTTCCATTGAAGATAGTTGTCCAGATCACTTCTTTCCAGTATGTAGCATAAAGTTGAGATCCGCTATCTTGCTTCTAGCTCAGATATCCACAATTCTTGCATCCTGGGCAAGTTCTAGAGATTTTTGATTTATTCCCTAACATCTGTGCAGGAGATGAATTGATGCACTTGTTGGTGTTATAGCTCTTTCTCTAAGAGAAGGCGTTTCTTTGGTGTCAATGACACTTTTGGTTTAAAAAAAAACCTACGAAAAGTCACCTAGGTGACTTTAACTGGTGGTCCTTAATGTCCTCTTCATGTTTATTCTTCACAGGTACTCTGATGAGGGTATTTGGTGAACTAACCCTTTTTCAAGGCTCGTGTTTGGCATTTGAGGCTCCTGTTACAGATACTGCAACCACACACACTGGCTTTGGGAACCATATTATATTAAGTTTATGAATGTTTTATTTTATCTTTGTATGTGGCTCCATGTAGGGAGGGTTACCACAGCTCCTCCAAGAACTAAAAACAATAGAGAGTGATTACTACAGTCCCTGAGGATTGTCATCAGCTCCAGAGAAGTATGAAACTACATGGTGGTTTACATATACTGGTTCAGACTGGATTTTCCAGATACTAAGAAAAGGGCTTTTAGTATATTAAGGCTGAATTTGGGGATGCTGTCTTCCTTTTGATTCAGTAAACAGGATTTTAGGTTGTAGGGGGACCCCAATCCTTCCTGGAAGTTTGGAAGACTAACTAAGACCCCAAGAGATTGATTAGTGAGTCCTGGTATACGGAGTGAGCATATCAGGACTTTTAAAAATGTGTTCTCTGTGTACTTTTTATGTCCTTAAAATAAATGTACTCTGCTGAGAAGGAGTTGTGTGAACACTGGTAGAAACAGTGTCATGACCTTTGGAGAGAGAACAATGCACAGGGGCTGGCCTTTAGGTAGACTGGCTTGCCGGGGATTTCACAGTATATGATGGGGCTGCTGAGATTTAGAAACCCAGATCAGGAGGAGGAGAGATGCAGGTCTCAGCTCGAGAGGTGACAACTGTGAACCTAAAAACTTAAGTGGGACAACAGAGTGGAAAATATAGGTGCAGTTGTTGCTAGTGCTGCTGTTCCTGAGCCTCCCATGTTTCTGTATCAGCGTAGATTATAGGATGCTGACTCAGCAGACCTTGATGTAAATCGTAAGGAAAGACCATAGGCTCAATTCAGTGGTAAAGTCTCGGCCAGGTTTATTGTCAACAGAGCAGGATATCAGTGCCCCGGCTCGCTGGTTACAGGTACATTAACATGTATATGCCAGTGACAAGGTATCAACTCAATGAATGTTTTCCCTAGGCCAATACGAATATACCTCTCCTATTACTTCTCTTTTTTACGTTGATCAAAACAAGTTATATATTGCATTCTAGATGTTATTAGTTACCATTCTTATGCCTTGTACCTGTTAGTTCAAACAAAACATACTCATCCCTTATTCTGTCATTCCCTCCTTTTCCTATGTCGGGTCTGTGTGTTTCTATATCATCTTCTCAGGAATGTGCTTACTCGATTAGCTGATACCTAGTTCTGTTGTTCTACCAAGGTCTGCTTTGGTTCAGTCTCCTTTGATTCATACTTTTACCCAGGCCTAGGGCTCCAGCAAGGCCTACAGTAGTTACTCTGATATTGTACCAGCTCCTTTCCAGGATTCTTTTCTGATTACTGAATAAAACACATTTTCTGCCTTCTCAACATTTAGACTACATTTCAATAGTCCTGTTAGATGGGGCATCGTAATGGTTGTATGGATTCATGAGATAGATTAACTGTGACTGGATCTCTAGAACCAGTTCTACAAATTGTCTGTTGTAATGCTAGAGAGTCTCAGAATATCACAGTCATTCAGTATGTTACCTTTCTCAACTGCATGTAGAAGAGAATGGCTACAGAGTGTAACAGATGTTTATTGTAGTCTTGGTCAGTCCTAATTCAGACTGGAAATAAGACACGCATTTTTAACAGTGAGGGAAATTAACCACTGGAACAATTTACCAATGGTGGTAGCAGATTCTCTGTTACTGGCAGTTTTTAAATTGAGATTGGATGGTTCTCTAAAACATATGGTCTAGTTCAAACGGGTATTTATTCAGGGAAACCCTATGGCTTGTGTTATCCTGGAGATCCGACTAGAGGATCACAATGGTCCCTTCTGGTGTTGTGTATGAATCTAATCTGTGAATCAGTTTGAGTCACATACCCTTCCTGAACAAGTCTTTGAGACTCGCTTGCTGTCAGAATTTTAGATAAGCTAAGAACTTGATTCTGAAGTTTTTTAGCATCCACCTTATTTCTAGAGAGAAAACACTTACTAGTACATACAGGGAAACTTACTAAATCTGTTCAACACTGCTACGTCATTCATATAGTAATACAGACAGATGTTTGCACTCCTGTGCAAATTTTGTTTCTTAATATGTATGGGAAATAGACTCTATCTTTTCCTCCAAACTCTTTTCCCAGTATGTAACCAGGGTTGTTTTATACTTGGAACCAATGTTCATTTGACAATCCTTGCCTGGGTCTCTGTGTCTACATTGCATCTGGGAGCAAGCCACCCAGCCCATGTCTACAGACTTATCCTGGTGGGGCTCATGCTAGTGCCTCTAAAAATAACTGTGTTAAACCTTGCTGTGTTAAGATCAGCGTGGTCTCTCAACCCACCCCACTGCCCCAGGCTTGAGATTCTAAGTTGCAACCGAGCCCCAAGAACAAAGCACCATCTATACTAGGGGTTTCAAAGTCCTGACTCATGGGCCATCTGCGGTCCAAGAATCTCCCTACTGTGGGCTGCGGAGGAGAAACGCATGTAGCCATGGTGCTGCCTCTGTCTGCAGCAGGCGCCACCCCCCGCAGCTCCCGTTGACTGCGGGAGAGGGACAGAGATACCATCACTAGTCACCGGGCAGAGTCAGCCAGAAAGGCAGCGTCACTTTTTTCCGCAATGAATATAAACAAGTCAAAATACCGAACACAACTATCTGATGCTCACCTTGCTGCAATCCTGAAGGTTTTAATTGGTCAGTCACTGAGGCCAAACATAGCAAACTGACAGAACTGAAGCATTGCCAGGTATCTGGCAAACACTAAAAACTCTGTGGCAGGCAAAGAATTGTATAAAGCTGTATGACAGTTTTATTCTTTCTAAGAAATTTTAAATAAAAAAT
This sequence comes from Gopherus evgoodei, assembly GCF_007399415.2. Classification (NCBI taxonomy): domain Eukaryota; kingdom Metazoa; phylum Chordata; order Testudines; family Testudinidae; genus Gopherus; species Gopherus evgoodei. Next base: position 125,433,134 of record NC_044323.1, read on the forward strand.
ATAATATAAATGTTTTCTTTTCTGAACACCGTCTTCAGTGACATTGGTCCACTGGGAGGATTTGAGGACTGGCACTGGCCCTAAGGTAAATTGAGTTTGAGACCGCTAATCTGTACAGCTGTTTTCAGCGCACTAGCACAAGCGTTGTCAGCACAAGTCTCTCAACCCAGGCTAAGAGACTCACTCCCAGATTCAGAGTAGACATACCATTGATTTCTGGATGGAAGTCACCGCCTTAATCTGAAGGTAGTCTTCTCCCAAAACCGATGGGCAGGTGGTTTTGCTTTCTTAAGATGGTGCTTTATATTTGATTACTGGAACTGTATGAATGTATTCTGAAGCATCTTGTGCATATGTGGTCTGACATCTCAACTTAATGGTAAGTCAAAGGACCATATTCTTTCATTTGTCTTGCTTGTCATGCAAACTGCATTGTCCTCTTCTTGAGAAACATGTAAACTGGCTGTTTGCCTCCTTTTTTAGTGACGTATTTTACGAAGTCACCAGCAATTCTTTTCGATCTGAAACTGTTTTAGAGAACTTTTGTTCCTTTCTAATTTGAAAAAATTGAGACTTCATTCAAGCATTTTAGTCTTAAGATTAGGAATCCAGTTGAGATGGTATTTCTTCACAGAAAGTAAAAGTATTTATCTGTATTTCTGCTGCTTTGGACATAGTAGATTCCTTTTCACCAGCTACTTTTCTCTTCAAAATTGGTAGGTAAAAATATGTAATTACTAATTTTAACCTTCCAGCAGGGAAATAAATAAGTGCCCAATCAAATTATAGTCTTAAAACTAAAAGCTTGACTGAAGTCTTCATATATGGCAAAAAATATATTGTTGTGAAACTTTGCTTCCTGCTAATTAAGGGGCTTTAGTTCTAGAGAGTACTAAGGCATTGGCAATTGATCTATACGTGAAATACACCCACTGGTATATAGCAAAGGGCCAAAAACCTTTAGAGTTAGGAGAATTCCTATCTGTCTTGTAATAGGAGCACAATGTAAAAGTAGGAAGTAACAGTTTCACCAGATTCCAAGTCCGCTTTTCAAGAAGTAAGTAACCTTCTGAAGATATACATCTCAGTGGGTTACCCCTTACTCTCATCCTCACAGACTTTGAGGACAGTAAAATTTCTGATTTTTTTACTGTTCTGTTAATTGGAATGTGTTTGGGGGCTTTTCACTTGCTGGCATGACAAGGACTGATCATGGTACATTGAGATGGCACCTTAGGCACGCTGTAAATGGCTGGCCTGGGACTCGCTCTTCTGTCTTCCTCACCCTGTGTTTCCCTCCTCCTGCTGCCTTCCACCCACCCCCATGTGCCTAATGGCCTGAAACTAAGAACTAAAGGAGTTCACACCTTGGCTTTCATTGGGAACACACTCAAGTGAGGGAATCAACTGAGATGTAGATCTTTAGAATTCAGGAAATACAGGTATGTAACTTACTTTGTGTGCAAATAAAGAACCTACAGATATTGTGGATTCAACTAATTCCCATGAAAAATCTCTCTCAAACATAAACTGAAAAACTCTATACTATCTAACTAAAAGCTGTCCTCTTGTTATCAACAGGCTATGAAATATTTGTCCTATTTACTGTATCCACTGTGTATTGGAGGTGCAGCTTATTCACTTTTGAATGTGAAATATAAAAGGTAGGGTGCTACAAATTCTTATAAAATATGTAATTAAAGGTTTATTACCTTTTTAAAAATTGTAATTACCATTTTTTTTGTATTGATGTGAGATAATGGAGTTGCAGAAGTCTTTTGTCCTAAGGGATATTTGATCAGTCAGGTAGGTAGTGATTGGAAATTGCTGGCTGACAACGTGTTTGAAGTCTTAATTTTATTCTTAGGGATATTCACATTACAGCCATCTTCTCTGTTATGGGGTCTGTGATACTGGGTGCAAGTGTAGTACCTCATTCTCAGTACAGAAGAAGTTAACTTCCACTTCATTCCTTACTGATAGGAAGAGCCATAAGAAGAGCTGCTGGAGAGACCAGAAGGAGTGTGTCAGTGGGAAGTCAGGGGTCCACACTTATATGCTGAGGTCTGGATAAACCCCAGTTCAGAGAGACTTTTTGCTATGTTTGCTTTCATTAACTCATTCTGATTTCTTCCCGCTGCTTGTTACTGCAGTTTTGTTTCTGCTGAGTTTGCCCACTAGCTCACAAGCACCGATAGTCACCTCAGTGGACAGGTCAAGGATTGAATAGACATGGAGACCTTTAACTCCAGAGGCTGGCCATTCCCTGAATCATGTTGGATTAAATGTTGAAGATTGAAGTTTTACCTTGGTTGTCTAGGGAAGCTAGTCATAACGATCTGAGCAGTTCCTTTTCTGTAGATAAAGAACTTCTGTCTCTACTGCTTTCACTATGGTATTTTTCACAAGCATTAAATCCATGTTTTTAAAAAGGAAAATATTGAGGTGGGTATGTAAGAATGCAGAAACGGAGAATGCAAGTTAGTGCACTCATATTGCTTTCCAATTAAATCATCCAGGAGCCATTTAAAAATACTCCAAAAGGTCTTCGTCATGCTCAGACTTGTTCTGAGTGTTCCAGCCTATGCAGCCAGCCTCAATCCACTACAGTTTTTAGAAATATTAGTAACTGGTTAATTGGAAAAACTTGTGAATTAGCCGCTTATATTTGACTGGATATTAAAAATAAGACTTATTTTAGAAAAAGCAACTTCATTTCCTGATTTGAATATTAAGCACTGTCTACATGAGAAATTTGCACTGCAGTAACAACATAGATAGAATTTGCTCCATTAAGATTACAACATAGAGACATGACATATTGCACCGTCAAGTGAGTCTTACTCTAATACAGTAGAGTAATTTTATCACATTAAGTTGCACCAGTGTAAACCCCATGTAGTAATTATGCAGATTAGAGACATCTGCACTGATGCATCTACAATGTAGTATGCGCCTAAGAGGAAAGATAGTTTTGTGATTTTAAGGCGCTGGACTGGGACTCGGGAGACCTGAGCTCAGTTTTCTGTTGTAATCTGTTTATATCACCTTGAGCATGTCACTTAATCTCTGTCTCAACTCCCCACCTGTAAATTTGGGAATAATATGTCCTTTGTCTCTTCTATTTAGATTGTAAGTTTCTTAGTGTTTGGGACTTTCTGTTAATATGTGTTTGTACAACACCTAGCACAGGGAAGCTCCTTTCTCAGTTGGGAAAATAAAGAAAAAATATACAGGCTTCTAAGAACAATTTTTGGATCTCCTTAATTACCAGAAGATTATTTAAATCATTATTAAATGTTGAAAAATGATAATGTTTGCCATTTCCTAGAACAATAAATTACAAAAGACATAACTCATCAAAACTACATCAGCAAGGAAGTGCCACAGAACAATTAACCATAGTTTAATAATAGTGTAACTTAATTTGTAGGCTATTGCAAATTCTGTTAATCATTTTGTGGCTGCAGAACATTTGAATAAATCTCACTAAGGCCAAAACTTCACTGTAAATATATTTCTGCTAACAAAGTGGAACATAGCGTCATTGTACAGATTACATTGTGTGATAGAGCAACTTTTGTTCCCTTACATTAAGTTCAGAATTCACATTGGCCTTTTTACTGCTCCATTACACTACAAACTCAAGTCTTGATTTGCTTTCCAACACCTGTAACATTACTTATTTCTAGCTTTATGTACTCACTCCACTGGACATCCTATTTTTGTTAGCTTACATTTTTCCCAGTTGAATCTCATTTTATTCACTTCTCATGTTTCCAGTATCTCTACTGTAAGAGCCTGTATTCCTTCTGTCTTCATTAATATTTGCAATTTTGTATAATCTGCAAACTTATAACAATCCCTATAGTGTCTCCTGGTTCTTCCCCATGAATACACCTTCACCCATTGTTTATGGTCCTTCACTGAGTTTTCATTGTACAATAGCATTCCTTTCAAAGCCAATTTGAATCAATGAGTTTTTCAATTCACTCATTGATATAGCTCCCTACTTGTGCTGGGACACTTGAGGCTCTTCATGTCACAGTAAAACACTTCAAAATACAGCAAAACTCCCCCTCTGAAATCTTATCAAATTAAAGAGGCTAATGAGATGTGAAGGAAGTGTCATTTTTGTTTTTAAAGGTTTTTAACTTCATTCTCTTCAATGTTAAATATTGTCTAGAAAATGATGATCTCTGAGAGTTGTCAGTTTAGTGTTGCATTTTGGTTGGGGGGAGGAAAAGGAAAAATAATTACACTGTCTCTTATTTTTAGCTGGTATTCTTGGTTGATTAACAGCTTTGTCAATGGTAAGTATCTATGTATTTTCCTCTCATAATATACGTGTATCTATTTATTTTTATATTAAGGCCAGGAATGTCAAAAGTAGCCTAAAGTTGGTCTGACTTCAGTAGGTGGTGTTGAGTGCTTAACATTTAAAAAAAAAAAGTCACTTGTTTAGGTGCCTAAGTGTAGATTTAGTAGCCTGAGTTTGTTCCTATTTTTTTAAATGTTGGCCTAGATTTCTTTTCTTTTCTTTTTTTAATTTTACAGGTGACATTTCAAAATAAAACTTGGACATCTCAGATTTTGTAACTGTGATATGGGGTTGTCAAGATTTGGCTGTGTGTCCCAAAACAATAGCAGTCAAATAGAGGAGCAAAAGGGGAGAAAAAAAAAGACCTTAAAATAGTGGTATAATAGAACATAGTCCATTAGAACAGGAGTTCTCAAACTTGATTGCACTGCGACCCACTTCTGACTACAAAAATTACTACGTGACCCCAGTGTCCTGTATTACTCTAGATTCTGGCGTCTAGAATCAGAGTCAGTGTTAAGGAGCGGGAAGCAGGGCAATTACCTATGACCCCATTCCACAGGGGGCCAAGCGAAGCTAAGATGCTCATGTGTTGGCTTCAGCCCCATCCTTGGCAGCGGGGAGTTTTAACACCAGCCCTGGTGACCCCATTAAAAACTCACAACCCACTTGGGGTCACGACCCACAGTTTGAGGACCACTGCATTAGAGTAAATCACAGAGTGAGGATGATTACACATGTATCTTGCACTTGTGCACCTCCCTTTAGGATACGTTCACACTGCAGCTGGAAGCGTACTTCCCAGCTAGGGTAGACAGATGCACACTAGCTGTGCTTGAGCTAGTGCTATTTTTAGCACGTTGGCTTGAACAGAGCTAATATATGTCTGTCTACCCAAGCTAGGAAGCACACTCCCAGCTTCAGTGTGAATGCTTTAGTGTTAATCTGAGGAGACTTGTGTACATGAAAAGGGAAAACAGATGCCTATCAAACAGAAAGGGTATACATGGAGTACTTGCTCTTTGTGGTATTTATCTTAAAATATATTCATATTGTATCTTCAGGGGTATATGCTTTTGGATTCCTATTTATGTTGCCACAGCTGTTTGTGAATTATAAGGTATGTCTAAATGTTTATAATGGGATATTTTTGGCTTTCAGTATCTATAACTTATTCTCAAGTTTGTTACAAATTATGTTTACATTTCTTGTAGATGAAATCAGTTGCACATTTACCATGGAAGGCATTCACATATAAAGTAAGTAAGCTGTAATTTAACAAACTTGTGCTACCAAGACAGCAATTGTTTTTTACTTGAGAAGCAGGCAGTAATGTATAGCTTAAATGTGATTTTTTTAGAATTAAACTACCAGTTTAACCCAGCACAAATATGTTTACTTTTTTGTAATTTTTTCTGTTAGCTACAAAAGTTATGACTCCTTCACTTTTTTCATTGTGGCTTTCCTATTTATTATTTTAATTATTTTAGCTTCCTAGTTTTGATGGAGCTGACTGGTTTTGACTGTCAGCAATCTTTCGTATTAGTAAATACTTAAAATGCATATATTCAATAAAATAGTAATAGAATATTCTATTGATTGCTAAATATGTTGCAAACTGAAAGACAGTTCTGGAAAAAAGTCAAGACCCCCATGTACTCTACAATACCAAGGAATTCCCCTAACTGCAGCAATACGGTGTTCCAAAATCTGTGTTCACATTATTAAACAGTGTAAAGTAAGCTATTTTGTTTTTGTAAACCAGCAGAAAGCTAAAATGGTAGCCTTACTCCTGGGGGAATTCTGCACCACTTCACAATGCAGAATTTTGCAGAAATTAATGTTATGCACAGAGAATTTCCTATCTCCTACAGAAATGGGCTGCAGAGCTGGTGGCTGCCATTAGGGGCTGCTGGACTAGGCAGAGCCCAGCTTGCACATAGAAGACCCTGCCAATGGGAGCTGCGGGGGGCAGCACTTGGGGTGGGAGCAGCGCCAGAGCGGAACAAGCCCCTAACCCCTCTTCCCTGCGGAAGCTTGAGGGCCAGATTAAAAGTTCTGATGGGCTGGACGTGATCCGCAGGCCGTAGTTTGCCCACCTCGGTAAAGGCCAAGCCTTTACCACCCACTTTAATTTTTCTTTCTATTCATGGTGAAATGTGTGCTCTTTGGGATGCTGTGGTAGGTGTTTGCAGTCTGTATGTGTGCTTGTTTCCTCAGTGAGGATGAAGTCTCATTCTGTCTCTGAGCACATTGTCCTCACAGATAATTCTTCCTCGTGCTTAAGTAATTTCCCAAACATCTGGTCATAGTCTTAGTCATAAGGGGGAGTTGGTTGGTGACATGTATAGAACATAGAGTTAGATATTAGAGTTTAAATGCAGAAGATCTTCGGATATTTTGTCCCACAGATTGGTTTGTTGTCTTGCATAGTAGTAATGTATTTTTGCTAGTTCTTTGAGACAAACAAGGAAACCAGCTGAATTTCACCCACTTTGGTTTCTTTAGGGTGTGTACTTTGAGTTTTATACCCACTGGAGCAGTACATAGTAGATGATTTTGCCAGACCAGTTCTTTTGTATTATAACTGCTAAGGTATGAAAAAAAATGGGGTTTGTTTCCAAAAACAGAGAATAAACTTTATATATTCCGGCTACTTGTAACTGGTCATGTTATCGATGTTAGAGCCTTATGACTGGAGCTCTGAAGGTGCACATATGCATGTACTATGAAGGTTGTCTGTGACAATAGTACAGTTTTTAAAACCAATATGAAAAAACTACAAAACTATTTACATATGTCATACATGTCAGTCTTCTGTAGCAAAGGTTTCCTGCTTCCACAGTAAATGCCTTTTCCAATTGCTTACAACTCTCTCAAACATTCACTTATGGGCTTAAAAATTTTCAGGCTTGGTTTCTCCTTGAGGGGGTATTTTATTTGGAATGAATCAGCAAAAACATTTTGGCTCTTAAACAAAAGCAGCAAAAAGCAATCACCAAAGAGAATTTTTTGCCATTAACCATTTTAAAAAATCTTTTTTTTTGAGCAGTTAATACCTAAATGGGAGGAAGTAGACAGTTTACATTTGGCAGAGAGATAATGGTTTTGCTGGACAAACTTTTTTTTTGGCAGACCACGGAAAATACATTTTGGTTTGAGAGTTTTTAATAAAGATTTTAAAATTCCATGTTGTTCATACGTAATTTAAGGATTAATGGGTAACTGGTTCTCCACAAAGTGAAAGTGATCAATGGGGTATTCATGAATCCTCACATTTTCAACCGAATCGGGAATGTGGCATCATTGTAAACCTGTGTTTTTTTAAGTTATGATAAAAAATAAAATATTTAGATGATGAACAAGGCCGGCTCCACCGTTTTTGCTGCCCCAAGCGGCAGGGAGGGTGTGGTCATGATCAGCTGCACTTCAGCGGCAGACCCGTCCCTCTGGGAGAGACTGGAGGACCCGCCACTGAATTGCCGCCAAAGAGCCGGATGTGCCACCCCTTTCCGTTGGCCACTCCAAGCACCTGCTTGCTGCGCTGGTGTCTGGAGCCCAGCCCTGACAATGAAGGACAAAGAAAAGTAGCAGCTGTTCCCTTACTGGTAATGCTGCACTTGCTTCCCTGACATACTGTCCGTCTGTCCCTCCCTTTCCCTCCCATCTTTTGTATATCTAAGGCCCTGTCTAAGTATGGTTCAAGCTAAAACACTTAACTAATATAATTGTATATTCTGGAGTGGACAGTGCTTTGTGAATTAAGAAAGAGCCATGTTGCATCTTAGAGGTTGCATTAGATCGGCAACTTAAGGCTTGAATATTGGCAGAAACGTTGAAGCAGTCAGAGTGTACTGAGTATAAAATGTTCCCAATTTTAGTTTCCCTACACAGTTTCCTTTTAGATCTGTATGACATTCTGGCATGCAATCCAGACCACTGAATGGCTGTGTCACCACCTGCCCTGCAACCTGGGGTGCCTCACAATGCTCTGTACTGTAACGTCCAACTTGGGCTCCTCACAAACAGCATGCAGGTTACATCCTGAGTGTCGGTGGATAGCCACAGCCCTGGTCCAGCACCTTTAACTCCAGTAGCTTGTCACACTCTGGCTTCCAGCAGCTTCGACTACTACATGCAAAGTAACCCCAACACGCTCCCAATCCTGGATTTTTCCTAATAAATGTGTGTTCTGCACTGTCCAGCCCTCTCTTGGACAGTACAGATATATTAGGTCTGTTGCTCCTCTAAAGGGATCAAGATACAACAGTTTGCCACCTCAAACGGAGTTACACACACTGTTCACAACACTGAATTAGTTTTGATTAAAGAATAAAATAAGTTTAGTTACAAAGAGAGAGGTTTTACTTGAGTACGTAATGAGGCATCAAATTCAGAAATGGTTACAAGAAAAACAAAGATAAAATGCTTCCTAAACCTAACAAACTAGACTTGATTCAAGTTGAGGTCCCCTACCACATATTCCAGTAACATTATTGATCAAATTCTTAGGCCAGGATCTGCTCCCAAGGTCCAACAGCTGTTGGGGTTGTTTTTATTTTGTTTTGTTAGGTTTTGTTTGTTTTTTGTCCTCTTAGGTGAAAGAGGGAGAGAGAACAGGGAGTGTGTTTGCCCCATTGTCTCCCTGTGAAATACATTTTCCTGAGAGGTTTCGGAGTAGCAGCCGTGTTAGTCTGTATCCACAAAAAGAACAGGAGTACTCCTGTTCATTTTCCTGAGAGTGATCCTTAGGTAAAGTTTTTTCTGGCTGAGAGCAAGGAGACATGGAGTCTGGTGGAGGAAGTTCCATGCTGTTTCTTTTCACCTGTGTATGCAGAAATTCAGATGTGCCTTGTTTCTTGCCTTTCCCTCCTTCCATGCCAAAGAATGGCCATTTGATAGGTGATGGCCCATCAGCTTTGCTGAAATCTGGCTAGGCGTGTCATCTTGTCCTTTGTCTTTGAGAAACAGGTTTACCCACTTCCCAGACTTGTCTGGTAAACACACTTCAGTCATGATTTCAGCTTATGTTTGTAACTTTACATATAATGTTGCTACATACATTTCACCGTGACATTATTGACCAGCAAGTTGAGTTTTCAAATGGTACCTTACAAGGAATATTTTTTACAAAGATTATTACAGTAGTGCAGTGGTGTGGGGGCTGAGGGCCTCCCACTTTTGGGAGGGCTCCAGCGCCCTTGCAGTAGTATGTAGGATATGGAATACAGGAGTGCATTCCATAACAGTCTGTGTGAATATTTTATTATCTTGCTTATTTTCTTCTCTTTCTCACTCAACAGTGATCCAGTATCACAATATACTGTCAAGAAGTTGTATCCATACATTCTGATAATGAACGTTGTTAATTAAAATACTCAAAAATCAGAACTATTCCTGAGCTTGCTATTGTTTTACTGGTGACATTGCCAATACAGGCAGACCTTAAGTTAGCACCTCACTGCCAAATGCAGATACTGGTGCAGGCAGATCCATTCTTTCTTTAAACTGTCTATAACTTCTCCTGTTCAAAGTTCTGACTGTTTTTTGAAGTTTGCCTATTAGTTCTTAAATAGTGCACTGTGTTCTCAGACCTGGGTAGTAGCCCAAGTCCTGGTGTGATATTTGAAACTGACCAGAGAGTTAATGTGCTATCAACTGAACTATACTTGATACCGTTGCTGAAAATATTTCTTATATTTATAGGCATTCAACACCTTCATTGATGATATCTTTGCTTTTATCATCACTATGCCAACATCACATAGGCTGGCATGTTTTAGGGATGATGTGGTATTCCTCGTCTACCTTTACCAAAGATGGTATGTTTTCCCTCCATCCCTACTCCTCTTTTTATCCATTTTCACTGTTGTTTGTCAACTACTGATCCATGCAGCTGTGTCAACAGTAATTAGTCAGATATAAGAGACAAAAATAGTTTAAGGCTGACCTAAGATTTCGCTATCTTAGTATGTTAATGTACAGTGTAATGTGTTTTGGAATCTGATAGTCCCAAGCTATACTCTTATCAATCATATAGTGCCTTTTTAGGAGTTATTTACTTGTGCTTTGAGAATTAAACATAAGTCGCTCACGAGTCTCATTTCTCGCCCTTATTTACATAATGTATTCTCTTACCTTTTAGTGTGGGCTTGAAAAATTCCTCAACTTGGCCAAGAGGAAGCTAGCCTTGGTGAGAGAGGAACCTACACCACCAATTCTAACAAAATCTAAGCTTGCTTTCTTAAAACTTAAAACTAACATTCCAAAAGTGAACTAATAACATAATCTTCCTGAGTCTGTAAACAGCTCCAACATTTCTGCTACTTAGTTTTGCCATGCAGCGGAGTGGTATTAATAAGACTCCTAATTTTCACTGCTGCTGCTATGCAGAACTCTGTGGCAGCAGGGTAGCTGTCAAGAATTAATGTCGGATTCTTGTTGTTGGATGGGAATATTAAGAACAGAAGCAGATTTTGGAGTTATTCACTGGGAAATAGGATAGAAAAGGAGACAGAGAGGGAAAGCATTTAAACTAGCACCAGAGATGTCCCATTCTGTTGACAGCCTTTTGTAGTATGCAGGGAGAGTGATAGAGTACTGGAGATCCTCTTCCTCTCACAACAGGGGAGAGGAGACTCAAGGCTCCTTCCTTCCAACAGCTAAAGGTGAGTAGAGCTTCAGATTTGCAAGGCGAAGACTGATCTGAAAGATGAATCATAGGGCCGGAAGGGACCTCGAGAGGTCTAGTCCAGTTCCCTGCACTCATGGCAGGACTAAATATTATCTCAACCATGAAGTTTCCAGGTAAGGTCTAGAGACAGCACAAAGCAGCTGGTGACCGTTGTTGGCCTTCTCAGCAAGGCACTTCCAAGTGCTAGTTGGTGGAAGTTCTCCCTTCGTGACTATCTTTTCTTTCTAGCTTTGAATAACTAGGGGGTTTTAGTTCTCCAACTAGTAGGTGTCTGGTATGTTTTTCAAGTCCTGTATTATGTAAACAAAGTTAAATTTAAAATAGAAAATTAAACTATTTAATGTTTTAAGCAAATATTCTATGGTGGTTCTTTTAAATTTTTAGCTTTATTTAAACTGATTTAGGAGTACTAAAACAAGTTAAGGAAAGTTATATTTAAAACAGCCCAGCTTCTTCTGATGAACAAGGAATCAATTTTTGGCAGATTAAACAGTGGTGTACACTGTCTTTTACCAGGAATCATTGCATCATATAACTAATGTGTGTTGTTTTATCTGTAAGGCTATATCCTGTGGATAAGAGCAGAGTGAATGAATATGGAGAATCTTATGAAGAAAAGCTGAAAAGAAAACCCCACAGAGACTAGTTAACAGTAGAAGACTATTTCTGGACTGCTGCTGGCTGTGTATTGCTTGATCTTTATGAAGAAAAAAAGATTGGATTATTTAATAAGAGTATTTTTTAAAGTTTATGACAGAACTCCATGGACAATACATCTTCTGCATTGCCAAAATCTATTTTTGATGGTTCTTTGTTGTTTCAAGGTCCCTTTTATGTCTTTATGAAGAAGTCTGCCAATCTTTTTGCCAGATGTCACTTAAACAATAGTTAAACATATTTAAACTTCTTACAAAGAAATTTAAAGAAATATTAATTTGTCTTTATTGTTATGATTGTTTTAGTGTGTGTTTTGAGATAGCTCAATTAACTGGTCATGTGGTACCTTTATTGGTAAAGGGCTACTAGGCCATGAAGAGTACAGGTAGGCTGTGATTGTTATAGCAGAATAGGCCATCACTGCTGAACCAGGGTTTGTTAGAATTTAAAGGTATAACTTCTGAAATATACACTTTAAATTACATCACACAACACCATTCTAGGTTGACAATGGACATGGAAGGGCTCAAATTGATGGAGGGTTAAAATCTCATGGCTGACCTAAGCTGTATGGAACTTCGAAATAAGAGTCCTCTAGCTTAAAATAGCCTTCCTGGAAGGAAGGGGAAAGTAACCCAAACAGTTAAACTTCTTAAAATATTGTCACGCTTTTAGACCATGATACGACTTTTTAAATCTTAATTTATTTTTAAATGGCAGAGATTTTTATTGTAAAAAGCTAGTGAGCATGTGCAGCAACTGTCAGTGACTATTTTTAGTACAGATATAAAGTTGCATAAAATCTTTCCTGCATTGCTAGCCAAGGGTCCCTTGGTTCCCCATCAAATCGGTATTTATATGATTGACACACAACGTTTTGATGTACTGGGAAAATAACTCTCTTAAACAGTCTTGCAGCCTTACATGTTTGCATCATAGACACCATTGTGAACTATTGTGCCAACTCTCATATGCTTTCACAGGCAAAAGTTTCCTAGTCCACTTGATTTTGTATTTTGAATTAGATAAAGAAAACATACAGCATTCAGTTAATTGGAAGGGGATTGCTTGAACTGATAGTTGCTCAGAATATTTATAGAAAAACCATAAGTAAAACAACTTTCAAAATGTGCCTGTAAGTTAATTTTATTTCCAGTAGCAACAATGTTTAAAGGTGAAGTGTCACTCTAACTTCCTATCATGTTATCAGTTTGGATATTGTATTTATCACTGAAATTCAGCACTACTTGCAAATTGTTAGAATATGCTAAAGTATATTCAAATGGTAGTATGCATTTAGAACCCCCATTATGCAGTTTTATGAAATAACTTGCATTTTAGTGAGCACTATAGTTAAATAACCTTCATTGAGTAACACTGAAAATACATGTTGCTTTCCTCACATTAATAAACAAAACATTTGATTCCCAGAACCAGCATTAGCAGCTAAGGCCTAGTTTTAATTAAATGCTTTGTTTTAAAGTTAAATTGATTAACTTCTAGAGATTTTATGTGGAAAAAACCAACACTGCTGACCAAAGCTACGTCTTTCTTTTAATTTACTGCATATTTTTGCTGGGCTGTCAGAGCAGTTTTTTTTGTTTGTTTGGGTTTTTTTGCTTCAATATGCCACTAACTCAAAATGTAAACAGTTCAAGTGAAGAAAATGTTGCTCTAATTTTGTCATAAATAGAAAACAATAATGGTTTGTTTTATACAGTAGGCTTTGTCAAATCCCAGTGTAGCAGTGGTTTGAAAGCACAAAGGCTGTCATCCTGTAAAGGCAAGGCATGTGACACTGTAAGTAGTCCTATTGAAGTCATTGGATCTTCACTTACGCTGAGGCCCCTTTACATCATTCTAGTAGTGTAAAGCTGTCATCAAGTGGATATTAGTTTAATGCCTACTTTAAGGCCACTTTACAATTCACTAGTTCCAAGGGCCTGATTCTCATTTATACTAAAATCCTTTTACACTGCTATAGCAATGTAAAGTTACACATGGGCATAGATCTTGTAGGATTGGGATTGAAGTTCACAGAACCAATATTTTTCTCATGTTGCCAGCTGCAGCTCTGCATTTTTATGCAGACTGCTCTAGGACTCCTATTTCATAGTAGTAAGCATCTAGTTTTGTGTGTTGAAAATAACTTGTCCTAATATTTAGTAACTTTATACATTGGTCCTTTTTGTGCCATTTTAAAATGAATTTGAGTCATTAATTTTTCTGAAGTGGCCTCTGAAAGTCTAATTACTGCATTCAGGTAATTTACATTTATATTCAATATTTCTTTTTTGTGGGTAATTGTTTGAAAATCACTCTTACATCTTTATGTACTGTTAGTTTATTACCCTTCATAACTTTCCATGTCTTCTAGTGATCTAAAAGATGAATAATTTCCCATACAACAATGGTCATGCTGAATGTAAGGTTAGAACATTCGATGTTGTAAAGCAGCCAGACTTTTTCAGGCTTTGAATCAGTGATTTATTTCTTGCATTCCATTTACAAATAAAACATGTGTGGGATGAACAGTTTGAGTTTTGATCTGTAATTAGAAAGACTTAGTTACTGCATGTGTTACATAACTTAATGATGGATGAAACAAGAACTGACATTTCTTTTTTAAAAGCTTTTTTTCAGAGCAATAAAATAATCTTACAAAATGATGAAATGGTGTTCCATTAAATACTGAATGTTTTGAGCTATAGTCCATTTGGTTTGAAATAATTTAAAATGTGTCAATCTTTTCCGGAATTTTTCAAACATAATTGGACAGAGCTTCACTGCCTTTCAGAGGAGAATACTATTGAAGTGCAAAATATTTTATTTTTAAATGCAGGATTATAGATGTACATTGTATTCATGATAATACATGTGTTCTTCTGTCACACTGACACACAAGATCAGCTAAGTAACCACCATCTTATTGTAGATTGTCTATAACAAATCCTATGGTCTCTGTTGGATTTTAAGGGCTACATTTAGAATTTCCATAATTAAATCCCAAGCATTATTTTAAAAAATGCACAAATAAAACATTTGAGTTAGGTAGGCTATCTTGTGAAACTTGAGACAAGCTCACCACATCTTTAAATCTCCCTTAATAATGCTCTGTCATTTGCACTGTGGCAAGAAATTGAACTATATAATGTCACAGAATTAGGAATAGACGGATTTTAAAAGCTGCTTAAAACGTTTGAAAATATCAGCCAGCATGTTCAGGGTGGACCTGCAAGGAGTTATTCCTGATTTCTTTTTCCTGCTGCATTGATGTTATGTTATCCTACCTTCCCACACCTAAAACTCTGCAAGGATGATCTACCCTCTGTCCACCCCCCCCCCCCCCAAAAAAAAAAAAAGAGAAATTCCAGGTATGCACCAGGTTCTGGGGCCAAACAAACTCAAGCCGCAGAAGCAAATTAAAACGTAGCCTCAGCAGGGACAAACTGCTTTCTACAGTTTTTACTCTGGAAATTCCCTTGTGCTGATTGGCTGTTTGGTCCATCTGTTCCCATCCCCTTCCTCCAGTTTCTTCACCTCAGCATCATTCTACTTGCTCTTCAAGCTGTCCTGTTTCCTCTCCCTTTCCCTATTCACCTCATCTCCTTTCTTTTGTTTAGCCGATTGCCTATAACAAAACTCAAAGAATGTTATAAAAACTCAATCTTGGAACTAGCATATTAGCAAATCATCACTTTGTTCACTTGCCTTGTAGGTTGTATGCTTTTCCTTCTTCCTTTGTCTTGTCATAAAAATTGTCATATTGGATCAGACCACTCTTTCATCTATCCTATTTGTGACAGAGGCCAGCAACAGATGCTTTAGAGAAAGGTGCAAGAAATCCTACAGTAAGCAGATGAGGGATAATTTTTTCCACTATGAAGGTCTCAGCCTAATAGTTAGAGATGCCCTGAGGTACGAAGCTTTTTCTATCCCTTCCAAATTTTTTTGTTAGCAATAGCTATTAAAACTCTGGATGTATTATACATATAAAAGCCCAGTATCCTGAATCTTGCTAGCATTTGGTTTTAATATCCCCCTGCAATAAGTTCCAAAACCTAACTATGCATTTTGTTGAAGGTATTTTAGTTGGTTTTAAATTTCTCACCACCTTTGCCCCCTTCTGGCTTTATATTCTGAGAAAAAACAAGTATTATAGAAGGAACTGGTAGGAAAACTTGTAAGTTGAGGTTGCCCGACCCTTTCTATTATTAGACACTGTTTTCAGTTGCTTAAACTTGGCCAAAATGTAACCATTTGGACTGAAATTTTCCATGTCTGCCTTAAACTGATTTGGGGGGAGGGGGAGAGGAGGAAGAGTTAACGGTTAAACTATTTTGAAGGAGATGAGGGGAAAATATGTTGAATTCTTACAACTGTTTGTAAGACCAAAGCAGACTGCCATGAATTACAAAGAGATCTCCCAAAACTGGATGATGGGGCAATAAAATAGCAGATGAAATTCAATGTTGATAAATGCAAAGTAATGCACATTGGCAAACATAATCCCATCTCTGTATATAAAATGATGGGGTCTAAATTAGCTGTTACTACTCAAGAAAGAGATCTTGGAGTCATGGATAATTCTCTGAAAACACCCACTCAATGTGCAGTGACAGTCAAAAAGCTAACAGAATGTTGGAAATCATTAGAAAGGGATAGATAAGACAAAATATTATATTGCCTCTGTATAAATCCATAGTATGCCCACAATTTGAATACTGTGTACAGATGTGGTTGCCCCATCTCAAAAAGATATATTGGAATTGGAAAAGGTACACAGAGAAGGGCAACAAAAATAATTAGGAGTATGGAACAGCTTCCCCATAGGAGACATTAATAAGACTGAGACTTTTCAGTTCAGAAAAGACAAGTAAGGGGTGATATGACTGAGGTCTATAAAATCGTGATTGGTGTGGAGAAAGTAAATAAGGAAGTGTTGTTTACTCCTCATAACACAAGAATTAGGAGTCACCAAATGACATTAGTAGGCAGCAGGTTTAAAACAAAAGAAAGTATTTCTTCACACAACACAGTCAACGTGTGGAACTCTTTGCTAGAGGATGTTGTGAAGGCCAAGACTATAACAAGGTTCAAAAAAAAAAACCTAGATAAATTTATGGAGAATAGGTCGATCAATTGCTATTAGCCAGGATAGACAGGGACGAGGTCTCTACCCTCTGCCAAAAGCTGGGAATGGATGACAGGGGATGCATCATTTGATGACTACCTGTTCAGTTCATTCCCTCTGAAGCACCTCGCATTGGCCAATGTTGGAAGACAGGATACTGGGCTAGATAGACCTTTGGTCTGACCCAGTATGACCATTCTTATGTATGTTTCATTGAAAGCCTCTTCTAACTCCATGCATGAAGCTGGAGGGAGGATACTAGTGGAGTTCCTCCAAGAGTCGGACTGGTCATATTTAACATTTTAATGAATGACTTTGGCACACAATGTGGGAGTGTGCTAGTAAAATTTGTGGTTGGCACAAAGTTGGGAGGTATTGCTAATACAGAGGAGGATAGGAATATGACACACGAAGATCTGGATGAACTTGAAAACAGGCATAATAGAAATGGAATGAAATTTAATAGTACGAAGTGCAAGGTCATGAATTTTTGCTATGAGATGGGGACATATCACTTGGAAGCTACAATCAATTGTGATGTGGCCATGAAAAAAGGTAATGCAATCTTAGGATGCTTCAGTCAAGGTATATCCAGCAGAGATAGGGAAGTGTTGTTAATATTACACAAAGCACTACTAAGCCCTCATCTGGAATACTGTGTGCAAATCATAGAAGATTAGGGTTGGAAGAGACCTCAGGAGGTCATCTAGTCCAACCTCAGAGCAGGACCAATCTGGTCTCCCATGTTTAAGAAAGATGAATTCAAACTGGAATAGGTGCAGAGAAGGGCTACTAGGATGATCAGAGGAACAGAGAACCTACCTTAAGAGAGGAGATTTAAGGAGCATGGCTTGTTTAACCTAACAAAATGAAGGCTGGGAGGAGATATGATTGCTCTCCCTCAGTACATCAAAGGGATAAATACCAGGGAGAGAGAGGAGTTAAAAAATTAAGGGCCAATATTGGCAGAAGAACAAATGGATATAAACTGGCCATCAATAAGTTTATACTTGACCTTAGACAAAGATTTCTAACCATCAGAGGAGTGAAGTTCTGGAACAGCTTTCCAAGGGGACTAGTAGGGGCAAAAAACCTAACTTGTTTTAAGAGTGAGCTTGATAAATTTATGGAGGGGATGGTATGATAAGATTGCCTACAGTGGTATATGGCTCATTCACAACTGCTATTGGAAAATATCTCCAACGGCTAGAAATGGGACACTAGATGGGGAGGGCTCTGACTTACTACAGAGAATACTTTCCCAGATGTCTGGCTGGTGGGTCTTGCCCAAATGCTCAGGTCTAACTGATTGCCATATTTGGGGTCAGGAAGGAATTTTCACCCAGGTTAGATTGGCAGAGACCCTGGGGGATTTTCACTTTTCTCCAACGCATGGGGCATTTGCTGGTTTGAACTAGTGTAAATGGTGGAATGTCTGTAACTTGAAGTCTTTAAATCAAGCTTTGACGACTTTAGTAACTCAGCCAGAGGTTAGGGGTCTATTGCAGGAGTGAGTGGGTGAGGTTCTGTAGCCTGAAATGTGCAGGAGGTCTGACTAGATGATCATGAGGTCCCTTCTCCACTTAAAAGTCTGAGTCTATACTTTGGAATAGGAAATTTGGCAACAGGATCATCCCAATCTGAGAGATGGACCTTTTGTCATTGATCAAAATCTGTGCAAATTTTGCCAAGTTAAAGGCCTGTATGCATTGAGCATACTCCATCCCCTCAGCTCCTATGTACTGATTGGATTGTGCAAACACCATTCCCATAGAGTAATTGAACATGGTCCATCCTAGGCCTGCTAAGGCTGAACCAGATTTTCCCTGTTTTTTCTCCTCCTGAGGGAGTGGGGGGGTGAAGGGTCACTGTGGTACAAGGCACTAGAAGAGAGAACAGGGAGATTCTTTCCTCTGTTCTCGGTGCTCTGTCTGCTTGTGCAGAAAAAGAAAGGAAAAGAAAAGAGAGCAGTGGATGTGAGCAGAGGGGGAAAAAAAGGACAAAGTGTCTATACCTACTAGAATATACCTCCAGAATCTGATGCTGTCAGCAAATATATCTGAAATCCACTAGCGAAGTACGTCTCATCCACAAAGCTGTGAAAACCTACTGCTGCTACTAGTTACTCTGATAGCTCAAGTGGTAGAGGTCTATGCTGTGGATCTAAAAAGTCTGGTTCTGTTGATCCATGTCAATATGCTGCCAAAAAATGAAAATTCTGTTTGCTTTTTCAGAAACTTTGGTGGGGGTGAGAGGGAGTGTTAAATATAACTTCCTACATTAAAAGAATGTTAAGGTAACAAACTTAAGTATTCAAAAGTTAAGAACTTTGCCTGTGCAATCTTAATTCAGCCCCCTTGTGTAGGCATTAAGACATGATCACGTACAATTTTTTCCACAGGACGCCGCATCATTCTGTGCACAGAATGGACAGTGCTCACAGAAAGAATCTGGGTTGTGTAGAGGAAACTGTTATCTGTAGGATCCATTCTTTAGTTGTTGCAGAAGTTTGAAGGTGTGTAGCGAATGAAGCAAGGGATAGGAAGAGAAAGGATGGTCTCATGCCTTGTCCTTGCCTCAGTCCTTTCTTTTTCCCTACGCCTGGCTACATCCCAGTTTTGTTCTCCTCACAGAACCAGTCCCAGTCTCAACTCTTCAGGTTTCTCATTCCAGTCTCTATGCCCAGCCATTCTCAAATCTTCCCCTTCCCCCTCAGCTCCCTGTCTCCAGTATCTTTGTCTAGCCACTCCCAGTTCCCCACCCCCAGACCCTCATCAAATCTGAGTTTCTGTCAAACTTTGCCATCTCCACTTCCTCATTTCCTGTCCCCAGTCACAATTTCCTTCCCTGGGCTCTTCATCCAATCTCAGTGCTCCTGTCCCGCCTCCTTGGCTCTTTGACCATTCCCTCCACCAACTCATTTTAGCCCACGAAAGCTTATGCCCAAATAAATGTGTTAGTCTCCAAGATGCCACAAGTACTCCTCGTTCTTTTATCTGATCTCAGTCTCCCTCCACCTATGGGGACCCAGTACCTCTCCATTTCTTTCCACAGATCCCGGTCCTGGTATCTTTGCCCAGCCAGTCCCAGTGTCTACCCCACGCCCTTTCCACCTCCAGTCCCAGTCTACTTGCCCAGCCAATCTGTCTCCGCATCCAGGGTCGGCTCTAGGTTTTTTGCTGCTCCAAGCAAAAAAAACTTCGCTTGCCCCCACCCCAGCCCTGGGCTCCACCCTGCACCCCCTGCCGCCCCCGCTCTGGGCTTCTCCCCCCAACCACACCCCCATGCCATCCCACCCTTGGGCTCTCCCTCCTGCCACCCCAGCCCTGGGCTCTCTTCTGCACCTCCTGCCGCCCCAGCTCCGGGCCTCCCACACACACACACCCCTGCCATCACACCCCTGGGCTCTCCCCCACCCACACACACACACAGTGCCGCCCCAGCTCTGGGATCTGCCCCCCATACACCTGCACCCCCAAGTGCCGTTAGCCTGACCTCAGTCCCTGGAAAAATCATGGAGCAGGTCCTGGAGGATGACATGGACTGCACCTTCAGCAAGTTTGCAGATGACACTAAACTGGAAGGAGTGGTAGATACGCTGGATGATAGGGACAGGATACAGAGGGATCTAGACAAATTAGAGGATTGAGCCAAAAGAAATCTCATGAGGTTCAACAAGGAGAAGTCCAGAGTCCTGCACTTCGGACGGAAGAATCCCATTTACTGTTACAGACTAGGGACCAAATGGCTCGGCGGCAGTTCTGCAGAAAAGGACCTAGGGGTTACAGTGAACGAGAAGCTGGATATGAGTCTACAGTGTGCCCTTGTTGCCCAGAAGGCTAACAGCCTTTTGGGCTGTAGAAGTAGGGGCATTGCCAGCAGATCGAGGGATGTGATCATTCCCCTCTATTCGGCATTTTGTGAGGCCTCATCTTGAGTACTGTGTCCAGTTTGGGGCCCCACACTACAAGAAGGATGCGTAAACACTGGAAAGAGTCCAGCAGAGAGCAACAAAAATGATTAGGGGGCTAGTGCATTTGACTGGGATTACTTAGTTTGCAGAAGAGAAGAATGAGGGGGGATTTGATAGCTGCTTTCAACTACCTGAAAAGGGGTTCCAAAGAGGATGGATCTAGACTGTTCTCAGCAGTACCAGATGACAGAACAAGGAGTAATGGTCTCAAGTTGCAGTGGGGGAGGTGTATGTTGGCTATTAGGAAAAACTTTTTACTAGGAGGGTGGTGAAGCACTGGAATGGGTTACCTAGGGAGGTGGTGGAATCTCCTTCCTTAGAGGTTTTTAAGGTCAGGCTTGACAAAGCCCTGGCGGGGATGATGTAGTTGGGGATTGGTCCTGCTTTGAGCAGGGGGTTGGACTAGATAACCTCCTGAGGTCCCTTCCAACCCTGATAGTCTATGATTCTATGCTTTGTTAAAAGAACAGGAGTACTTGTGGCACCTCAGAGACTAACAAATTTATTTGAGCATAAGCTTTTGTGGGCTACAGCCCACTTCATTGGAAGCTCATGAAAGCTTATGCTCAAAAAAATTTGTTAGTCTCTAAGGTGCCACAAGTACTCCTGTTCTTTTTGCAGATACAGACTAACACGGATACAACTCTGAAACCTGTCCTGATATGTTAAGATAGGTCTAATAGACAATTCCCCTGTATTGGCTGCAACACTTCTTGAGTTAGGAAATTGTCATTTATAATGTTTAGAAATCCCAGTGATGTTTTGGTATTGGCAGCATGAGACTTCCAGCATCTGTCACTCACATTGAAGTCCCTTATGATCACATGGCTTTTTTCCCTACGCATTGTAGATAGATGTGTAAGGAGGCAGTCATCCTATTTCCTAGTTTGATATGGTGGTTTGTAGTAGACACCAACTCATCTTCTCCTCTGTCTGTTAGGACATTGATCTGTAAACATTAGACATCATTTTCTTCTGAGGTATCAGAAACAGAAATGCCATTTTTGATATAGAGAGCCACTCCCTTGCCCCTTTTGTACACTCAATCCTTCCTAAAAAGGTTATAACCATTGACTTTAACATTCTAATAGTGTTAATCATCCCACCAGGTTTCAGTTCTTAAGGTTTTAAAATATGGGTCACCTTATTACAGTTTTGAAAAAAGGTTTTACCCTTTTGTAAAGGGTAAAGTGTTTGTTTTCACTTTAATTTTGTTGCCTGATTCTTGGCATACAGTAAAATTCTAATTCTAATTTTGGAAACGAAGAATACAGTATCTTTATTAGTTTACAACAAACATCAGAGAATTCACAGTAGGAAGCAATAATCCATTCATATTTATTTTCCATACATGAGAGAGACTTTCATGAAAGCATTGGACAACACTATTGTGGCTGTCTATTAAAATAGTCTTTTAAGGCCTTCCTCAGTTATATAGCTCCATGATTGGCTCTTCTAATAGCTCTTGTGTCTGGCTGTTCAAATTCAGCAGATAGATGGACCAGCGCAACTTTCCACCCTAGCAGCAGCTTTCCTCCTTTTGCCTCAACAGATATTGTTGCATTACACAACATGTAGCAATCATAAAGGGGACGGTTGCCTTGCTGAGATCCAGTCTAGTGAATAAACAATGCCAGTGTCCCTTCCATCTACCAAATGCACATTCAGTAATCATCTTGCAGTTTCTTTCTTTGGTGCTGTCATATGGTCAGCAAAGGTTCCACAGAAGGCTGGGTTTCCAGAATCACTGTTGGCATTTCAACATTGCCAATGATAATGCACTGGTCAGGGAAGAATGTTCCTGCATGCAGCATTTTCAGAAGTCCTGAGTTCTTAAGGAGACGCACATCATGCATCTTCCCTCACCAGCCCACACTGATAGCAGTGAAGTGTTTCCAGTGATCCACTAATGCTTGCATAACCATGGAAAACTATCCTTTTCTCTTGGTGTACTCAGTGATGAGGTTGGATTATGCCAGAATAGGGAGATTAGAAAGCCAAGGTGGGTGAGGTAATATCTTTTATTGGACCAATTTTTGCTGGTGTGAAAGACAATAACAATAACCTGTAATCCATTAACAACCCCACACCCCCAGCTGCCTTTCCTCCCCTCCCTTTCTTTCCTCCCTATAACTGGAGGGGTGTAAATGGGCCATTTCACCTTGAATGATCCCTTGAAATATATAACTACTTATGCTAAACAACCTGTATTTAGCTGTGACATGCTGAGTATGTTTCATACCCAAAGAGCTCTGTGTGAGCACTAAAGCTTGTCTCTCCCACCAACAGAAGTTGGTCCTTTAAAATATATTACTTCACCCACCGTGTGTCTCTAATATCCTGGGACTGACACAGCTACAAGAACACTGCATACAAGTATACGGATATGTGTGCTATTACCTATCACAATTTGGGAACCCCATTGCTGTAAATCCAGCCACTATTTCCTGTGCGTTACCAGAAGTCAGAGTCCTGTGTAGCAGGAGATGGATGCTTAAGTGCATGGATGACAACAAATCCCACTGTGGATGGTCCAACCCCAGACTGATTGCCTACTGACTGATAGCATTTCAGCAGTGCAAGCTAGAGCGTGATCACCACTGAGTTCTCCAGTGTCAATCCAGCTCTCATTCTGCTGGAGTGAGCTCAGCACACTGTGGCATTCCCCTGGTGTTATCCGGACCAGTGTGACCTGCTAGGTCACTCCAATCCTTGACTCTGTGAGCCAGCCTTACCCATCTCTGCTGTGAGAACCCCCACTCCTGGGCGGTTCACGCACAGCCTCTGGCATGTAAACTGCTCCTTGGATTATGCAACCAAATGACAAAACCCTAGGAACTTCCATCTTGCAGTGTCCAGTTATGCCCACTGGATGCTGCAAGCTTATATGAGTTCGTCAATTTAACAAAGAAATTAATATGTACCAGGCTTGTTACCCCAAGAGGTGTCTCTGACATGCTTCAAACCAAACACACTGCTTCAGGTAGAATAAACAAAAAGATTTATTAACTACAAAGATATATTTTAAGTGATATTAAGCGATAGGCAAAAAGTCAAGAGTGGTTGCCAAAATAAAATAAAATATAAGCACGCAGTCTAACTTCTCAACACTATTACACTGGGCAACATCTGGATTAAGCAGCTTTTCTCACCCCACTGGACAATGCAGTCCTTAATATACAGGTTTGTTCCTTAATCCTGGGCCAATCTCCTCTGTTGGAGTCTTGTCTTCTTCTCAGTGTCTTAGTTGCTTGCTGTGAAGATGGAAGCAGGAGAAGGGCCCGGTATGTGTCCATTCTGTTTTATATCCTTAGTCCATGTGCTTGGGGAGCACAAGTCCAGGCATGTCTGGGGGGCATTGCTGAGTCTCTCCAAGCAAGGTTGAGCAATTCCCCTGGTGTGGCTTCATGCAGGCGAGTCATTGTATTGTAGTTCCCTTGTTGGACAATGGCTGTTGATGGGTTGTTTGAAGCTCCACATGGGCGTCGGTTACTTTCCTTGCTGTTACCTCTGGGGAGATAATATCTGGCTGATTCCCCAACTTACAGCATGTTTTACTGACCATCATACAACACAATTCTATATGCATTAATAATATATATATGGATAGAGAAATTACTTTCAGCAGATCATAACCTTTCCCCTGATACCTTACAAGCAATTCTTCATATGTAAGATCATGATTATATGAAATGAGGAATATGGGGGTTACAGTATACTCCCCCAGGGTACAGAATGTCACACACACTCATCCAGTAATGTGGGCTTTAGCACGTAAATTTTCTGCAGCCACTGCTCATTTACCCAAAACTGCATTATGATAGGATCCCACCTATTAGTGCTCATTTTTTGGGCCTAGAAGTGGCAATTCACAACGTGGAGCAGCTCTGTGTATGTCAGCCCCAACCTGGTGGTTTTATTTTCATAGTGTCAATCAGCATCCAGTTATTGTGCTTGAACATCTCTGCATCTTCCTCATCACACTGCCAGCTGTAATTAGGTTATCATAGCATTCCTTCTCAGATCTGAACCTTAGAGTTCAGAAAATGGGATACTAGCACCTGAATCCTCTAAGCTTAATTACCAGCTTAGATCTGATAGCACTGCCACTACCCAAAAATATAGTGTTTTGGGGCACTCTGACCTCCCCAACCTTCCCTGGGGACCCCAAGAACCCAGATCCCTTGGGTTCTTAAAACAAGGAGAAATAAACCATTTCCCCCCACCTTTCCCCCTCTCAGAATTTCCCTCCTTGGGCTATCCTGAGAGATACTGATCTACCCTCTAAATCACCATACAGAGAAGCGTCTCCCTTCCCTTCCACCAAGAGGCAAATAGATTCAAGGAAAAGAGAGAGAGATTCTCTCTCTCCCCCTCCTGTCTCCCCTCCACCCATCCCGGTGAGTATCCCAATCCCCTGGAATAACACAAGGGAAACAAGGAAGAAAAAAATCAATCAGGTTTTCAAAAAAAAAAAAAAAAAAGAAATCTTTTAATAAAAGGAAGGAAAAAGTAAAGAATTATCTCTGTAACTTCAAGATGTAAATCTTACAGGGTCCTACAGCTTACAGACACCAGAAAGAGACTTTCCCCCCAGTACCAATACAAATCAAAATATTCCCAGCAACTACACATATAAAAGTTAACCAGCCAGATCCACAATTGCAAATAGAGTAAAAACAATCAAAAAGCCTAAACAGCCTGTTTTTACTTACTATATGAAAAGAAACTTAGAGAGCCTGTAGTAATGTCTGGTCTCTCTCAGACCCTCCGAGAGAAGAACACACAACACACAAAGAACACACACAAAAGCTTTCCTCTGCCCAAATTTAAAAGTATCTTGTCTTCTGATTGGTCTTCTGGTCAGGTGTCCAGTTCCCTGCTTGTAACCCTTTACAGGTGCAAGAGACATTAACCCTTAACAATCTGCTTATGACATAGGTTTACCCTATGTCAGGTTCCCAAACAGAGGACACTGCTGGGGGTGAGGGGAGAGGAGGGAGGGAGGGAGCCGGATGGGGTTACCGTTGGAAAGTGCTGGAGGGGTGTGTGTGTACATTGGGATGGGTATTTGGGAGGTGCTGGAGGGCTGTGTACAGGAAAGAGGTATTTGAGAATGCTGAATGGAGTTGCGTGTACTTGGAGGAAGTATTTGGAGGAACTGGAAGAACAAGTGTGTACTGGGAGGGGGTAGCTGGTGTGTGTGTGTGCACTGGAGGGGTGTGTCTGTACTGGAAGGAGTACCTGGGGGGGTGCTAGAGAAGGTACCTGCAGTGTTGCTCCCTGTCACAGTGTCAGAACGGCTGGTGCAAGGCCAGGAGTCAGGACCCAGCGCAAGCTGCCAGTCAGCACATCCATCCAGGCCCTCCACCCCAGGGCTGGGAGCTGGGGCCTGGGTGGATGGGATCTGGAAACTGTGGCTGCAGGGAAACAGACCAATTAGCTGTGGATGCAGGAGAGGGACCAATCAGGGCACAGAGAGGACTCTTTCTGACATGGGCACTGACTCTGTGGGTGCTCCGGGGCTCGAGCAACCACAGAAAAAAAATAGTGGGTGCTCAGCACCTCCTGGCAGCCCTGCTGAGCAGCTCCTTCCCCTCCCCCACAGCACCTCCTGCCTGCTGGTGATCAACTGTTCAGTGGTTCTGCAGGAGGCGCTGGGGGGAAGGCGGGGTGCGCTTGGGGAAGGAACAGGGTGAGAAGAGGTAGGGTGAGGTCTTTGGGGAAGGGGTGGAGTGGGGGCAGGGACTGGGGAAGAGTAGAGTTTGAGCAGCCCCGGAAAAATTAGAAAGTTGACGCCTCTGCTTTCTGAGCTGCAAAAATCCCACACATTGCCTCTTAATTGAAAAAAATGCACCAAGGAAGAGGGCAGAGCGTCAAAAAAGAGACAATGTCCAGATCTGGGAAAACCTGGACATATGGTAACTTGAGGTTGTAATAGTACTTGTTCAGGTTCTGCAAATACAGGAGAATTGTGCATCCTGTATTAGCAACACTCATGAGAATTGCACTGAGCTGTACAGGATACATGCTTCTGCCAGAGCAATGTTGGAGACTAAAAAGTGGTGCACAGGACTGTGGGAATTATAAAAAATGGCATGAAAATTAGGGAGTGGAGAAAGTGGCATTGTTGGAAATTGACCTACAGCTCTTAGAAATCCCTTGGCAAATCACTTGTATATCACAAAGCACTGTGAAAACACACCACAAGGCATTGAACTGGACAGCAACATCGGGCACATCGACATACTTACCTGTGGTATATCATGTTTACACTGTTGCAATCACTCATGGTAAGTACACACAGGCCCATCACAAATACAACCAGGAGTCTGGTGGCACCTTAAAGAGAACCATCACAAGCACCCAAGTACACACACACCCAATCGATATACAGAAGTAGGCAGAGGTGAAAGTAAGCCGGTACAGTCCGTTACGGCATGCCGGCAAGAGCCAGTACACCGTGCCAGATCGCACCGGCTTCCATGGTGGGGATTTAAAGGGCTCTGGGCTCCCTACCGCAGCAGATAGCCCAGAACCCTTTGAATCCTGCCCGCGGCTCTGGCAGCCAGGCTGGGGCTGGGATTTAAAGGGCTCAGAGCTCCCGCGGCTGCGGGCAACCCAGAGCCCTATAAATCTCGCCTTGGCTCCAGTGGCCCAGCTGGGGCCGGATTTAAAGGGCTTGGGGCTCCCAGCAGCAGCAGGAGCTCCAGGCCCTTTAAATCCCAGCCCCAGCCTGGCAAGGCTTGGGGTTCCCCACAGCTGCAAGAGCTTTGGGCCCTTTAAATCCCACCCACAGCTCCAGCTGCCGAAGCTGCGGTGGGGATTTAAAGGACCCAAGCTCCGCAGCAGCCAGAGCCCCAGGCCCTTTAATTTGCCCTGAGCCCCAGGGGCTCCCCGCCACCTCTACAGCTGGAAGCCCCAGGGCCTCTAAATCAACCTAGGGCTCCCGGCCACAGTAGGGGCCCCACAGCCTTTAAATCTTGAGAGCCCCCGCCCTTTCCGCATGACGCCACGCCCCCTCAGGACTCCACAAGTCCTGTAAATTACTTTCACCCCTGGAAGTACGTGGCTGCACTTACCTAACTTTGGGTCCAGCAAACTTTGCAGTGTGCATGTGGCATGAAGAACACCAGAGACAGAACTTGGATGACTGCATCCCCATCCTACCCACAGATCAGCCTCTCTAAGTTTTCTAATTAAGCATTGTGCCCTATAATTTAAATAGAAAGAGTTAAACGAATCTCTTTTAGAACCTCCTTGTTTACGTGCATTCTCTCTCCACAGACAACGTGAGCGGTTGCTGCGCAATCCTAACTGACAAATATGGTGTGGAAGCAGTTCACTGCCGGCAGAAACAGCACGCGTCCTCCAGCCCAGCCCAGCCCAGCCCAGCGCCTCCTCCCCCTCAACTCCCGCCTCCCGCCCAGGTCACTGCTAACCTCAGCTCCCCTGCGCTCCGGGCCACGTGCGGCGCCAGTGAAGGCCGCTCAGGGAATGGGCGGCTCCCCCGGGGGCTTGTGCGGCCCCGCGGCCGGGGTGCAAACAGGCTCACTCACTAGGTCTGCGCAGGCAGGAGTGTGAGCATGTGCAGGAGCCAACAGGACTGAGTTGGGTTTCCTGTTGCCCCTGGGCTGGGGGGTGGACGAGCTGTGGCTGCTGCTCCGGGAAGTCAATAGGTGCAACGGCACACGCGGGATTGTGGGTCTGGGAGGGAGACATTAGTGCTTCTAGAAGGGAAAGGTGGGTCGGTCCCAGCAGGGAGGCGGCTCCGCTCGGCTCCAGGAGCATGGCAGGCTCTGGGCCCTTTGGTGCCGTGCTGGCCATGCTGGAAGGCTGCTATGCCGACGTGCTGGGGCTTGAACAGTTTGTGCAGAGGCTCCGGGAGGCGGCTGCCTGCGGGCCTGGCGAAGCTGAACTGCTGCAGCGCGGAGACTCCGAGCACTACCAGACGTTTGTGTCCCAGTGCGTGGTGTGCGTCCCACGGGGAGCCCGAGCCATCCCCCAGCCCCTCTCCTTCCAACAGGTACTTCCCGGGTCGGGGTTCGCCGGGCAGCGGGAGACTGGTGTGCCCCACTCTGTGGTGGGCGACTATAGCCTACAGCGCACGCCTCTTGCTGGAGCGAAATGAATGGTTCCTGACGTCTTGCCTTTTCCACTGAAAAACATAGGAATTAATCCGCCTTTGATCAGCGGAGGCTGTACTTCTGGGCTAGTCAGTTCTTTGGCTCCTTGTACTCTAGCAAGCACAGAGTAACCCCGCCTGGGAGGAAGAGCCTCTCTGCTTTCCTTGCCTGGCTTTACTTCTCTTCTCACTGGAACAGCGATTCTGAAATGCACAGCGTGGGAGTGATAGTGCTGCCTGGGCGGCAGTCAGCATGGCGCTGGGCATTTCTGGGGACATTGCATTGCGAGAATCTGTAAACGTTTTGCACCCAATTAATGGTTGCTGCAAATACTGATTTCTGTTTCTCCTTCCAGCCCCAGATCGCTCAGCTGCCCCCACAAAAGGGGGTGGGGGATCATAGAGCTTTTTGTTGTTTTTCTGTGGTCTTTAATTGGCTTGTGGATCTGCTGTGGTCCCTGCTCGTTGCCCTCCACATTTAATGGTGCTGCTCCTGTTTCCTCCTCTGTTCTTCTTTTCTTCTCTACTCTTGGCTTATGTGTGAGTTAGATCATGCAATTTTTCTTTTAGACAACAGCCACTCAGATGATTACGTTTATTCTTAGAGCTAGGCAGGGCCAGCTCTAGCTATTTCGCCGCCCCAAGCACAGTGGCACGCCGCGGGGGGCGCTTTGCCGCTCGCCGGTCCCGCGGCTTCGGTGGACCTCCCGCAGGCGTGCCTGCGGATGCTGCACCGGAGCCATGGGACCAGCGGACCCTCCGCAGGCACGCCTGCGGGAGCTCCACCGGAGCCGCCTGCCGCCCTCCCGGCAACCGGCAGAGCGCCCCCCGCGGCATGCGCTGTGGCCTGGAGCTAGGTAATCTCTGTGACCTGGGGGCCGAGGCTGTCCCTTAGAGTCTCCTGTCACAGAACCTGCAGTAGGATAGTTTTTCCTGTTTCCTTGATGGTGATGGATGAGAGCATGTTTCCTGGTCCCTAGGCTGCTCTAGATCAGAGTCAAATCAGGGTTAAATACAAGATTACATACCTAAGGTTCCTTGCCTTTGTATTTTCCTTGTACACTAACATTTAAAAATTAAAAACAGTGGTTTGTGTAATCAGAGCTGAATAATATTTTCACATTTTAGGAAAATATAAAGGGAAACAATTGTTCTATTATGTAAACAACAAAATATTTTTTCCCTCTTGTAGAAGAATAACACTGAATTTCTCTCACAAAGCTACTGTATAAAATTATTGAAATGGGACTCCAGCTATAAGCTTATTGACCAATTTGTAAAACCATGAGCTGATCTTTTATTATCGTTAATTTTACAGTAGCACTTGAAGGCCCCAACCAAGACTGAGACCCTGCTGTGTTAAGTGCTGTGCAGACAAGCAGTAAGAGACAGTCTCTGGAATTTACAATCTAAATAGGATAGATAGTGAGTGGGAGGAGAGATAATTTTGCCAATTTTACATAAGGGGACCTGAGAGGTTATTGACTTGCCTGAATTCAGAGTTGTAGCTTTCAATATGTCAAAGCCTGGAGTAGGAGTTTTCAAATGTAACATAATGTGGCATAATCCTTAATCTTGTTTTTAAAAGTCTTAATCTAGAACCGGAGTGTGGGGCTTTGCATGCTCTTGCACACACCTTTTAATAAAAAGGTGTATCTGTTTTTTATAAGGGGGTCTAACGTAAAATTAACTCTTTTTTTCTCTCTCTCTTCAGTTATCTAGTGAGAGTGAAGTAGTCATAAGAGTCATTCAAAGACTTTGTGAAAAAAAGAAGAAGAATGTCCTTGCATTTGGGTACACGTTATTGGATGAAAATAGTTCCTATTCACAGGTTATGTCTTCTTCAAATATATGCAGCTATCTACCTAATACTGCAACAGAAACTCTTCGGATGAGTGTCCTATGGGAAACGTTATTGAGCAGGATAGGAGATGATGTTATGATGTATTTATTGGAACACTGTGCTGTCTTTATGCTAGTGCCACCTAGTTGCTCTTATCAAATATGTGGGCAGCCTGTATATGAGCTTGCTTCAAGTAATGCAGAACCTTCCGCAGTGTTTGTTAAACAGAGGTATTCAAAAAGTAGACATAATATTTTGTTTGACTACATGCAAAAAAAATTTCAGTTATCAAAGACAAACAGGTGGAAATGGAAACCAAGATCAGAAATTAATATCTTGAACACTAAAAGTCAAAGGAATAATAGAACACAAGGCTCTGTGCCTGATAATGAGCATTCTGCCACAGCTAAGGGAGCTGCTGGGCAAAATTCTAAAACAAACAAACAAGTCAGAATGGCCACTGGACACCTGGAAAATCGCAGAGGACCTAACCTATATCCAGTTGCTACAGCCACACCTTCGAAAAGGAAGCTTGATAGGGATCAATTTGAAGCTACAGCTAAAAGGATGAAGATAAACCTAAAGGAAGAAGAGGATGCTTGGAACGTTGGTTCTAATGTAGATAAAAATAACTTCACTCTGGACATCATTTATGATACACAGTCTTTTTCATGTGTTGAATCATTTTCTGTAAATAACTTTATTAAAATAAAATCCATTTCTCAAGAAAATGAGGGTAGAGCAGAGACTCCTGATGCACCTTCTTTAGTGCAGGAAGTTCAAGATAGTAAGGGAAAGTCTGTGACAGATGATGAGAATTCTTTAAGGCTGCATGTTCAGTATAATAAACTTTATAAATCTAGCACTGAGACTAAAACAAATTCCAGCAGAGAGGGAGTTGAGCTAGATATATGTAAATTTCAGGTTGGTTCTGTACAAATGAAAAAAGCAGAAGATACATTTTTAAAATACAGAGGGCTTAAGTGCCCCCCAACTAATATATCTAAGAAGCTATCAAATAAAATCTCACGTTCCAGAGTGTACATTGGGAGGAAAAGTCTCTTATATTCTTCCAGGAGCTTCCGAGAATGTTTTCCTAAATCATTTTTATTGAATCGCTTAAAGGGCTGCCAGGCAGGGGGACAACGGCTTGTAGAAATGATATTCTTAAACAGCAAAATATTGGTGCAAAAATGCAGTGAAAACACTCCAAGTTACAACTGGAGAAAGAAGAGATTGCCCAAACGCTACTGGCAGATGAGAGATGTATTTCAAAAATTGTTAAAGAATCATGCAAAGTGTCCCTATTTAGTACTTTTAAAAAAGAATTGTCCGGTCTGGATTTCTGAGACAAATTCAAGCAAAACTGACACAATGTGTCAGTCAGTTTCATGTGATGGAGTACAGATTGATAGGGAAGCAGAAGGTCAACTTGGGAAAGAGCCTGCTATATGTTTGACTAGCAGTGGCAGAGAAGGTGGTTACACTGCTGTTCCAAATCGTTCGTGTTCACTTTCAAAAAGAACTTCAATTGATTTAAGTATCTTAAGCAGCCCTAAGAAATTTGTGTTGGGGCGAACAGAAAATGAAAGACAAAATGCTAAAGACTTCTGTGATCCTGGCTTGAAGGAGCTTCTCAGACAGCACAGCAGCCACTGGCAGGTGTATGTTTTCGTGCGGGAATGTTTAGACCTGGTGGTACCAGCAGAACTGTGGGGTTCTAGCCATAACAAATGCCGTTTTTTAAAAAATGTGAAAACATTCATCTCCTTGGGAAAATTTGCCAGGTTTTCTTTGCAGGAATTGATGTGGAAGATGAGAGTGAATGACTGTACGTGGCTTCGTGTGATCAAAGGTACTAATTGTAATATTAAAATAAGGCACTATACAGTGGAGGCAGCTGACCAATGTTCAGATTTAACCCAAGTGAGGGCTTGAACTGAATGTT
This sequence comes from Gopherus evgoodei, assembly GCF_007399415.2. Taxonomy (NCBI): domain Eukaryota; kingdom Metazoa; phylum Chordata; order Testudines; family Testudinidae; genus Gopherus; species Gopherus evgoodei. The sequence goes on from NC_044323.1 coordinate 125,465,829, forward strand.
CAGTGTTAAAAGGCTAGTGTGGTTGCTTATTATTAGGGCTCCCTGTCTGTCACGGAAAGTCACAGAATCTGTGACTTCCGCAACCTCTGTGACTTCTGTAGAGGCCAGTGTGGCTGACCCCAGGACTGCCCAAGCAGCTGGCTCTGGGGCCAGCTGCTTAGGTGGCCCCCAGGAGAGCCACACCAACCACTGCTCCGGCAGCCCCCAGCAGCGGTCCCGAAGCAGCCGCAGTCTGCTGGCCCTGGGCTGCGGTCCTTGGGCTGGTGGCCAGCCGGAGCAGCTGTGGTCTGCTGGCCCCAGGCATGCCCCCTCCCCCCCAGCAGCGGCCCCCAACCCTTCTCCAGCAAAACACCACCTCCTCCTTTCCCTACCCCACCCCAATTTAATCATAGGTATATTTAGTCTATGTTATGGATAGGTCACGGGCTGTGAATTTTTGTTTATTGCCTGTGACGTGTCCATGACTTTTACCAAAAATACCTGCGACTAAAAATTATACCAACTGGCTCCAGAGAGTGCTTTCTGTAGCTAATAGCTAGACAGGTTCCTTTACAACTCCCTATTTCTATGTGCTTGAAACTTTCACTATTTAAACTCATATTTTCCATGTCTCTCTGCCTGAAGGTGGTTTCTTAAGTTTCTTCACTGTGTTTTAATATATTAGATCTGAAATAATGCTTATTGGATGGCGTGACTCTCGCAGTGAATACTTGGTTCAGTTTTGGACACTTTAAATCAAAATATGTAGAAGGTGTCCAGAGAGGGGGGGAAAAAAAATCACTGTTTAGTTTAGAGAGGGGACGTGATAGAGTTATAGAAAATAACATATGATATAGAGACAGCCAGCTGGGAATGCTTACTCATGAATTATGAGAGGACATACCTTTTAGCTTAATTGGAACAAATTTAAAACTGGCAAAAGAAAATGCCCTTCTACAAAATGCAGAGTTAAACTGGAATTTGCTGGCAAAAGATATAAATGACTCCCAAGAGTTCAGCAGGACTTTTAAAAAGTATTGAGCTTATTGATACTGGGACTATCAAAAAAACTTCAGAGAGAGACCCTTATCCTGCAGGATATAAGTCTTATACTAAGCTGTTCTGGGGGTGAGCATTGGTTTGGGGGAAACTTCCTTTGTGGGATGGATGCTGTTCCGGGACTGTTTTTTTGTCCCTTTCTCTGAAGCATCAGGTACTAGCCAATATTAGAGAGAGGATATCAAACTAGATAGTCCAGTCTTGTATGGCAGCACGCAATTTAGAAACATATACTCTTCTACCCCAATATAACGTGACCCGATATAACACAGATTCGGATGTAACATGGTAAAGCAGTGCTCAGGGCAGGGGAGGGGGAGGCTGCGCGCTCCAGCGGATCAAAGCAAGTTCAGTATAACACGGTTTCACCTATAATGCAGTAAGTTTTTTTTGGCTCTCGAGGTCAGCGTTATATTGGGATAGAGATGTATATGTGACCCAAACTGACACAGGCCTCTCTTGCTGCCAGTTCGTGCCTTTTTCAGGACAGATACCTAACAAATGACTGAACTTTTAAATTTTAAAGATGGTATATGGGTCCTTGTTAAGGATCACCCTCCTGTTAAGTCTGGGGAGAAATGGTTTGCTCTAAAATTTATTATGAACTGAAAAATCACTTAATATGTCTACACTATGGGGCAACGCTGGCATAGACTTCTTAGTATAGACATTGCCCAATTAGGAACTAAAGGCTAATATTATTAAGTATAGGAAATTCCTTTTCCTTTCCTTTTCATTTAAGAAAGGAAATTTAAATGGAAGACCTGTGTTATCTCCACTCTGAAGTTTACATGTTCGAGAAAGGAAATGAGAAAGTTAAGGGTCCTACAGAAATGTTAATGAAGTCCCAATACACATCATGGATATACTGTAAAATTGAAATAGTAAAATTATTAGAGAGGAGTGCTAGTTCCTTCAAAGGTTAGAGCTCCAGCTACCCATCTGTTGTAAGATTGACTTTTTTTTTCCTCACCCTCTCTACTCCTCTAAATACCCCCAAACTAATTTTTTGTTTGAAATTTCATAGAATCTCATTCATGGACATATTTTGTTAGGTTTAGTGAAAATCAAGAAGGCAGTCTTACAGATATGAAATGAAACTAGTCCATTGCTGTTTCAACACTTAATATTTTTTGACATTCATTATCTAACAAATGCATGTTTTAAAAAAAAAACAACAACCTTGAACTTCATTTATATGATAGATTAAGACAGGAAAAACAGAAAAATCAGTCTTCTTCTCGCCTATCTATCTGATTAAGCACCTTCATAACTTTGAGTGTATTGAAGTTAATGGGTATTTTGAGCATTGAAGTTAATGAGATTACGTACTTGTTCAAAATTATTCATGTGCTTATGTATTTTCCTGAATCAGGCCTTATGTCTCACATTACTGTAGTACAAGATCTTAAAGAAACTATTCATTTCCATGTGAATGCAGAAGTACTAATGGGACTGATGTGTTTAATTGATGCACATTTATTTAAAATTTCACATTATAAATGCAGTATTATCAACCCCAAGCATTCAAAAATCAAGAGTCAGGCTACACAAAAATCACAATATTGAATTAAAAATTACAAGAATTAAAAAAAATAGACTGGGTTTTTCTTATTTGCCTTCTGATTTCTGTGGTTTTAGGGTGCACTTGAATGCAGTTAAGTATCTTATATCATGTGACAAACATATCAGAAGCTTTTTGTGTTGAATAATTTAAGGCTTCAGAAATTATACTAGGTAAAGTGAGACATTAATAAAAGACTTTGAGGTATCTGTAATTCTCATACCTAGCTTTGGACCAAATTCTACTCCTTGCATGCAGAGGGGATCTTCTACACATGGGTCTGTATTAGGGGAATGGGTTGGCATTCACCAGAGCAACATGGTCCTCACTGCAACACAAAGGTGGGTGCTTTGTGAATGCTGGGACCTATGCAAAAGGCAGTCAAACAGGGCAGTGAGTGAAGGTGCCCCAATTCTGTTATGTTACTATGGATCCCGCTGCTATAGGTATCATTCCTCTTTAAGGAGAAGAGCCTCTGGGGCAGTCACTAGGTCTGGGAGTTGTCATAAGTTGGAAGCCACTGGAGACTGGGAGCTGGCATAGGACTATCTGCTGATCACTCCAGGATCTGTGTGATTCCCTAGGATTCCACAGTCTGTTCTGTGTGCAGGCAATGGCATGGTCCAGCGATTAGGGTACTAGCTTATGAGACCGGAGTTCAAGTCCCTGTTCTGCCACAGATTTCCTGTGTGACTTTGAGCAAATTACTTAGTTTTTCTGTGTCTCTGTTCCCCATCTGGAAAATGAGGATAATAGCACTTTCCCTCCCTCACAGGTGAGAGTTAATGTATTAAAGATTAAAAGTGCATCCACACAGCATGCTTCTTTCAGCAGCATATAATGTACATGTGTAAACCCCTAGCATGGCTATAAATAGCAGTGTAGACTGTGAGGCACAGCTTAGGTGAGTAAACAGATGCTTGAGGACTATGTGTATGTACTCAACTATATACCCCATGTGGCTCTCTACTTGCCCAAGTCATGCCTCCCTGTCTATGCCTCTGTTTTTAGCAGCAGTGTCCTCCTGCCTCCTGCTGGAGCCTTTCACGCTGCAGCGTGAAGTGGTAGTCATGTTCTTTTCACATATGTACAGTAAATGCTGCTGCCAGTGGTATATAATGTAGATGTAGCCTGAGATTTCAGCCCCTTTAACACCCCATACTATGGAAGAACCTAAGGGGGATGGGGTTGGGCCTTTTGACATTATGATTATAGAAAATTTAATCAGTTCTTTGTAGGATCTATTGGTTATTCTTAGGTCACGTGGTATTTCTTGTCAATTATAATTCAATATTAAAAGCCAAGTAGCTTTATCTATTTGTCATCAGGTATGAAATGAGAAGAAAAAACCTCCAACTATAAAGCTTATTTTCAGTCCCTTTCAACTTGGTGAAAACCAAAGTTTTTGATACTTGTCATGCTGCATCCAACCATAAGACAAGTATTTTGGTTAGTAATTCTGGTTGCATCAGAAAATGCATTTCCAAAATGTCTGGATACAAATTTTTAGTGTCCCAAATTGTTAAATTTCAGCTAATCTTTTTGACTCACTGTATTTCAGAGAATATGCTCCCTAGAAACTCCAGTAGGAGTTGGTTTTTGGCCCTGATCCAGCAAAACTCTTAAGTGTATGCTTAACATTTAAGCATGCTTTGCAGTTTGATGGATCAGAACCTTTTTTTCTCCATGAGTAGCAGCATCTTTTTTCCTGTCCTCCATCCCTTCTCTAAAGACTGATTCCATAATGGTGAGAGATTTACATCTGTTGTCCCATATGTAGAAAATGAACTATCTGTTACAAAGATAACTTCCAAATGCGTTACTTTCATATGTATATTTTATTGCCTGGATGCTAGAACTTCTTTTTCAGAGTTTTTGAAATGTTTAATGTGTTTTTTTGGTGATGTTACCTGACATCCATTGAAACGCACTTTATTTTATTTATTTAAATTATGGCAGATTTCCACCAAGATTGAGGCCCTTTTGTGCGCTAGGTGCTGTATAGAGTCCCTGCCCTAAAGACCTTTCAGGCAAGATATTTAAAGGGTTGAGGACAAGTAAATACTTGTATCCCCATTTTACAGATTAGGTAAATGAGTTTCAACTGTAACTCTCTTATGAAATGTCTTGTTTGGAAATATGTATAACAGGAATCAAAATCACCACCCATGTGAGATATGGCTGAGTTAACATTTCTATAGGAATCTTATCCTTTTCACTTCTTGACTTATTTTAGTTGTCCTGTGAGCATGTTGTATTAGTTGATTTTGCATTTAATTTGAAAATATTTCTGGCAGAACACCATAAATCCTGCATTGTAGGGCAATATTTTTATTCCTTCCATTGCATGACTACCAAAAAAGATACCATCCAGTTTGAATATGACAGTGATCTGAGATGATCTCACTTTATTGGGCCATCAGAATATTTTTAGTACAATGTTTGACAAAACAAAAAGATAACTGCAACTGAAATCCCGACTGCAGCCATTACTTTTTTTTTATTTTTATTATTTATGATGTCCATCTTGAACAAAATTCACTCTGTATTCAATCTATGTAGAAGTTTATTAGGAAGCGCAAGTATTGCGCTTTTCCTCAGTTAGCTCCACTGGCCCCCCCATTAATTTCAGAATCTGGTTCAAAATTTTCATCATTTGCTTATAAAACAGTCCATGAACTAATAAAACTTGCATCTATCTTCTTTGTAATAATTTAGGGCCAGTTTCATCTTTTCCCTCACAATATCTTGCCACTGTGCAGGCAAGAGTATTCTCTGCATGCCGAGGGGTAGAGAGTGGGGAAAGTTAGTTAGATATAATTATTTCTCCTGTGGGCCACTAAATTTATCGCTGATCTGAATGGTTCATTTCAACATTTAATATTGGTTTCCCATGTAGCATTTTGCATCTACAAACTGTTCTTTTTATCTTTATACTTAACATGTGTCATGCTTAAAGTCTGCCTAATAAAAAAAAAATGGGAGTTTAGGTTACTTGGGGGACCAGTTACTATAAAATTGTTTGACAGTTGCTCTATCTCCCTTTTCTAACCTCAGTCTAAAAAATAGCGCGTGTGTGTTGGCTTTTAGAAATGCGAATGACAGATTCTGAATATAATTGAATTTTGCTTATTGTAGGTGATCATTTTGTTCCTGCTTTGGAACACCATTACCGTGAAGAAATTTTGGCCAAGTTCCTATACTGGCTGATGAATACCTATATTGTACAGCTGCTCAGATCATTTTTCTACATCACCGAGACCATGTTTCAGAAGAACATGCTTTTCTTCTACCGAAAACTAATTTGGAGCAAGCTACAGAACATTGGAATGAGGTATTTCTAATAAAAGTCTGCCATTTACGAAATATGGAAACCTTACATTTTGCAGTAGTTAAGATTAAAACTTTGCCCCTCAATCCCATTTTCATTCACTCAATTTCTTAAAACTCATTTTGAGATTAAAATGTTCATGCTTTGTCAGCTCAAAAGTGACTGTTGCGTGGGGAAACTGATTAAAATCCCTTCAACCATTTTTGAGTTCTCTAAGTGGGGTGTGGGGATGAGAGAAGTATTTAATCTGTTTATATTAAAACAAATGTCTCTTTCTCATGGGTAATTCAAACAAATGAACTTCAGAACTAAAAAATAGAAAGTTACACATGGGTAGTGGCAAAGTCCCATAGTAAGATTGGGAAGACAAAGTTAAAAGCTACTAAATTCACTTTAATGAATGTTCAGTTTAAAAAAATAATAATTCTATAGTACTGGATTGTGGCACTACATAGTATCACAGCTAGGTTTTTCACCTTTAATAATGTCATGTAATAGGAAATGCTATAGCAGGGGTAGGCAACCTATGGCACGGGTGCTGAAGGCGTCACACGAGCTGACTTTCAGTGGTACTCACACTGCCCAGGTCCTGGCCACTGGTCCGGGGTGCTCTGCATTTTAATTTAATTTTAAATGAAGCTTCTTAAACATTTTAAAAGCCTTATTTACTTTATATACAACAATAGTTTAGTTATATATTATAGACTTATAGAAAGACCTTTTAAAAATGTTAAAATGTATTACTGGCACTCAAAACCTTAAATTAGAGTGACTAAATGAAGATTCGGCAAACCACTTCTGAAAGGTTGCAGATCCCTGTGCTATAGCTTTGGCTTTTAAACAATGTAATTCTAGAACTCAATATTGTTTTTATCTTTTAAAAAGTAGTTTCACACATTCAAGTTCTTTGATAATGCAATATTTAAATTTGCAATTTTGAACCCTATGGTGAGGAAGTGCAAAAGTTTAAGATCTAATGAGTGTTCATTCAAATACATTGTATACATATGGTAACTTCAGTTTAGTTCTTATAGACTACTAACTAAATAGATTAGTGTACTGCATGTACAATTTGGCCAAGTTAACACTGATAAGGTCTTTGTGGCAACTACTGTATCTTCATATGTGTTGGTGCAATACCTGATCCAATGATTATATGGAGTATATGTTAACATAATCCAGTCACTGTCCATCATTAAACAGTTTTAAACAAAGTTTGGGGTTTGGTATACAGAGAGCTCAGTCTGCTTAATACCATGGCAAACACACACCTTTTATTAAAGATACAAAAATGAAAAAACAATGTAGTATCTGAAATACAAAACATTAAGGATTTCATTTTAACAATATCCCTTGTTCCCATTCTCTTTCCCTTTAGCTGAAGAGAGTTTTTAGAAGGAAACCCCCTTGTCTGATGGCCTATCCAGAGGTTGTAACTCTTTTCTGGGGAAAAAAGAAGTTAGTTCAGATAGGCTGGAGCTGTCACTGTTGCTGTTGTTGTTAAAGTCTGATCCCGTTTCCTAAGAAGACAAAACAAGACAAACACACGCACAAGGGAGACAAAAGAACAGCAAAGATAGAAAATGCAGTGTTTGTCTCTGATGTTGACTTTTACTTGCAGCCTTACTGTTAGAAAAACACAGGCAAAGCACATGGTCTTATCAGCTTCCTTAAGACCTGTCAAACTTGTACCAGCATTGCTGTTTAGGACATTGTTTTAGTTCTATTTCTAGTCACAGGCTTATTGCAGGGTTGCAAAATATGCAGTCTTGGCTGGCTAAGCCAGATTCTTATTAAAAAGAAGAAGAAAAAAAGGGGAATAGGAAAGTGGTTAAATAAGATAGGGAAGGAAAAGGACATAGGGGCGGCGGGATGTTGGAAGGAAAAGGCGAGAGTCTCTCGTGGTGCAGGTGGTGGTTGGGCTTCAGTCAGAGAAGTTAAAGGTGGTGATGCTGGATCCCTCTCTCTGGCTTAGTCTAATAGAATATCTCTCAGGATAATGAGGCCCAGGTTCCCAAGAGATGAGGTGGCAACCGTAATGGTGAAGTTCTCTCCTTCCCCGCCAGCATTGCCAGTAGCCTCTGTCCATTCATCTGTATTTTCCTCCCAAAGTCTTTTTTCTTGTTTTTTAAACAGCCCGAAAAGGAAGTGATGGGCATAATAGTCCATCTGCTTATTATTTTCATAGAATCGTAGAAGGGACCTCAGGAGGTCATCTAGTCCAACCCCCTGCTCAAAGCAGGACCAATCCCCAACTAAATATTAATTTTGTCCACCAGTTAGGCTTAGTTTTTGACACACCAATTTGGGTCCAGTTTCACACCTTTCTTGTTGACCAGGCATGATTGTAAGAGCCCTTGAGATATATCAGTAATTCAGTCTTTCTTTTTTACACCTTTTCCTATCAACACTTGTTATAGATTATTGCAACATTCCATTAACTTTCACTTCTCATAACTTGAGTTCACAGTTAGGCCAAATTTATAGGCCCAATTATTACAATAGGTCCACAGCTGTTGCATCTTCTGGGCAAAACACATTATAAATATTATATAATAATAATGACCATTGTTTGGCATATCATATCTTGGGTTCAAACTAGCAACCTTAATGTGCACAAACACATAGGCTTTTACACTTAATACATTACAAAAGATTAATGTATTTTACATTTAATTAATAGCATCTAAGGTAACTAAATAACATGAAATATCGAACTTAATAAATACTAACAGTGTTTTCAACTTTGTGTTTAAAAAAGAAAATTTGTACAGAAAGTTGTTAAGACCAGGAAGTTTTATTTACGAAAAAATAAAAAATAAAATAAAACGCACACTAGCAACACTGCAGTGTGATCCATGGAATTGGACCCCTGCATACAGACCCATTTACTTGAATGGGACTCTGCACCTTGTGGCCCCATCCTAAAATCTGATCCATTTTATGGATGGGTCCTTATGCCTGTGTGTGACATTACCCAATCTGGACTCATGGACAACTTTCCCCCCTCAATTCTCCAAGCTGGAGTGCCTTTTATAGTGCTTCGCTGTGAGAACAACCACTCCTGGTCTGATTACACACAATCTCCAGCATGTAAATCACTCCCAGCTATATTGTAAGAGTGCTATAACCAGCCAACATGAGCAAACTCCCATTCCCAGACTTCCCTCCAGAAATGTGCATCTTGTACTGCCCAGCACCCTCCTGGACAATATAAGCTCATATAAAGTCAGTCATTTTATTAATAGAAAATGATGTGCACAAATCCTGTTATTCCAAATGAAGTTTCCCAAACACTTCAATCCAAACATACTGTTTTAGATAAAAAAATTAAAACAAATCTGTTAACTACAGAAGGAGAGATTTCAAGTGATTACAAGTCATGAGGCATAAAGGTCAGAACTGGTTACCAAGAACTAAAAGATAAAACGCAACTAACACCTAAGGGTATGTCTATACTACCCGCTGGATCGGCAGGTAGTAATCAATCTATCGGGGATCGATTTATCGTGTCTCGTCTAGACACGATAAATCGAGCCGCATATCAACGCCCGGAGGAGTAAGCAGCATCGATGGGAGAGCCACAGCAGTCGACTTGCCGCTGTGAGGACGGCCAGGTAAGTCGAACTAAGATACTTTGAAGCTGCGTATCTTAGATCGATTTCTTCTCCCCCTCAGTGTAGACCAGCCCTGACTTAACAAGCTGAGTGAATTCAAAGCAAAGGTCTCTGTCACCACAAGTTCCAACAGCCTTACTGGTTGAATCCTTCAGTCAGGATCCCCCCCGCTCTCCCCCTCCCCAGTCCAATGCTATTTCCTTTCTTCAAGTGTTGTTGATGCTGTTGGTTGAGAGCAAGGGAGAGATGATTTTGGGCATCAGCCCACTCTGCTTATAACTGTTTCTCTTGCACAAGAATCATCTCCAGCTGATGTTCAGGAGACAAAGTCTGTGTGGACAGGAACCTTAATTCTATTCTGAATAATGCTTTTAGCATAATCTGTTTTCTTGGATTATCCTTTGGTAAGATAGTTTCCACACAGATAACTGAATATATGTGATTATTTCCTGAAACTGAATACTTCACTCAGAAGATAAAATATATGCAATTTATTGCATTTAAGTCCCTTTAAACTTAATGTCAATTTTTATTTTAGAAACCATTTTGCCAAAGTGCATCTTCGTGCGTTATCTGCAGAGGAAATTGAAAAAGTACAGCAGAAGAAATGTGTTCCTATGGCATCAAAACTTCGGTTCATCCCTAAACCAAACGGGTTACGACCTATAGTAAAAGTGAACACTGTTTTTGGAGCAAAAACACTGAACAGGAAAAGCAGAGACAATAAGGTCACTGTATTCTGAATTTGCCTATGTTCTTTTTGGTCACGTAACTGATATTCAAGGGGGTTGTGGATAGTTATTTATATTATTATGTATAAATAAAATAAATTTTAAAATGTGATTGCAAACTCAAGCACTCAAAAGTCAGGAAATGCCAAAACTAAGGTTGGCCATGCAACTATGTTTTGGGCCCCTCATGCATATGCATTATGACCATCTTTTTAATTATAAGATCACGTACAAATCCCCCCATGCACCCTCCCCTTTCCCTCACCCTGGATTCATTCAGTGTGTAGTTTTACTAGTGTTAACTGAATGAACAGTTATTCAACATTTATTTTAATATTCATTGCAGTAAATAGAGGATGGGACCATATACTGGACAAACAGTCCAAGCCCTGCAGTGAGAAACTCTGAATTAATAATTTCCTTACGGGTTTTTCTGTGATGCTCTCACCATAGAATCAGAGTGTGTCACAAATATTCACAGTACCTGGCTAAAATGAGAGGGTACTACTCCCAGTTTACAGATGGGGGAACTAAGGCACAGAAGAATATCAAGACCAAAATTGTTGAAGTAATTTGAGATTCCCAAATTGATGTGCCTAGGGCCTACTCTTCAGAATATTTAACATTTTTATCATACTTTATATGTTCCAAATACAGCTCCAGTTGACTTCAGTTGCTGTTGTGAATACTCAGCATTTCTGCAAATCTGGCATTTTGTATCTGATTGGGCATCCATGAAATGAGGGATACAATTAATGGCCATTTATGAAAAATTTGATTTAAGTGACTTGCCCAGCAGCGTACAAGAATTCTTTGGGCAGAAGCAGGGTTAGAATTAGTTTCCCCAGAATGTCATTTAACTTCCTATACCACAAGACCATCATTTCTTTTCCTGCAAATCTCCTGTCTTATTTACTGCATACTTTCCAACTTCAGAAACAAATGGGGCCAGAGCCCTACAGATACCAGCCACATTCACTACACAGCCCTGATTCATCCCCCCAGCAGGTTCATCCTATACAGTGAAAGAGTCAGGGGGCCTGTGAAAAAAATAGTGTGTGATCATGTAATTAAATACTCATTACATATGTTCAAGCAGGTTGCATTAACATTGGCCAGGCAGTTCCTAGCTCTTGAGTGCTCAACTTTGCAACCTTAGCTTTCTTTTGACGTAGCTTTTTATGCTACATTTTCCCTAATTTCTTTTTAAAAAGGCTCAAATGAAATAGGAATTTTATCATGTGGAACTATACTAACTCCTTTTGAAAGGTCAAGGTGATCTTTTCATTTGAATCAGGACATTTTCCCCCTAATTGCATACTCTAATTGCAATGTCAGAAAAGAAACAGATTTTTAAAGTTCTGTGAAGGTCTCTCAATAGATCTGAGTCCTTTGGGAAAGTTTCAGAGGGATAGCTGTGTTAGTCTGGATCTGTAAAAGCAGCAAAGAGTCCTGTGGCACCTTATAGACTAACAGACGTTTTGGAGCATGAGCTTTCGTGGGTGAATACCCACTTCGTCGGATGCATCATGCTCCAAAACGTCTTTTAGTCTATAAGGGGCCACAGGACTCTGCTGCTTTTTTGGGAAAGTTGATAGTCTTTTTTTCAAAGATCTCATCTGAGTCTTTTAAGATTTTCAGGTATGTTCACCAAAGTGGATTAGATCTGTCATCCACCCTGTTTTCTGATGGTTCTGCAGTACAGAACTTGACTTGTGCAGCAACAGACCAAATTGCAGGAGAACATTTTGAATTTTCAAAAATCTTTGGCTCTCTCAAGTTGATCAAAAATATTTTGAAAATTTTCAAGCAGCTTAATTTTTTTTAACAGACCTATTTAAAAACTTTGAAGTAAGTGTGTGTGTGTGTGCAGATTTACACACACACACACACCCAGATTGAGGACAGTATGTAATGGAATGTTAAATTGCATTGTGCTGGTCAGCCACTAGGTGGTGCTATGTGTAAAATTGTTATTTAAGCTAACCTTAGCCATACCTAGCAGAGCATTAAAGGATCTTACAGTGAACACATCTGGTGTAAATCACTCTGAGAAGTAAGCTTTGTAGTCAGTCTATCACTCTTCAGTGACCCAGAGAACTTCAGCTGTGACAGACTTTCACAAGGGGTAGATTGGAAGCAGTATTTTGCAAGATTTCGCATTGCAAACAAGGTAACCGGCATCGTCTTTCATTTATGCTCTGGGCAAGAAGCAGAGCATTTCTTTAAATCCTTTGATTTTACTGAATACATTCAGAAAAGAGACTCTGAAATGGTTCTGGCTATGTTTGGTGCATACATTGTACCTCTGAGAAATGTAGTTTATGAAAGACGATGTTTTCAACAGAGAATTCAAGAACCAGAGGAAAACGTTGAATGGCTGAAAACAGAGATTTTTGGAACTTGAAAACATGAAAATATCAGAGATAGGCTGCTTATTGGATTAACACAGGCCTGCACAACTCATAAAGTGACGAGGGCCATATTACTCCAAAGAAAACAGCTGAGGGCCAACCCCCCCCCGCTAAACACCCCCCCAGCGCTGCCCAGCCCCCCCGAAACAAGCCCCCTCTCCAGTGCCACCCGCCCTATGGAAACAAACCCTCCTTCCCTAGCCCCACCCCACCGAAACAGCGGTATTGAACCTTGGTAATATGTTATAGTGAGCCCCTAAGGTAGTATAATTAAGGTAAAAGAAAAATGTCTTTTTGCTAGAAGTAGAATGAGATCTTCTCCCCACTTTGTAATCAATTGCCCTGTTGAATGAATGAGGTGTGACTGAGGAAGGCGTGGAAGACAGGCACCTCCAGACAGCTGCAGCCCTTAGAGAGGGGATGGGAGCCAGACCAGATCAGTAGAACAGGTCAGCCACCGACTCGTAGCTCGTCTCCTCAGCCCCCCACCCCGTCCTCCCTCCCCCGCCACCAGCTCACCTGCCCCCCTGCCAATGCCCGCTCGCTCGCCTCTGCAGACCCCCACCCCCCCAGCTCACCTGCCCCCCTGCTCACCTTCTCAGCCTTGCCCTCCGGCTCGCATACTCACCCCCCGCAACTGCCTGTCCGCTCGTCTCCTCAGCCTCCCACTCCCTGGCCAATGATGAGCTGCCAGAATCTTAACAACCAGTTCCCTCATACCCCACAAGGGGGTCGTGGCCCACCCCCACCCCCTGGGACCCCTGCCCTATCCACCCCTATTCCCTGTCCCCTTACTGCCTCCTGCCACCCCATCCACCCTCCCCTTCCTTCCTGATGGCCCCCTTGGGACCCTTGCCCCCATTCAACCCCCCTGTTCCCTGCCCTCTGACTGCCCCGACCCCTATCCATCTCCCCACCCCAACCCCCCCCCTGAACTCCCCTGCCCCCATCCAACCCCCGCTCTCTGCCCCCTTACCGCGCTGCCTGGAGGTGGCTGGTGGCGCTGCAGCTGCGCCGCTTGGCTGGAGCTGGGCCACGCCGGTGCCGTGCAGCGCAGCATCTGGAACACCAGGTGAGGTCGAGCTCACAGCCTCCCTGCTTCCTGCAAATCAAATGTTTGTGCGGGAAGCCTGGGAGGGCTGAGACACAAGCAGCGACTTCACGTTCAGGCCCGCGGAGGCGGAGCAGAGGTGAGCTGGGGCGGGGAGCAGTTCCCCTGCGTGCCCTGCCCCTAGGGTTACCTACTGCGGTGTGGGCGCCCTCCCACCCCACCTCACCCCAACTCACCTTGGCTCTGTCTCTGCCTTGCTGGGCCTGAGCGCGAAGCTGCCACACCGCTTCTCTGCCCTCCCAGGCTTCCTGTGCAAACAGCTGATTTGCGGGAAGCGGGGGGAGGGAGGGGGCGAAGCAGAGTGAAGCGTTCAAGGGGAGGAGGCGGAGCGGCGGTGAGCTGCCAACTCACCGGCCCCCCAGCTCGCTTCCTCAGGCCCCCTCCCCTGCCACCGGCTCACCTGCCCCACTGCCCGCCCGTTTGCCTCCTCAGGCCCCCTCCCTCACCTGCCGCTTGCCTGCTCATCCCCCCTCACCCCCCGTGGGCCTCACAGTGAGCCCACATGAGCTGCATGCTGTGTAGGCCTGAGCTAACAGATACATTTTTTTCACAGCAGCTGCTGTTGAAGGCATACTTAACTCTATCCACAGCTATACAGAAAGCAAAGAGTCTGAACTATTCAAACAGCAGAAAAAAAGGCAGGAGTAACTTGAAAAACCTGAAACTAGCTTAGAAGCTCTAAATAGCAGGATGGCTAAAAGTCATTATAAAACTCTGGGGTCTATTGCTTGTGACTACACAAAACGTGCTTGGAGAGTGAAATTGAATATTTATGACAAGACTGTCGATTTCTTGAAGTCATCTCAGAAGGGGCTTACAGTTGCCTTAAATGCCTCCAAGAGCTAGAGTCACCTGCAGCAGTTCTGACTAGCCCTGGAGGTATTTTGAACTGGGCCAGTTCACCTCAAAAACAACTTACAAAGACAAAAGCTTTGCATTCAGAATACATGTGATCAAAGACCAACAACCTTCTCAGCCGCAGCATGGCAGCCATGATGGGCTTAGTAAGAAAGGAAGAATTCAACAGAGTTGATGTTATTGGACATTTGAAAGCAGATCCTGTAAAAGTTAGCTTAGCAGATAATGCTGAACCATACAAATTGGATGGACAATGATGTTGGACAACTCCAGCTTCGTAAAGAAAAATAATTCAGGGCCCAGATCATATGTGATTAAGATTGACAGTGGAGAGTTCAAGAGAAACCATTGACAACTTCGGTTTGCTCCTCAGGAGGAGTAATCAACAGAGCAGACTCTATAGATGGTGGATGCAGAATAAGAAGACTCAAGGTTTCCAAACTGACCATAGGCAGTTGTTGCAATTAATGGACAGTCAGATGACTAAGCCATTATGCATTCAGGCCATGTATTTAGAAAACTAGTATGATTCAGAGACATTTAACAGACAAATACTTACTGAAGTTCAAAGATAGTGTGATACTGTATATTTGTAAATGGTAGGAATGTAGAACTTTAAAGAGTGAGAGATAATGGAATGCTAAATTGTATTATAGTGGTCAAGCACATAAAAATGCCTTACTTAAACTAACCTTAGCATACTTGGCAGAGCATTAAAGAATCTTGTAGTGAATACATCTGATAAGTGTCTCTGAGACGTAATCTCTGTAGTCTATCTGTATCTGATACAGGTGCCTGATCTGCTTGTAGCAGCCATGCAACCTATTCTGTACAAGAAGTATGTGACCCAGTATCCCTTTTCTGTGTATAATTTGTACCTTTTCTGTACCTATAATGGAGTAACTTCAGATGCAGGTAACCTAGTTTTCCGCCAGCAGTACAACATAAGGAGCAGATTTTGCAGGTGTAAATTGTTTTTTTAAATGTGGGGCTTTTGTGGTCATTGTCTGGATGTGATTAGTGACAGAGTGTGACTTTCACCATTAACCAAAGACAAACTTAAAAAAAAAAAAAAAGTTTGAGAAATAAATTAGCCAGTAATTTTGTTAAAAATAATTACTAATCTTATGTAAACTGTTAAAGTAAAATCAGATCAGTAGAATTGTTATACTAAAGAAATAAAATCTAATCTGCTTGATTTTCAGAGCTTTTTGTTGAAATCTATAATTGATTTTTCAGTGTAAAAACATGTTCCGAAACACCAAAAAAATTTGGAAATTCCAAATTTCTGTACACCTTTGTCATGATTAACATATAACTTTGAAAGGGTGAGAACTCTGCAGTCTGTATGCAAATTTGGGAGGATTCCTAATCCCCAAACTCTGAGACATGCAAGAGGTGGGAATCCTGAGGGGGCAATTTTGTGGTCTTCAGCATCTTGAGCAGCCAGCTCTGACAACTCTTGGATGTCATTTGTTGGTTTCAGAGAGAGTTGTGTACAGCTCTGATTGGCTGCAGGATAGTTGTGTAATGTAAAATTGTTTGCAACAGGAATAAAAGCTTTGAGGCAGTTTCTGTGACTATGACCATTAAAGCATCATTGAGGTTTTTTGTGTAGTGCAGCTTACTAGAGAAAATATAGTAAAGATATGAGTCCATTTTGTCTGTTTGCCTTTTTTTTAACACTCTGTGATTTCAGTAATTATTAGAGAACCCCAGGTGCTCATTTTTTTGTAAGTAAAATCTACATACTGAACGTGAAATATAACATTTTAAGTTTGGCTTTTGGTTACCCATAGGTTCATTATTTCAACACTCAACTTAAAAATCTATTTAGTGTTCTGAATTATGAACGAACCGAAAACACCAGTCTCCTAGGCTCCTCAGTGTTTGGGAAAGATGATATATATAAAATATGGAGGAAGTTTGTTTCTGAAGTTCTTGAATCAAATGATAAAATACCTCGTTTCTACTATGTGAAGGTATGTTTCCATTATTTTTTTCCCTCTATTGTTGAAACTGATCTTGTTGAAATAATGAAGGCTTTTATTATTTTTTTTAATATTATTTAGGACCACTTTTTTCTTTGAGCTGTCTCTTTAAAGGTAAACTTTTCTACTAGCCAGGAGCTGAGTGTACAATTGTTTTTCAGCAACATCTGATATTTAAATGCAGCACAGGGAGCTGCTTTCACTGGATTTTTCTGTTTCCATAATGCTGATTCTGTCCCAGTGAGTGGAGTGTTTCATTTCTTTTCTAGAATATTTGAATTAGGTAGTAGTCAAACTATTATGGATCATGTATGTGTTTGTTTAATAGCTTCTAGCACTTTTCGTATAAGCGTATATGAACAGGTGTGGCTGTGTTGGTTTGGATTTTATTTTCTTTAAAATGTAAGTTCAGGGCTTAGGAAGACTTGCCAGATGGATTTTGAGTCAGAACAGTATCTCTGTAAGCAAAATTACTCCTGAGGGGATTCTGTGCCAAAAAAATCAACATTTTGCAAAATTCTTTGTCAAAAAATGCAGTGTAATCACACCAGTTTCAATTGTTTTGGTAATTTATTTAAACTACAATATAGAAAAATGTCACAATAACTATTTCATCATTTCCTAAACACATGAAAGTTAAGTTTCAAATACTTGGTAACTAATACCCTGCATTCCAGTTATAATCCTGGATTTTCATTTAAATTACATTACAGAACACTAAACAGGGGAAAAAAAGTAGAATGTCATTTTAAATTGCTCAGACTTTCACACGTGAAAGTCATACAGTTTTGCTAATCATTGTCCTGGACCTGGCTGGGTACTTTGGGAAGTGCTTGATTCTGATTGTCCTGACATTTTATTGACTGCTTCGTAAATGTTCTATCTGCCTTCAGAGTCTTTTAATGAGCAAATAAAATAAATCCTGAGTTGAAATCTAACCCCATTGTGCCACTTCGGCACAGGAAAAAAGTGAAAAAGAACATAAATCTTCCTAGTTGAGGATTCCATAAGAAGAACATAAGAATATAAGTAACTATTCCCTTACTGTCATTTATAATAAGGCTCTTTTACATTACTCTGGCAATGTAGGGGCCTTAAAACTTTCACAGGTTTTATGCTCCTGGGGGAATTGACAGAGAATGGGAATAATTAACAATAGGAACATTAACAATGTTACTACTTAGGCTGCTATATTTCTGCCTCAGAGAATGAGAACAATTAACCATCAACAGCAACTTTAAGAATGTTATTACACAGTCAGGCTGCTACAGTTATGCCTCAGAGAATGCGATGATTTAACTAACAGGCAGGCTGCTACATTTCTGCCTCCAGCCTGCCTCGTACATAATAAAAAGCCCTACCCTTCCACACCAGCGAGCTGCAGTAGCAAATGAGACGGACAGGAGTGTCTCTTGTTGTCATGCACATACCCCCAGCCCTGCCCCCCAAATGGTGATCAACCATGCAAGCACGCATCCCCAGCCTCCCTCCCTGTTGCTGAGGCTGCTCCAGGCACGCTGGAACAGATGTGCTGCATGGGCTGCTGGGGAATTGGTGCCTGATGTACAGGGATGCCACCTGTTGTACGGGGGTCCCACTTCATCCATACGTGCCACCATTCTGGGCTTCCTCACCCTGTCCTTGCTGTGCCAGGCCTTCAAGCCTTCTCTAGTACACACACACAGGTTAGGCCACACCCAGGTATGACACAGACTGAAATCAGTTCTGTGTAGAAAGATTCAGCTCAAGGATTTATCCAGCAGTCACGTGCACGACTCCTTTGGGGTGTAAACCTAAAATAATATTATCTTGCGCTATAAAGAAAGATCTGCACAATGCAAGCTCATAAAAATTGCCCCCTCCCTCAAGGTGGAGAGAGAGATGCACAACTTTTTGCATCCTCTCTGTCACCCTCGATATGAATTTCACAAACCAGGTTTTGAAATGAACAAGAAATAAGTTTATTAACTACAAAAAGTAAATTTTAAGTGATTATAAGGGATAACAAACAGAACAAAGCAAATTACTGAGCAAATAAAACAAAACATGCAAACTAAGTTTAATACACTCAAGAAACAAAATGTAATTTCTCACCCTAAATGTTGTTTTAGGCAGGTTGCAGAGTTTCTGTAGCTTAGAGTTAGTTATTTCTCTTTACAGACTGGACACCTGTCTCAGCCTGGACTCAACCCTGCCTTTTCCTCCAGGTGTTTTTAGCAGTCTTCCTTCCTGGGCAGGCAATAGACGAGAGTCAAGATTAACCCCCTCCCCAGCCTTAAAAAGGATTTACCTAAAGCAGGAATCCTTTGTTTGATCCCCATCACCGTACAGTGGAAAAGTACCAGCAAATTAAGATATTGTCCAGGGTCACCTGACCCTGCAGTGCCAATGCAGCATCCAAGGAAACTTCTCAGGAAGGAGTGAGACAAGCATTTTCAAAGTTCTGTTGTCCTCCTTAATGGCTCATCCAGGCTCTTTGCTCTATGGTGGGCATTTCTCAGGTGAAAACACAGTTGTAATTGTTACATAGTTAATATCCCTAACTCCATATACAGAAATGATACATGCATACAAAGTGGATAAACACATTCAGCAAATCATAACCTTTTCAGTGATATCTCACATGACCCATCTTGCATAAACATATCTTAGTTATGCCATATTCATGTCATAATAATATTTCTATGAGGAATATGGAGTGTAACGTCACAGTGTGTGTCCCCTGGCAGATTTTTGTGTGTGTTTTTCTGCTCGGGGGGCCCAGAAAAATATAGGCCATATGAATTCTGTGCAGAGTACATGCTGATGTGAAAGATGACCTGGATGTGTGAAGGTTTCAGATGGGCGAAGTTCAGGAGCACCATTCTGGTGGGAAGCCCAGCCCACTTAGCCTCAGCTTCTGTACCTAACCCTACTTCAAAGGCTGCTTTATTTTTATTTTTTTTGGTCTGCTTCTAACTAGTAAATCTTTGCGATAAATTTGGAGCCTTCCCCTTCTGCCTACCCTCCTTTTCCTTCTGGAGGTGCAACACCCAAGCTCACTCCATAGTCTCTTGGCTGCTACAAATGTAACCCAATGTGTGTTTTTGTCTCCCGCTATCACTCCCCTTATAATAACAGCTTAAATTCAGTTAAAGCTGATGGTTTGGGCGTCCCCACTTGTCTGAATAAGGGAATGGATTATTCAACAGAGAGAACACAGAGTAGCCTTTCATTTTTGTCACTGAATTGGACTAACTGGCCCAACAGGCCTCCTCCAGTCTAATACATTCTGTGAAATTTTGTCCTTTTACCTTAGCTTTGTTCTTATGTGTACGAGAGTACTTACAGTAGCATAATATGGGATTGATTTTTTTTTTTTTAAAATTTCAGGCTGATGTCACTGGGGCTTATGATGCTATTCCTCATGATAAACTTGTGGAAGTGGTCTCTCAAATCTTAGATCCCGAGAAAAGAACAGTCTACTGCATACGGCGCTATGCAGTGATCAAGATTACCATGAGTGGACAAATCAGAAAATACTATAGAAGACACGTATGACTAGTTAAATTCTTATTCTTGCTATTACCATTTTTCTGTATTGGGACATATCCGTTTAATCCTTTTTTAATTAACAAGCCTTAGCTTAATTATCTATAAAAGCAGCAAAGAATCCTGTGGCACCTTATAGACTAATAGATGTTTTGGAGCATGAGCTTTCATGGGTGAATACCCACTTCATCAGATGCATGTAGTGGAAATTTCCAGGGGCAGGTATATATAAGCAGGCAAGCTAGAGATAACAAGGTTCATTCAATCAGGGAGGATGAGGCCCTGTTCTAGCAGTTGAGGTGTGAAAACCAAGGGAGGAGAAACTGGTTTTGTAATTGGCAAGCCATTCACAGTCTCTGTTTAATCCTGAGCTGATGGAGTCAAATTTGCAGATGAACTGAAGCTCAGCAGTTTCTCTTTGTAGTCTGGTCCTGAAGTTTTTTTGCTGCAGGATGGCCACCTTAAGGTCTGCTATAGTGTGGCCAGGGAGGTTGAAGTGTTCTCCTACAGCACTCCCAGCTATCTCCGTGACACCACTGATTTCCTGAGGAAACTACAGTGCATGGGTGACCTTCCAGAAAACACCATCCTAGCCACCATGGATGTAGAGGCTCTCTACACAAACATCCCCCACACAGATGGAATACAAGCTGTCAGGAACAGTATCCCTGATGATGCCACAGCACAACTGGCTGCTGAGCTCTGTGCCTTTATCCTCACACATAGCTATTTCAAAATTGATGACAATATATATCTCCAGATTAGTGGCACCGCTATGGGCACCTGCATGACCCCACAATATGCCAATATTTTTATGGCCGACCTGGAACAACGCTTCCTCAGCTCCTGTCCACTCACGCCCCTTCTCTACCTACGCTACATTGATGACATCTTCATGATCTGGACCCATGGGAAGCAGACTCTGGAAAAATTCCACCACGATTTCAACAGCTTCCAC